>NC_091059.1:40648870-40958370 GCF_000393655.2 Nicotiana sylvestris
ACGGTCGCTTAACTGTTGTATTTGATTTTATCTGATTTTAATACATGCTAGCTTGTGTGCTTTTTATTCGTAAACCACTTTTGTCATTATTTTTAAAAGAATTGCAACGTCGTGAAAACGCGTCTCGAACCACGTCGCAATCAATGCACTCGTGGTTGTTAACACATTTCGACTTCGTTGAGATTTGGATTTGGGTCGCATCAATGCGCACCCGAGTTTAAGAAGATAATTTTATTAAAATCGTGCCTAAAGAATCTAACGCGTTGTTATCTTTGGGGGGCGTGAAATTCGCTAAACGACCCATCCCGAATTCTAAGTAATTTACTATAGACATTTAAAGACGCCACCGCAATTTATTCATTTTTATTTGGCGGGGCTCACCTCATTTATTATTTAAAAGCCAATCCTAAAGCTAACTACAATTTTTTATTCACTTTGTCCCTAATAATAAAGAAGAAACCCTAATTAATTAGCAAGATATACGAAATGGATTCAGGCCAATTTTATAACACTAATGGGCATTTGTACAAGCCCAAGCGTAATCAAGGAGCCTAAAGTGAGACCCCATGATCTCCACATGAGGCTGCAAGTGAAGCTTATGAGGCCTGGGCCTTGGGGCAACGGTCCTGTTCAACAGAAGGCGCCAAGTGATTTTAGCTACGCAACAGGCCCAAAAGCAACTCAACATTTGGCCTTAAAAGGAAAAATTCGAGCAGGGACGGGAAATGTAAGCCAATCCAGGATGGTTTTTAAACTAATAGTGACTATCTACAATTAATCCAATCTTTTTTTAAAAATGAATGAGATTGCAATTTTCATGAATAACAAGGCAGCAAAGTTTTGACCTTTCACAGTTCAATTTCATATGGACTGGGCTAGCTGCATTACTTCCATTATTTTAAATTAACCATAGGCTAGCAGGAAATTACTAAAACTAACATGAATCATTCTATTAACTTAACGTGAGATCAATCACAATTAGTACTTAACTCAAAAAGCTCATGTGAATCTGAGAAGTAACAATTTAGCCCAGTTAATACAAAACCGGCACAGATCTAACAATATCAGTGACTTAACTCCTTAAATAACGTCACTTCCAACTCGAACTTAGACAATCTTACAATTAACACTCATGCCCATGTGAATCCGTATATTCTAATTAGTACCAATAGCGATTGTCCAAATAGCATTTCCAGAATAAGTCATAATTTGTGCCATTTTTGAAACTGTGAGAGTTAACTAACGCCAGAAATTATTTCAATAAGCACAAACGCCCAACTAATAGTTCACATGAACAAATTCAATCCTAACAGTTCATCAGTTCAATATAGTCCAAAATCATTACAAAACTATAATGAAAGCATTGAAACCACTGGAAATTTCAACAAAATATGCTTCCTCTTCATTTCATTTCAGCTGGAGATCTACATAGTATCGAGTTTCAGAACATGTACCTGATATTTAGAACACAAAAACGAGGAAGAAGTGGAGGTCAGTAGCACCAAGGTCACACAACAACTAAAAATTTGAGTTTACAGCTTCAGCAAACAGATCAACACTATCCAGAATTGCATTCAAAGAAGGACAGTACCAATAGTAAACCAAATAAGCTTGAAAAATCCCAACAGACTCAGAATTAAACCCAGGACAACTTCTGAAATCAACAGCCAATAAAACCAGCCTAAAATAGCCTTAATTGAACCCAAACCCACCCGGGATGCACCCCGAAATTTCCAGAATGTCTCAGTAAACAGATTATATGCTAAATGATGCAAATCAGACACTGAAGCTCAAAATCAACTTGAAACTTTCAATGGAACAGTTTTTTTTATTTTCTCTAGTTTTTCTGTTTTTGGTTTTTTGAAGACCTAGATCTAGAATTTGGATTTGATTTGCTGTGAAACGACGTCGTTTGGGCGTCTCTGGAGATGGGTCGTTTGGATCGGGTGGGGTTTGGGCCTGGGTCGGGGAAAGAAAAAGAAAAAAGATGTTGGGCCTGGGTGAATCAATTGGACATGGCCCAAATCGTGGGCAGCCCTTTCTCTATTTCTTTTTGTTTTCTTTTTCCTTTTCATTTGTTTCTTTTATCTATTTTTTGTATTTTATCTTGTATATTTTTTGTATATTTTTTAATTTTATAAAATTGCAACAATTAAAATATAGTCCTAATATATTTCAAAATTAAACTAATTGATTTCTAAAATTATTTTAAAAACTATTTCGGGACAATTCACAATTAAACAATTAAAAATGCAAAAGTGAACTATTTTTGTTATTTTCTTCATATTTTGTTCTAACACAAATTAACCCCTAATTAATACTAAAATATGAAATTAGATCCTAAATGCAAATGCATATTTTGTATTTTTCATATGAATTAAAATGCACAGATAAAATGCAACAACTAACAGAAAATGACATCAAAATTCACAAAAATTGTAAAATAAGAAAAAAATTGTTTTTTTTTGTTTGAAATTCTGGGAATAATTTGCTTTGGGCAAAAATCATGTGCTCACAGTGAGCACTGCTTGGATGGAAAACCAGTCTCATCCTCCTTCAAGAAAGATAGAGTTGCTTGAGTTGGTGCATTCAGATTTATGTGGTCCAATGAAGATAAGGACTTTGGGTGGTGCACTTTATTTTGCTACCTTTATTGATGATTGCTTAAGGAAACTTTGGGTCTACATCTTGAAGATTAAAGACCAAGTGTTGGGTGTCTTTAAGCAGCTTCAGGCTTCAGTTGAAAGAAAAACTGGAAAGAAGCTGAAGTGTATTCGTACTGATAACAGTGATGAATATTGTGGACCGTTTGACGAATACTGCAAGCAATAGGGTATCAGACACCATAAGACTCCTCCTAAGACTTCTCATCTTAATGGTTTAGCAGAAAAGATGAACAGGACCTTGATGGAAAGAGGCAGATATTTGCTTTCTGAAGCAAAGTTGCCGAATTCCTTTTGGGGTGAGGCTTTGTTGACCGCCGCACATGTTATTAATCTATCCCCTGTAGTTGCTTTGCAAAGTGATGTTCCAAACAGAGTTTGGTATGGAAAGGATGTTTCCTATGACCACTTGAAAGTGTTTGGTTGCAAAGTTTTTGTACATGTACCTAAAGATAAGAGGTCAAAATTAACTACCAAGACAAGGCAATGCATCTTCATTGGTTTTGGCCTTGATGAGTTTGGTTATAGGCTATATGGTCCAATTGAAAAGAAGTTCATGAGAAGCGATGATGTTATCTTCGTGGAGGAACCATTGAAGATATTAACAAAGCGGAGAAGCTAAAATCTCCAAATTCTGAAGGTTTAGTTAATCTTGATCAAGTTCCTCATACAAATGCGGATAACGTTGGTGGGCTCAATGATGATGGTGATGCCCAGAACCATATTCTAGATCAGCATATTGATGGTGATGGTGATAACAATGCTAATGTTGATGAGGTAAATGCTCCTACTCACGAAGTTGTGAACGAGTTAGATATTCCACTCAGGAGGTCTTCTAGACCTCGTACTCCTTCCTCCCGTTATTCACCCAATGAGTATGTATTACTAACTGATGGGGGATAACCTGAATGTTATGCGAAGGCCATATAAGATGAGCACAATGATCAATGGATTGAAGCCATGCAAGATGAGATGAAATCTCTGCATGAGAACCATACTTATGAGTTGGTGAAATTGCCTAAGCGCATGAGAGCTTTGAAGAACAAGTGGGTGTTCAAAGTTAAAGCTGAAGAACATAGTTTGAAGCCTAGATACAAAGCTAGATTGGTTGTCAAGGGATTTGGTCAAAGGAAAGGTATTGACTTTGACGACATATTTTCTCCTATAGTGAAAATGTCCTCCATTCAGACAGTTCTTGGTTTGACTGCCAGTCTTGATTTGGAGATTGAGCAGATGGATGTGAAGACTCCTTTTCTTCACGGTAACTTAGAATAGGAGATTTATATGGAACAACCTGAGGGCTTCAATGCAAAAGGTAAAGAAAATCTTGTATGCAAACTTAAGAAGAGTCTATATGGCTTGAAGCAAGCTCCCAAACAGTAGTACAAGAAGTTTGAGTCTGTTATGGGGGAGCAAGGCTACAAAAAGACTTCTTCAGATCATTGTGTGTTTGTACAAAGATTTTTTGATGATGATATTATCATTCTCTTGCTATATATGGATGATATGTTGATTGTGGGCAGGAATGCTTCCAAGATTGATGAGTTGAAGAAACAGTTGAATAAGTCTTTTGCAATGAAAGACTTGGGTCATGCTAAGTAGATTTTGGACATGAGAATTACTCGTTCAAGAAACGAAAGAAAGCTTTACTTGTCACAGGAGAAGTACATAGAACGTGTACTGGAGCGCTTCAATATGAAAAGTGCTAAGTTGGTTTGCACACCCCTTCCTGGTCATCTGAAGTTGAGTAAGAAGATGTGTCCGACAACAATGGAGGAAAAAGAGAGAATGGCCAAGATTCCTTACTCCTCTATTGTCGGATGTTTGATGTATGCAATGGTATGTACTCGACCAGATATTGCTCATGCAGTCGGTGTTGTTAGCAGATTTCTCGAAAATTCAGGAAAAGAGCATTGGGAAGCTGTAAAGTGGATACTCAGGTATCTAAGAGGAAGCTCACATGAATACTTATGTTTTGGAGGATCAAATCCAATTCTAAAGGGCTATACAGATTCTGATATGGCAGGTGACCTTGATAACAAAAAATCCACTACTGGATATTTGTTTACTTTTTCAGGGGGAGCTATATTATGGCAGTCGAATTTGCAGAAGTGTGTCTCACTATCTACAACTGAAGTGGAGTATATCACGGCTACTGAAGCTGGCAAAGAGATGATATAACTCAAGAGATTTCTTCAAGAACTTAGATTGCGACAGATGGAGTATGTTGTCTATTGCGACAATCAGAGTGCAATAGACCTGAGCAAAAACTCCATGTACCATGCGAGAATAAAACACATCGACGTCAGATATCATTGGATTCGTGAGCAAGTAGAGAACGAATCACTTCAAGTCAAAAAGATTCACACGGGTGAAAATCCTGCAGATATGTTGACCAAGGTAGTACCAAGAGACAAGTTCGAGCTTTGCAAAGAACTTGTCAGCATGCGCTCAATCTAGAATCTCCGGTGTTACCTCCTTCAGGTGAATGGGACTGGAGGGGGAGATTTGTAGGGTCCATCCCATAAATTAAGGAAGACTTTTCTTCCTTTGTTGGTTTTTCAAAGTTGGCATCAATTTTTTCTTCTGCATTGTCAAAAAGGGTAGGATGCAGAAGAAAAATGTCAAGTGTAGTAGGCGAGACTCTGCCTATAAAAGGAGAGCTTTAGCTCTCATTTCTACATACCAAAAAAAACCTCAAACAATACATCTGAGTGAGAGAGAGAGCAAGGTATTCCATAGACTATAAGAAAATAGTATGTGAAGAAAAATAGAGTGTGAGAGATATTATAATGAGGTGGAAAAAGCAAAAGAGTATTTTTTCCTTTGAGGGTGTAGTGATCTTAGCAGTATTTGTACTCGTTACTACACAGTGTAAAATTTCTTGTTATAGTGATATCAGTCGCTCTTCTTGGCCGTGGTTTTTCCCTTATTCAGAAGGGTTTCCACGTAAAATATTGGTATCATTTTTGCTGCATTTTTATTCTTGCTGATTTAACCATAACTTAGTGGTCCGCGTTTATCACTAATACCGTGAATATTATTTTTACGGGGTTTATTCCCAACAATTACTAGATCGAACAAGCTGAAATCGAAAAGGGAAAAAATCGAACTATATCAAATATAATTAGGTATAGTATTGATATAACATTTTAAGAAATTGAATATCAAAATAATCGAATCGAAATGTCTAATTTACTATATCAAACAGACCAACGAACATCCTTAAACCAAACCAAACAATAAAACATAAAGTTTAAGAAACTTTTGTAGGCCAAACGCCTCACTAAAAAATTGCCAAATAAGTTGCATAGTGCAAGTTGCGACGACTAAACGAATAGGCGATCAATGAACAAGTCAGAAGTCTAATCTTTTACTAGACAACTTTTTTATTTTTTCCAACCGCGCGAATTGATGGTGACATTCATCAATTTCATCAAGTCATATTATCTTACTCCAAATGTTACGAATGTTTTTGGCAGAAACTCTGGAATTTGCAATGAAGTTCAACTAATGTCAGAGACGAGTTCTAATTAATGGTTTTTTTTTTTTTTTTTTTTTGTAGTTGGGCGTTTAATGGTAGACATGTAGGGGCAATTGAACCCTATTCAAGGTGTTTTAGATTATTCGATCAAGGTTTTATTTAAATGGAAACGGATTTGTCGATGACACAATGAAAATCATCTTTTATGTCATTCAAAATGGACCAACGATATGAGACATGAAATACTAACAACTTAAGGAAGTGGATAATTGAAACCTTTAGACGTTCAATCGAGTTATCTTAGTAGGCGTGTGGACATAAAAGTTGTGATTTTTAAAAAAAATTAGTTTCTGGAGTTAAGTTAAAAAATAGTATTTAAATTTGAAAGTCTATTTAGACATACATTTCACTTTTAAAAAAATATTACAATTTTGTGAGTTAGGAAAAAACTTTTTTTTTTCTGAAAAAATTGAAACAGTTTTTGAAAAACTCATTTTCGAAAAATTTCGAAAAACTTATAAATTTTCATGACATGTTTCTGAAAAGAATCTGAAAATAAGAAGAAAAAAATCATGGACAAACGGGTCACGACGAGTCTCTTCAACCCCTTCTTTTCCGTCTAAAGTTAAGAGGAAGAGGATTTTACGCAGAACTCTCGTATCTGTTATTTAAGGAGCTGAAAAGTTTGATTTTGGAAGATAAAAAATGTATGTCTCTTGAGTTATATTAATGCATGTTGACTAATTTACATTTTAATACTTGTCTCCCAAACCAAATCAAGAGGAGAAGGATACAAATGCACAAAATGAACTATCAAAATATTCGAAATGAATATAGCTAGTCGCTGAAAAACAAATACATAGTCAAATTTGATGAGCTCCTCCTTGCCCACATTGCACGCTTCGTCTTTGTCTAGAAGACCAAAAGTCCAAATCCAATCCGGCAATCCCGCCGGTAAATACTTTACGCGTATTTACCTCAAATTAATAAAGAGAGAATTACACATAAGTACACTTCACAAATATACATTGTAATTAGGTGTCATATATACAATTTTACAAAGTCATTAGGATCGGGAATTCGGGCAGTGTAGAATTTAGCCAAACAATATTATAATGACAATAAGATAGACAATCCAAGTTGATAATAACGGCAATTAAAGCACATAAAGAAGACACGAATTTGATGTGGTTCGGTCAAAGTGACCTACGTCTACAAGTGGAGAGGAGCAAATTCACTATACCAATAAGAACACAAAAGAGAGTACATAATTAGATCAAATACTCTAATTAATCCAAATACCCCCGAGAGAATAACTTTACAAGATCATTTCATAGAAAGGGGATCACACAAGTATTTTCAAATACTCAACTCTCTTACAAAATACTCTCAATAAATAAAGGAGGAGAGAAAAGGGGATCACACAAGTGTTTTCCAACACTCAACTCTCTTATAAAATACTCTCAATACAAAATACTCTCATACAAGTGTTTTCCAACACTCAACTCTCTTACAAAATACTCTCAATAAATAAATACTCTCAACACTCCACCCATTTCGAGAAATAATCAGTCATAAACAGAATAAATATGGCCTTACCTGGTGTCGTTGGTAGGGGGCCGACGATGTCCATCCCCCATTTCATGAACGGCCATGGTGACTGAATGTAGCTATTCACCGGGTTGGTGGATCATCGGTGCAAACCTTTGGCATTTGTCACATCTTCGAACAAATTCCTTGGTGTCCTTCTCCATGTTGTCCCAATAGTAACCTGCCCTGATCACTTTTCGAACCAAATAATCGGCGCCAGAATGGTTTCCACAAGTGCCTTCGTGGATTTCTCGAAGTACATAATCGATGTCCCCTGGTCTCAAGCATAATGCTAGAGGTCCATCGAAGGTCCTTCTATATAGCGTTCCATTCTCATCGAGTGAAAATCGAGCTGTTTTGGCTCGGAGGGCCCTTGACTCCTTTGGATCTGTGGGCAGCTTCCCATTTTTCAGATAGTCGATGTATTTATTCCTCCAATCCTATGTTAGACTTGTTGAGTTGATCTCGACGTGTCCTTCTTCAATCACCGACTTTGTCAGCTAAACAACAGTCCTTGGGAGTATGTCAGCTTCTTTGACGGAAGATCCCAGGTTCGCGAGTGCATCGGCCTAACTGTTCTGATCTCGGGGAAAGTGGACCAGGGTCCATTCTTTGAAGCGATCAAATATGACCTTAAGTTTGTCTAAGTATCTTTGCATCCTGTCTTCTCGGACCTCAAAGCTCCCATTCACTTGGTTAACTACCAGGAGGGAGTCGCATTTTGCTTCGACGACTTCTGCTCCTAGGCTTTTGGCCAACTCGAGACATGCAATCATAGCCTCATACTCGGCCTTGTTGTTAGTGAATTTCAGAGTTTTTATAGATTGTCTAATCATGCCGCCCATAGGCGGTTTCAGAACGATGGCGAGCCCGACCATTTTACATTCGAGGAACCGTCGGTGAATAGGCTTCATACCCCCGATGATGTGCCCATTTCCAGCAAGAGTTCTTTCTCTACCTTGGGCACGAGGACAGGCGTAAAATCAGCCACGAAGTCTGCCAGAATTTGGGACTTGATAGCCGTCCGAGGTTGATATTCTATATCATACCCTCGAGCTTGATAGCCCATTTGGCCAACTTGCCCGATAATTCAGGCTTGTGCAAGATGTTTCGAAGAGGGTATGTTGTTAAAACACATATACGGTGGCATTGAAAATAAGGTTTTAATTTTTGAGATGCACTTATTAATGCAAGAGCTAATTTTTCTAAGTCTGGATACTTGGTTTAAGCATCTCCTAGAGTCTGACTTACGTAATAAACAGGGAATTGCGTAACTTGTTCTTCCCGAACTAACATACCACTTACCACTACTTCGGATACGGCCAGATACAAGTATAACGTTTTATCTTCTTTCGGGGTGTGGAGCAAAGGCGGGCTCGAGAGATATTGCTTTAACTCCTCTAAAGCGTGCTGGCATTCTGGAGTCCATTCAAAGTTGTTTTTCTTTTTGAGCAAGGAGAAGAAATGATGACTCCGATCTGATGATCTTAAGATGAATCGGCCTAAGGCCGCTATCCACCCGGTCAGCCGTTGCACGGCCTTCACATTGTTAACCACTGCGATTTCTTCATGGCCTTGATTTTGTCGGGGTTGATCTCGATCCCCCTATTTGACACCATAAATCCTAAAAAATTGCCTGACCCTACTCCGAAGGCACACTTCTCAGGGTTGAGCTTCATGTAGTAACTTCTGAGGATATCGAATGTTTCCTGCAAATGAGTCAAATGGTCCTCTGCACGCAGGGGCTTAACTAGCATGTCATCAATGTAAACTTCCATGGATTGACCGATTTGATGTTTGAAAATTTTATTAACTAGGCATTGGTACGTAGCCCCTGTGTTTTTTTGACCCGAAGGGCATTACGTTATAACAATACGTACCATACTTTGTGATGAACGAAGTCTTTTCCCTATCATCTGGGTTAATTTGAATTTGATTATACCCATAATAGGCGTCGAGAAAAGTAAGGGTCTCGTGGCCGGCCGTGGCATCGATCAAGCGATCGATGTTGGGCAATGGGAATGAGTCTTTGGGACATGCTTTATTTAAGTCTTTATAATCTACGCACATTCTTAACTTGTTTCCTTTTTTGGGGACCACCACTAAATTAGCTAACCATTCGGGGTATTTTACCTCCCTAATTGATCCTATTTTGAGGAATTTTGTTACCTCGTCTTTGATGAAAGCATGTTTTACCTTGGGTTGAGGCCTCCTTTTTTGCTTTACAGGCTTGAACCTGGGATCGACACTCAGTTGATGGGTGTTTATTTCCGGCAAGATCCCTGTTATGTCTAAATAGGACCAAGCAAAATAATCAACGTTGTCAATAAGGAACGATGAGTTTTTTCCTGAGTTCAGGGGTTAACCCCGTCCCCAGGTATACCTTTCGATCCGGAATATGCTTGATCAAGACGACCTGCTCGAGTTCTTCGACCGTTGATTTTGTTGCGTCAGACTCCTCGGGGGCAACGAAGGTCCGAGGAGTGAGTAAGTCTTCTTCGACACCTTCGTTCGAATGCTCGCAGACCACCTGTTCCTCGAGGGTCGGCATGTTCCCTAACTCGTCCCAGACAAGGGGAGTCGATGTTGGTGCCATGTCGTTTACTGCGAACATCTCCTTTGCCGTACATTGTTCTCCGTATACCGTTTTTATACCATTTTTTGTTAGGAACTTAATTATCTGGTGAAGAGTTGATGGTACTGCCCCCATGTTGTGTATCCATGGTCTCCCAAATAATTGTACCTTATGTCACCTTTAACGCCATGAAACTTGGTGTCTTAAACTGTACCAGACACGTTGACTGGGAGGATGATTTCTCCTCTCGCTGTCTCGCTTGCCAAGTTGAATCCATTGAGGATTTGAGAGGTGGAAATGACCTGATCGAGCAATCCGAGCTGCTCCACCACCTTCGACCTGATTACTTTGGCCGAGCTACCTGGATCCACGAGCACACGTTTAATTTGAACGTTATTCAAAAGGAAAGAAATTACTAGTGCATCGTTATGCAGTTGGGACGAGGCTGCGATATCTTCTTCTCTAAATATAAGAGTGTCCCTGGGTACATAGCTCCGAGTTTGCCTTTCCATTGCGATGGCTTTGGCCCATTTGAACACGGGTCCAGGTGGGACGTCGGTTTCCCCAACGATCATGTGAATGATGTGCTGAGGTTCTTCTGGTCCGTTCTTTCCGCGAAGCCCAATATCATTGTTCGCATGCATTTGCAATAGGGTTAGACATTTTGGCCTGAAATCAAAGATCTTTGGACAAGAAAAGGTGCAAAGAATAACTTGTGTTTTCAGAAAACTAGCACCAAAACAATCACTATTATTCTTAGCCCCACGGTAGGCGCCAAACTATTTACCTTGAAAATGGTAACTACAATTATATTTGATTTTGTAGTTATAAAAGTATGTGATCTATTTTAATACTAGTTGTTAAACAATGGATGCTAAATATGAGTAAAGAAAATAAGAAATGCAAACCAATAAGGTTACAAAGCTAGGCCTCGAGCTAGCTGGAGCAGGGCCTCGAGGTCTAGACGGGGCTAATAGCTATGAACGATTGATGAAGAATCAATGATAATGAGGGCCTTAAATATGGCCTTTGGCGGTTAATGATGAGCAATAAATGAAGAACAATAAACGAACAATGAAAGAATAAACAATAAATGTGAAGAACAATAGTGTTAGCAAAGAGTAGAGAATGTTGTATTGTATTCAATATATAGTGTAATAATCCGAATCCCCTTTACAAGATGGCTAGGGTCCCCTTTATATAGGGGAGGGGGGATCTTTGTGTAGTACATGTCTAATCATGATAGGGAAATGCTATTGGTACAGCTGTATAATAGCTCAATATGGATTTGTACTATTCTTTGCAGACTTTGTCAGTCCTCATCACGTGCCCTCGGGAGCCTTCCGCCTTTTCATAACGGTCATCGACCTACATGTTGCCTCGAGGTGCGACATGGCAAGTCTTCAATATGTCCTCCCAAGGAGAGTGCTTCGAGGACGAGCCTCGGGCTGTGCTTCGATCCCATCGAGGCCGGACTTGGAAACGTCATCGAAGCCTTAAAATCGGGCTTCCCTGATTTTAACCGTATACAATACTGTAAATGTGGAATTTTAATTTTGAATTTTGACTCATAAATTAGTTAGTTTGAGTTGAATAAGGTAAGCTATGATTCACTACGTCACCCCTTGATCTAATGCAGTTTAACCAAAATCCAACTAGATAAATTGACTCATGAAATTAACTTATTTCCATACTTCATCTCACGCTCGCTCAAATTGGACCACGTTTGACGCCCACATGTACAGTTTTGGCCATTTTGGGGGATTTTGCTTGTTCTTCCGTTGACAAAATTTGCAAGTTGCTACCTAGAGTTAGACAAGTTTGTCAAAAAAACTCCAAAGTTAAACAACAGTTGACCCAAGGGGACAAAACCTTCCTAATCCGTTTCAACGTTGAATATACGGTATCACCTTATTCTGAAAGTTCAAATGATCAATACGATTGAAAAAGCCAAAAAAGAATTAAGGAAAATAATTCCTGGATTGGTTCCCCCTGTGGCTGTCCAACGGGACGGGACGAGACCAAATTAACGGGACGAGACGGGACAAACGGGACGAAACGTTCGTCCTATCCCGTCCCGCTAACAAACGGTATGGGACGGGACGGGACGGGACCGGACGGGTTCGTGGCCTTAAGTGCATTTTTTTTTTAAAAAAAACGTCTAGTTTTTTGAAAATTACTATGTTTTTAAAGTTTGCAACGGCTAGATTTTTTACTTATTTAATAAACTTAAATGTTACTATGTTAAAATGAAAATTAGAAAACTAAGTAAAGAATTATAAAATATTAAAACAAAAGACTTGTAATGAAATATTCTAGTAATTGTAAATTTATAATAGAGTTATAATTTATTTAATATAATTTCAAAGTATTAACTATTAGGTAACTAAGACAATTCATAAATAAAATTCAACGCTTAGAGCCTTTTGTTTTATTAATAAAACTTTCAAATCTCAAATACAAATATAATTCTTTTGAAGAGCACCTAATCTACGCAACCACCTTCTAGGAAGGGTTCTGTTTGAACTAGGCCTCTTAGTAGCCAATTACAAATTATCATACTAATATTTGTAAGCTCCTATATAGCTTCTTTGTAACTTATCAATAATATCTCTCGGACATTCTGCTAGAATTGGCAATGTTGATTGATGTTCCATGAGCTTCATGCCATCATCGCTCCCAGTGGTTAGTATCTCATTGTATTCTTCTTCTTCCCTAGTGGTTAATTTTTCAAAACCAAGATTTTTTGTTTCTGTATTAATCCAATCTCTGAATAATACGGAAATCTCTAGACTGTCCTCCGCTAATGAATGTCTATGATCTCCAATTTGAAATCTTGCCGCGCTAAAAGCACTCTCCGATGCTACTGATGATGCTTGAATAGCCAGGATATCTCGGGCCATAATTAAAAGTGTTGGAAAAGCCTTGCCACGCTCCCTCCACCATGACAAAAGTTGTTCCTTGCCTTCTTCGTCTTTAATATTTTCCAATCCTTGATTAAGATAAGAATCAAGTTCATCATCAATAGAGGAATCAAAACCTGTTATATCATCCATATCTTCCCATAAAACTTCTGCTCTAGACTTAGAAGTAGAAGGAGCAGTTTCACAACCAGTTGTATCCATAGATTTATATTTATCAAACATTGATCTAGCATAAGAATATATGCTAGCTTGGCAGTTTTCGAGAGGTTGTTCATTTTCTTGAATTTCTAAATTCTCATAAATTTTACGAACAAGTCCCTTTGTACCTCTTAGTTTTAAAGATGAGTTAAGTAGAGTAGAAATTAAATAAACTTCGGGAATAAGGAATTTTAATTTTTAAAATTATTTCTTTAATGGCCGGTGCATAAGTTGGATTTGTTTTATACTTACCAAATATAACAGAAATTCCACAAATATACCATAATATTTGTGTAACAGTAGGATAATATATACCAGAAAATTATTTTGTAGCATAATAAAAATTTTCTAAAATTTTTGTAGGCTCTCTGATCTCATCCCAATCAGAATCAACAATTTGATCAACAGGGTGAGCATTATGCATATTAAATACTTTTTGGATATGCACCCGATAATCATAAGCAACTTTAAGCATTTCATAAGTAGAATTCCACCTAGTACAAACATCTTTTGGAACTTTTCTAAATGAAAGGTTAGCACTAGCACATTGTTGAAAAAATACACAATGAATATACTGAAGATATTCGGTTTGAAATTTAAAAACATCATTTTTAACCGTGGTCTTAGGAAAACCTTGAAAAGCAGGGTTATAAGTTTCTTGTATATAAAATACACAAAAGCAGGGTGAGAAGGGAAAGTAAAAGGTAAGCCACAGACAACCACAAGTAAAAGGTAAGCCACAGACAACCACCATTTTTGCTAAGTTCTCACGATCTCTATCTTTGTTATATTTGCGTAAAACATGACTAGAAGCAGGGTCAAGTTGTTGTTGAATTTGATTAGAACTAGATCCACTAAGAGTGTCAGTACTGATGGTAGGATCTATAATTTTTCCAGCTTATATGTTATCTTGTATCCATAAAGATTTGTGATCCCTTATTAAGTGTCTACTTAAACCCCCCCGTCCCACCACTTGTTATGCGTGCACATACTTGCTTATATTTTTCACATATATCACGATGATTGACTTTATCATGTTTAAAAAATTTCCATACAAGTGATGTTTTGGGACGTTCAGCCTTAGGCTTACCTCTTACAGGGGGTACAGGGGGTAAAGCTCCAGACTGAGATTGACTCTGAGTTGGAGCTTGTGTTGCGGGACTACTGGGCGTTTCATCTAATTCTTCTTCCTCATTTTCTTCATCCTAAAAAAAATATCATTGTCAAATTGTCTTTGTAAAGTTTCATGATCTAATTGTTCTCCGACATGAACATCATAAAATGTGGGGGGTTGGGAAAATGAAGTTTCATCAACATGAGTCATTTCATCAATATGCTTTCTAATTCTAGGTCTAGGAGAAGGGTTAAGATTAGGATTACTACTACTTTCACATTTACTATTTTTTTACTGCTTTTAAAAAAATATACCAAATACATTTTTAGGTGCCATAATTTAAATACGAAATTATATTAAAAAAGCTAACATAAATATTAAACACACAAATGAAAGACGAAAATATAACACGTAAAGTAAACACAAAAATTAAGCACTAAAATGATACGCAAAAATTATATATTAAAATTAGGAGATGGAACGAGTGCACCGTGATTAAATATTGAAACTTGAAGAAATTGCCCAAAATATTGCTCCAAATACTTGACGAATTAATTTGAAGCTTGAAAGTTGCTCCAAAAAATTTGCCCAAATACTTGAAAGTTATCACTTGATAGTTGATACTTGATAGTAACAAAATTGAGAGAATAATATAGAATATAGATAAAATATTAGAGTGTAAGAGATTTGAGAGAGAAGATTGATTTTTTGTGGGAAAAAATGAAGAAGAATGAGGGGTATTTATAGTAGAAAATAGGGCCAAAGTGTAATTTAATAAACTTAGGGGTTATATTAAAAGTTTGAGGGGGTAGGGGTGTGTTTCGGGGGGGGGGGGGGTAGGGGCTGTTTGGACCGTTGGCAACGACTATTTTTGCAATTTGAGCCGTTGCCCAACGGCTAGTTTTTTTTTAAAAAAAAAAAACTGGACGGGACGGGACGAAATGGGACGGGACAAACGGGACGAAATGGCCGTCCCGTCCCATCCCGTATCCCGTTTAACATTGGCCCATCCCATTTAACTTGAAGCGGGACGGGACGGGACCGGAACGGGATGTCCCGTCCCGTTGGACAACCATAGTTCCCCCTACCTCCACCCCACCCAGTGGCGGATGCACTTTAGTGAAGCGATGTTGTTTTCGTTGAAATTTTTTATCTCTCTATATATATTTAATTTTGTAAAAAATAAAAAAAAAACTATATATATATATATATATATATATATATATATATATATATATATATATATATATAATATTAACTGACAGGCTTAATATAAATAAGTGTTTAGTCTATCTTTTTTTTTAGTCTATCAATTAATAAGGTTTTATATTCAAGAGTGTTTACATGTTCGAAACTTCAATATTCGTTTGTTAGTTCTTTTCTTTTTTTAACAAATGAACCTTACAATAACAACAACGACCCAGTATAGTTCCACGAGTGGATCTGAGAGGGTATTGGATTCAAGCCCGAGATTTTGCTTTAGCATTAAAACCAACAGGTTGCCTCAAACTAAGAAGTTTAAAAACTCATTGAGGACATCCTTATTTTTATAATTTATTCATCTATTTACTTCCTGAAATATTGAAAGTGCTTGCGAAAAATTCAGCACTCACTCCAATTGTGTCTGAACCCTCGATTAGTCAATTGATCTTTTTTTCATCAATGGGAAAACGTTGAGCCCATTAATGGTTATTCCATGATATTGACACGGCTAAAATTAAATATTTTGTTATCTGTCTACAAATATTTGACTATCCTTACAACCATGACAAACGGAACTTTTGAAAATGGCATGGTTCTATTATTTTCACTAGTAAAATTGCAAATGGGTTTTGACTAATACTTCGTTAAATATAGCTGAGAAAAATTATACACGTAAGATCTGATGTACATATTAGCTTCCGTGAAAATCTATGTTTTGAATATTTGCATTCCTTGGCTTTATTTGTTTGGTTACTGACTGTGAGCCTGTGACTAACATGTAATACGTAATTTCAACTGTGGATATGCAAGTACCTCCTCTTGTAACATTCCCTTCATCGTTAGTTGTTTTAGGACTGAGAATCATTAGCAAGATAGATGAAGTGGTTTTATTTGTTAGTTTTGGGGAGTGAATTAACATGGCAGACACTTTTGAACATTTGATAAAATTGGAACCGTTCAAAAGTATGGTAGCCGTTGAGGTAATTGTCTGATTATAATTGAATAGGCTCAATATTAATATTGGACCTTATAGAGATCGAGAACAACAAAACAAACGATTGGGGGAGAGTTTCCTCACGCTTTGGAGGAGTTCCCAGCTCACATCAAGAAAGTCTTTTTAGTTGAAGGGTACTTTTATCATATCACTTCTATTCTTGATATTCCAGGGTAGGTGCATAAACTGTCATTACATACAATTATATATATATATATATATATATATATATATATGACAAGAGAGTTGCTCTGATGGTAATCAACCTCCACTTCCAACCAAGAGATTGTCAGTTCGAGTCTCCCAAGAGCAAGGTGGAAAGTTCTTGGAGGGAAGAATGACGGGAGTCTATTTGGAAACAACCTCTCTACCCAGAATATGGGTAAGGTCTGCGTACACACTACCCTTCCAGACCACACTAAAGGGGGATTATACTACCTTGGAATCTCTATCAAATTCCTTCAAAATTGAGATATAAACTCCAAACGATATTCCCAATCATTTACAATAACACGGAATCCTAACAAATAACGATTTTACCAACCTCGATTTTTGAATTTGAACCTTTTCAATAACTGTCAATGGAATATTTTGAGAAAACGCGATTCTCCTCCGAACTTAATTAATCAATTAAGGCTAAACCCGATGTTAAGAAAATAGATAGGCAAGTAGTAAAGTAGAAAAATATTTGTTATCCTAGAATCTACCGTAAATAAGAAAGAACTAGCTCGTAATCAATAGAGCATTGTTTAGGCTTATGAAGATAAGGTTAGAATACGTG
Source organism: Nicotiana sylvestris (assembly GCF_000393655.2). Lineage (NCBI taxonomy): Eukaryota > Viridiplantae > Streptophyta > Magnoliopsida > Solanales > Solanaceae > Nicotiana > Nicotiana sylvestris. The sequence continues at coordinate 40,666,397 of NC_091059.1, forward strand.
AATATTAGAGATGAGTATTCGGTACTTCGGTTCGGTATTCGATTTATTAATTGTATATATCAAATATCACATCAAAATAGTTCAGTACAATTCGATATTTCTTATTTTAGTTCGGTACGATATCGATTTGATATATTAACAAAATATTGTCTTTTAAAAGGAAATCATTTATAAATATGATAGATGATATAAATGGAGAGTGGACAGGGGACACGACGTGCAAAGCTAGCAGGTTGTACGAAGCATTTCACAGATAAGTATTGTATGTGAAATATGTTAAACCAAGTAATTGAAGAACATTAACGAGCAGCAGGCCACCATCAACTAATGAGCAGCAGAATTTAATTTTACACATCTAACGAGCAGGAGAATTCAAGTTTACACTGCAACTAATGGGCAGTAGAATGCAATAGCATCTAAGGGACATTCTAGAGAGAAATTCATTTATAGCCCATCGGTCAAAATATATCATTCGGTAGCCACAAATTGGTTCGTACAAGTCATAGCCTAAAAACAGTAACAACCGCTAGCCGGAAACCGAAAAGCTCACTGACCGAATTCCTTTCGTTTAGCTACCTCGCCGGAAAATTCTGGAACAGGCCAGATCTAAGAAGATCTGGACTTTTACCAGTTAAAACAACGTCAAAACAAAGAAATAGAAATGAAGGAGGAGAGGAATGGCGTATCAATAGCGTGGAACAGTCACCGTCGATGGGGTAATAGTGTCGCCAGCCAGTGGTCAATTCTGGTGGTGACTAGTAAAAATCAGTAGCAGCAACCTACAGGGAAGAAGAGGAAAGCGAGAGGAGCAGTCATGGTCTCTCCGAAACATTTCAAACAAAAAGTTCACCGCTTCAATTTCAAGACACCAAAAGCAGAGAATGAAACAACAAAACAGATGTAATTCAATTGGCGCTTCATTGTTTCGGCACCTTCTTAATCAGCAACTCTAAGTCTCATTTTCGATAAAGCCCATATGTCTCAAGCTCGAGCACACATCGATATCAATGTGCTTCGGGGATAATTTTTCCCATACCTAATACTAATCCCCTGTAATTTTGTTTTTTATTTTGTATTTTTGGTTTATACTGACAATGATCCTTGAAATTCTTGAATTAACTGTTCTTAGCTACTCTTTAGATTGTGGAGTATCGCAATTACATCCGTTTCCAGCATCCAAGAAAAATTCTGGATTTGCTTCTCTCATTTTGCATTGATAAAGGAATCATGGAAAAAAGGAAATTGAGAACGGAATTATTTAATTTGAGGAGATAACTATGCATAAAGTTAAAATATATACAAAATAAACTGTCATTATATAAAAATTATACAAAATAGACTGTCACTATACAATTTATATATAATAGAGTGTCACTATACAAAATATATATAAAAATAGAATATCATTATATGGAAAATATACTAAATAGACTGTCAATATACAAAATATATACAAAATAGACTGTCACTATACAAAATAGACTGTTACTATACAAAAAATATACAAAATAGACTGTCAATATACAAAACATATACAAAGAAGACTGTCAATATACAAAAAATATACAAAGAAGACTGTCAATATACAAAAAATATATAAAATACACATTTCGGGCTACTAGATGCAATATGTTTGGGCCGAATGGCCATTTTCTGTCAATGGGAAAAAAGATGGGCTATTAAAATTTTGAGGGGCTATAGAGGGTAGTTTTCTCGACATTCTAAGGCCTAAGGGATTAGGGAATGAGATTTTTACATTCTTATACACTATATGAAACTATATTACCCTCCCTACTCAAGTTTTACTATAATTACATTTTATATACCAAATTACCATTTATGCACATTTTAAGGGAATTAATGATAATAATTAGTGTCCTAAAATCACTCTAACGTATCTTTCACTCCCCCCACGTTTCTCTCTCCACATCCCACCCTTCCCCTGCATATCTTGCACAAGAGAGCAGCAATTCCACCATTGACAACCATTAAAAAACTTTTGAAGTTTTGAATTCGAATTTGTGTTTTCAAAAAATATTGTTTGTTTGAATTGGGTGTTGTTGCAAAGAATTGAGAATTCTCTCTACGTCTCTCTCTATCTCTCAATCCCTAATTTCAGTAATGTAAAGCAAATGAAAAGACAACAGTAATTCCACCATTAGCAGCCATTAAAAAGCTTTGAAGCTTTGAATTCGAATTTGGGTTTTCAAAAACCATTATTTGTTTGGATTGGGTGTTATTGCAAACAATTGGGAATATGGTTTGGATTTTATATCTCAATTTTGAGGGTGTTTTGGTAAATATTAGACTTGATTTTGACTGAATTTCATATTGAAACTCGAAGAAGAAGAAGAAGAAGAAGACATGACACATTACACTGCAAAAATTGTAGTAAAGTTGTGGTAAAATTGTAGAAAATTTATATATATATATATTTATTTATTTATTTAAATATTGTATGAAAGTTGAACAATATTGTATAAAAATTGTATTTAAGTTGTATGATATTGTAGTTGTATATAACTGGGTAGAAATAATGTATAAAAATTATAGATAAGTTGTATAATATATAATTAGTTATATGAAATTTATTTTTGCTATGTATAGCTCAAATACAAAATATACAAAAGACTTATTATATATATTTTGTATAAAATTTGTACTTAAGTTGTATGTTATCGTAGTTGTATTTAATTGGGTAAAAATAATGTGTAAAAGTTGTAGATAAGTTGTAGATTAATTGTAAATAAGTATATATTGTAAGTATTGAATGTGATCCAACCGAAAATAGCTGGGAAAATCTCCTTATCATAGGAAAGAGAGAGAAAGCACCTCCATTATGAATTATATGTGAAACCTATATTTGTATGAAATATGAAGTTGCTAACTGAACTTGACTGCCAACCTCCTCATAAGTAAAAATGAATGAAGAGAAACTAACACAGGGAGAAGAGCAAAATAAACAAATATGTGACCAAAAACCAATTTAGAATTTTGAGTCAATGATCTAATATATGCATACATTAGTTTATTTTGTACATATACATAATTCGAGCAATGAATTCACTAATAAAGGCTTGGTAACAATTTCTCTAATCACAAACGGACAAGTGAATGAGTGATTTGTTTTCAAGATTGGTCCAAAGCAAAGACCTCATTTGCTTCGTTAAAAGATGACTGGAATATCAAAATTTGATAGTCCTCTACTATATTACAATGGGGTAGTAAAAAGTGCATTTAAAATTTAAATCCTTCAAACTAATTTGGTGGTGACCAAACTTTGGAACAAATAGTGTAAGACAAATGTTTAATAACTTGTGCTCCCCAAAAATCTATCCGACTCAAAATCGGGAAACAACATGTCCCCAAATAGTCTCAGTGTTACTATTTTCAATCTATACTTGTTTACAATATGCAGCTCAAATGGACAGATGCCGCAGATCTGAACAACGTTTGGGTCCATATGTGATAACTGAGAACCCATGTACCCCCTTTCTATCAGCGTGATAAACAAATCAACACATGTTTCTGTTCGTTGCCTTCAAACATAAATCAATGATCTATTTGGCTTGTTATCGCCTTCCCGTAATAGTTAGCATTAAATTTGGTTTAATAGTTAGAGCATGGTTTTATCCCTGTAAGAAAAGAGAAGAGGAGAAAAGGAAGGAAAATGGTGCAACTAAATCCCTTGATTGAAGACATAAATAATGAATTTGGAAGTCTTTTACGGTGGATTGTATATATTTTATAAACAAAACTTGTTTATACTGGGTAATTAACTAAACATGAACATTAAGAGTAATAAAGTTTCAAATAGTGTATAGAAATGAAAAAATCCCGAATGAGATTAGAGGGCTTGAGGTGTTGGGCTTAGGCTTATTGGGCTGGAAAATAAAAAGGAAAACTTACACAATGTGCAAAATAAGTCTCAACTTACCAACCTCTAGCCATTAGTCATAAACTTACCAAAACTAGCCAAGTACACATAAAAATTGAAAAACCAAATAAATAAGGTACTTTCTCTCAAAGAATCACATGCAAAAATCACCTTCCATATTTTTAAGCGTGATTAGGAACATTAAATGCAAGACGAAAAGGAAATTTTGATGGATGAGGTAGCAAATAGGGTGATGAAATACCAAAAAAAAAAACAAAAATTCTAAGCAAAAAATGAACTTTTTCAATGGGTATAGTTGAAATTCATTGAAAACATATAGATAAGTCAATATATAAAATTTTGAGGAAGATTGGAGGTGATTTGGACTAATTTTATATCAAAATTCGTAATTAAATTGAGTTCAAAAAATTCTTCTGCGACACATGTATCAAACATGTATCACACATGTATCTCACACACAGGTATACATGGATATACATGTGATACACAATTGATACAAATATGATACATATGTGATACACAAATGATACACAGTGTGATAAACATATCATTTTTTTATGTTCAATTTTTACTTCAAATTTTCAATTCAAACCACCTCAAAACTTCACCAAATCATCCCAAAATTGAGATTCAAGCTCTTTAAGATGTACCTAATCTATTTTAATAATACCCACTCAAAATAAAGTAAAAATTTGACTTTTTTTCTATAAACAGCTAATTGGCTAATTTTAGTAATATTTTATAAATCGACCAATTTTTGTAATGAGTTACTTATAAATGAACATAGTTGGTAGTTTTTCAAATAAAAATAGTGATGGGTTTGGATTTAATATTTCGATATTTCGGTATACCAAAATATCAAAAACTCAATACCGAGTATAATACCGAAATACCGAAAAATCTATACCGAAAAAACTGATACTGAAAAACCAAATTAATTCGGCTTGATTCGATTCGGAATTCGATTTTTTAGATTTTATGACCACCCCTAGTGAATATGAAAGAAACCCCTTTTTTTCTTGAGAACATTAAATCTAAAACGGGCGACTACTTGGTCAATTTGGACTTGAGAAATGCTAGGTTCAGCTACTTTTAAAAATCTCTAACCTTGTTGTAGGTATATAAATTTTATTGGAATTAAATTCGTAAAATAATTTGGACTATATTTTAAATTCAAGATATGTTAGTTCAAATAAATTTATTGGGCTAATATAATTGGATTAGTTATATAAGTCCAAAATATATTGATTAAATAAATAAGTCTTAATCCATTGAGCTAACCCATTTAATTGGGCTAAAGTGATGAGCCCACTTCATTAAGCCCAAGATATCATCTTCCTAGAGGCCCAGTTTGGCGCCATGTGTCAAATGATGCTGCGCGCCAAGTCAAACGGAAGAGCCACTAGGATCGTGCCACGTGTCAAAACGACAAGACATGCCAAGTTAAATTAAAAGGCTGGTGAAATCGGCCCACATGTACAAATGAATCCTGGCCAATCAAATGCGGCCTTAGCAAACTTCAATTTGATTGGTCAAAAAGAGTTTGTTCTTGAGAATATTAAATCTAAAACGGGCGACTACATGGTCAATTCTGGACTTGAGAAATGTTAGGTTCAACTACTTTTGAAAATCCCTAACCTTGTTTCCGGAAGAAAAAAAAGTTGCTATATTTTTCTAGAAATTGGATGATGACTGAAATTGACTGGTGTAGAGTTGATGGTGAAATTTGTAGTATTGTGTAACGACCCGATTGGTAGTTTTGCTTCTTATAATATCGTCCCCCTAAATAAAATTTTTCGCGCTTGCTTTAATTAATTTACGATCTGCGGAGATGGTTGGTTCGGGATTTGGAAGAGTTTGGGTTGAAATAGGCTCATTTGATTCCTTAAGCTTTTCTTAAAAGGCTAAGTTTAACTTTGGTCAACAATTTTAGCAAACGGACTCGGATTTGTATTTTGACGGTCCCAAAGAGTTCGTAGGAAAATATGGGACATGAGCGCATGTCCGGAATCGAATTTCGATATCCCTAGCCCGAGTAGTGAATTTTTGTTAGAAAATGTTAAACCGAAATTCTAAGAATTTAAAGAAATTAACTAATGATTGATCATGTTGGTATCTGGCTCGTATGTTGGTTCTGGAGCCCGGTACAAGCCCAATATAACATTTAAGACTTGTCCGCAAAATTTGGTGTCAATCCGAGTAGTATAACTACGTTTCGGCACGTTAGAAGTGAATTGAAGAACTTGAAGTTCATAAGTTTGATTCAATTGGTTTTAGGGGGTGATTCTTAGATTTAGCATTGTTTCAGGTGATCCGAAGGTTCAAGCGAGTCCGTTTCATGATTTCAGACTTGTCGGTATGTTCGTGCGGGGCCCGGAAACCCCGAGCGTCAATCGGACGAGGCTCGAGTGAAGTTGGAAATTTTGGGAAGAGCTGAAGCTTCAGGTTGCTATCATCACCGCACCCGCGGTTGGTCAGCCACAGGTGCGAGACCGCAGAAGCGGTCGTTCTCTCGCAGATATGGCCAAGGAAGGCCAGACCAAAGCTGCAGAAGCGGCTTCAAGACCATAGAAACAGTCCCAGTTTGCTTGGCTAACTCCGTAGATATGGCTTTACTCTCGCAGAAGCAGGACCGCAGATGCGGTCCCCTGACCGCAGATGCGGAAATCACTGAAGCAGTGAGCTTCATTTAATACGGGCTCTAAGCCATTTTGGCCATTTTCACTCACCCATTGGGCGATTTTGGAGCTCTTGAGAGAGGACTTTCACCTAGCATCTTGAGGTAAGTTTATCCTACCTATTTCTAGTTTAGTACTTGAGTCTTGGGTAGATTAACACACAAAGATTAAGGTAAAATTTTGGGGTTAGAGCAAAACCTAGGGTTTGATAAAAGTTATATTTAACCACGAAATTTCTTATGAAATGAATTAGAAATCATATATTATTGATCCTTAGGTTATAAAGAACAACTTTCTTCGAAAAATTTCGGAATTCAGGCACGTGGGCCCGGGGTTGGATTTTAGGAAACTTGTGTTTAAGGTTGGAAAATTGCTTTAATAGTTAGAATGCCATCTTGTGAGTTTGTATTGACTAGTTCCTACCCCGTTTAATTAGTTTTGGATCGTTCGGCTCCAAATTGAGAGTTTGAGGACGTTCTTGGTATTAGAAGTACACCTTGGAGCGAGGTAAGTCTCCTTTCTAACCTTGTAAGAGAGAATTGTCCCCATAGGTGTAATAATTGAATAATTTGCCACTAAATGCGGGGGCTACGTACACACTAGGTGACAAGAGTCCGTGCGTAGCTACTATTATGTTAATTCTCCGAGTAGTTTAGACATATCATGCCATATTTGCGAATGTTTATATATTTTCTTGCTAAGGTGATTACTTAGGATATGCTAGAGAATTGTAAATGAACATAAGTGAACGTATGTACTTGTTGAACACTTGTATGAATTTATTTGAATATAGATGCACCTTCATGTGTTTTTTTGATAATAATTGATATTTGTGGATCGGGCCGATCGCCTCGGTAGAAATAAATGCATCTATTGTTCGCGCTATTCGACCCTCTGGCAGTGCACAGTTTCTTTTCTATTGGATCGGGCCGTCGACCTCGGCATAATATGCGCATGATATCTATGTGAAATCTTATTCATGACTTGCTTTGTTAAATGTTTTGAAATGTAACTGGCTAACTGTGACATTGTTAAGGACATGACTTATTACATCTTGCTACAAACTGTTAATTATTTGTGACTTCCATGCTTAGCATAACACTTTATTATATTATTTGACCCTAGTAAGTATCAAGTCGACCTCTCGTCTCTACTTCTTCGAGATTAGACGAGATACTTACTGTCACACCTCCTTTTTCCGACCCCGCGAAGGGTGTAGGAGTTTTTTCCAATTAAAGGACAATCAAAACGGGATTTATTTATTTATTTCAGAGTCGCCACTTGGGAGATTTAGGGTGTCCCAAGTCACCAATTTTAATCCCGAATCGAGGAAAAGAATGACTCCATATTACAGTCTGCGTACCAGAAATCCGGATAAGGAATTCTGTTAACCCGGGAGAAGGTGTTAGGCATTCCCGAGTTCCGTGGTTCTAGCACGGTCGCTCAACTGTTATATTCGGCTTGATTATCTGATTTTATACAAATATGAACTTATGTGCAAATTTTATCTTTTTACCGCTTTCATAATTGTTATTATTATTTTTACAAGAATGTGAACATCGTTTAAAAACATGTCTTTGGATTGCGTCACATAAAATGCACCCGCGATCCGGAACGTATTTTTATTCAATGTTTTAGGATTTGGATTTGGGTCGCATAAATGCGCACCCATGTTTAAGAATGTATTATTATTAAATCGTGCCTAAAGCGATTAGCATATTATTATTTATGGGTAAGACTGTGGAATTCACTAAACAGTCCATCCCGAATTCTAAATACTCAATTAAATATTTATTGAGGGCCCCGCAATTAGTGCATTTTATTGGGCGAGGCTCATCTCATTTTATTTTTAAAAGGACAGTCCTAAAATGCCTACATTTTTTATTGAAATTTGTCTCTACAAAATAAAGGAGAAATATCTTAATTTATTTACATGTTATTACCTAGTTACATTATACTAGGCATGTTCTCAGTTTGTCAAATTAAAAAAAAACATAGCAATTCTAATTTTAATCCTAGACCATTTATATGCTGAAATTAACCAATATTATTTAACTAAATAAATTTCTACCAACTTCCTACTAGATGGCCTATTCGTTTGATTTTTTATTCAACGGAATTACTACACCATTTATTTATTTTTAGGCAATAGATGTAGATAGTTCATTTGTTAAGCTATCGTCGAATGTTCCACTATATGTATTAAATATCTACATGATTCTGATTTTTTGCAAACTACATAATTTATACATACAAATAAAATTCAGAATATAATTAAATATAATTCAAAATTTCAACTCTTCATTTTTTCGTATTCATGCTTCATATTTCGGATTACAATAACCAGCGTGTCAGTTGTGTACCTGATATTGGAAGCAAAAGAAAATGAAGATGAGAATCAGCAGCAGCAGTAAAATCAGTACAACACAGCAACAATAGCCCAACAACAGTAACAACCCAGTAACAGACCGGTGGAGTAGTAATCCAAAAAAAACAAAAGCTTCAGCTTTTATGAAACAACAATCAATTCTGATTTCAAACAACAAAAGAAAGCAGAATATTTTTTTAGTTTTTTTTTATTTGAAAGCTTAAATATTTTTCGGAATTTTCTATCTCTTAAATGTTCAGCCCTTTTCTCTCTTATTTTCAGATTTGTTTCTCTCTCCCGTTTTTTTTCTGTCTCCTCCCTTTGTGTTTCTGATTTCAAGACTTCTTATAACCCATCCCATAAATCTTTCCATTAATTAAAATCAACCCATTTTCTCTACCAAACCCACTCATCCCCATTATACTAAATAAATATATCAACCCCACCCCATTATATTTTGTTCCCCATGCTTCATTAAACAAATACAAGATTCCTCCACACTAAATTTTGTCTTGTCCCACCCTTTATATTAAACAATTATATCACAACCCACCCCATTTCATTTTGTCCCCCATGCTTCAGATAAACAATTACAAAATGTACAATTCCTAAACTACCCCTCCGACCCTATTGCAAATTACTATTTTACCCCCGAAAGTACTATAAATTACCAAACTACCCATCAGCTATAACACATCAATTAATCAAACTTAACCAAAATATAGACAATATGATTAATTTCTAACAATGTTCAAACAACAAATTTCATGAACATGAATTCTTCAACATTTCAACAACAAAGCACATGAACATGATTTCAACAACATTTCAACAACAAATCACATGAACACAAATTGAACAACAAAGAACAACTAAAATTTGATTGAACAATATTTTAGCAACAAACAATCCTATTTTCGGATTCAACAACAACAACAAACAAGTATATTTAGATTTCTAAATTCAATAATATTGAACTTAAAATCAACTACTCTAACAACATTACAACAAACAATTCCTATAAACATTAAACAAGATTATGAGACCAATTCAAGAAATAATCACAAATGGTAAACAAGAAATCAAACTATAAACATTTCGGATTCAAAATCAAACAAACATAATATGAACATGAATTAAATCTAAAAATAAAAACGACGGATTCAAATGACTAAAACCAACATACTTCCCTTATTACAACTAAATTCTTTTAGGCAAATGACAAAACAAAAACTAAGAAGAAACAATTATGAATTTAAACTTGAACTTAACAATATTAACAATTTCCGGAAAATACATCAAATACATGAAACAAATTGAAGAAACAATTAATTAAATTTCAATTTGAATCTAACAAATATTAAACTAACAAATATTCACTTAAACAATAATACAAACATGAAATAAACATGAAAACAACTAATTAATCTTTCATTTGAAATCTGAAAAATTAATTTAACAAACAACACATGAACATGAACTAAAAATTAATTCAAACGCTAAACAAAACAAACATTTGCCGATTTTAGATTCGAAAATATCAAAACAAAATACGGACAAAAATAAAACTCAAAAACTACTAACCGGACTGAAACGAAGAGTGTATGGACTGACTCGACGAACCTCGGCCAAAGTTCGACCACGCGACGATGAACGAATTTAAGAAGCAAACCAAGCGGCGCCGAAGCAGTAGCAGCAGTTCGGCGCAGCGGAAGGGATGAAACAGGAGCAGCTGGGGTGCATTTGGCTTGCTTGTAGACGACGAAGTTCGGCGAGGCAGACGACGCCACTACGGCAGCCATGGATGGAGGTCGAGACTCGAGCCATGAACAACAACTACAAACAAACAGCAACGACGCATCCATGGACGACGAGCTTGGAACAGATGCAGCTCGGCCATGGATTCAACAGCGACGAGTTGCTGTGTCGTTTGGATGGGGAATATGAAGGCAGTGACAGCAGTAGCAGCTTGCGCGAGCTTGCAGCTGAAAGCAGAAGAAGCGAGGTGGAGGAGGGCAGTGTTGACGACGGGGTTTGGACGATGAAGCAGCAGCTCGGAGGAAGGAGGAGAAGCAGCGGCGTCGGAGGGTTGTTTGGACGGGATTGTGGTCGTTTGGTCGACTGGCCCTGTGGGAACGTGAAGACGCAGCAACGGGGGGGAAAGTCGACGCAGCAACGATGGTCGACGCAACAATGGCGGAGAAGATGATGAAGGTGAGGTCGAGGAAGAAGAAAGAGCAGCAGTGGCGTGAATGGGAAACAAAAGGATCAGCCATGGATGGGTTCATTTGAGCTTTTGGAGAAGAAGGAGCAAAAATGGGTGTGGGGGGCGGATAGTTAGTTTTAGGTTTTTAGGGTTTTTTGTTCTTTTTGTTTTTTTTTCTTTTGTTTTGTTTTTTGAATGAAGAGGGGTGTTGGGTTAATGGGTTAATGGGGCGGACCGGGTCGACCCGTGTGAAGTGGACTGGGTCGTGGACAATTGTTTGGGCCTGGGGTTGAAAATTGAAGAAGTGGCCCAATCCGATTTTTATTTGTATTTTTGTTATCTTTTCTTCTTTTATTTTCTAAAACTAAATTATAAAAATACTTAAATTATTATTAAGAATTAAATTAAGTTATAAAAGCGCAAATTAACTCCCAATAACAATTAACGCACAATTAAGTAATAATTAAGCATAAAATTGTATATTTGGACATTAAATGCTAAAAATGCAAACGATGCCTATTTTTGTAATTTTAATTTTTGTAAAACAAATTTAATTACTAACAATTGTAGAATTAAATCCTACATGCAAAATGCGACATATTTTTGTATTTTTATTAATTTAACAAATAAACAACGCACAGACAAATACAAATAATTATTCAAAATATCACAAAATTGCACACCAAAGAAAAATCATTTTATTTTTGAATTTTTGGGAGTAATTCTCATATTGGGCAAAAATCACGTGCTTACAGCTGCCCTCTTTGCCCGGAGACACGAAGGGTTTTCGTGCAAAGATAAAGCGAGCGATTTTTGCCCATCCGAGTACTCCGTGTGAAGCATTTTTTTTTTGAAAAAGATTTGACCGAACCTTTGCTTCAAAGGTTTCCTACATATCCTGGGCTAAACAGGAATCAGGTCAATGTAGTTCGGGAAGTTTTTGGTAGCTGGGACTACCGTGGGACTGCGATGTTACTGCTGTTGCATGCTGTTATCACTGCTTACCGATCTCCTTGTTACACCGTGCTTAAAAGAAAACAAGAAGCTAGGCTAGACTAAAATTTGTTCTTGTTGCCTTGCTTTCTTGTCGGCTTGTGTTTCCTCCGGTGCTTTTCTTCCGATGCTTTTCTTCCTTCTGACACATGCACTTGAGTTTGTGCTGGGACCTCTTGTTACAACCTTCTGCTTCCCGGTGCTGGGGATTTTATTGTTTACTGCTGGGGATTCCTATTGTAACCTTCCGCCTTCTGGTGGGGTTACTGATTCCAAAATCTGTAATACAAGACTAAAAAGTTGCTTCAATGCAAAATTATGAAATGTATGCCCGCATTATACTGGTGGGCAAAATAATGCTGAAAGTATTCCCGCATTTTACTGGTGGGCGACCTAGAACATGAATGTATTCCCGCATTTTACTGGTGGGCGACCTAGAACATAAAGTATTCCCGCATTTTACTGGTGGGCGACCTAGAACTGAAATGTATTCCCGCATTTTACTGGTGGGCGACCTAGAACATGAAATGTATTCCCGCATTTTACTGGTGGGCGACCTAGAACTGAAATGTATTCCCGCATTTTACTGGTGGGCGACCTAGAACTGAAATGTATTCCCGCATTCTACTGGTGGGCGACCTAGAACTGAAATGTATTCCCGCATTTTACTGGTGGGCGACCTAGAACAGAAAGTATTCCCGCATTTTACTGGTGGGCGACCTAGAACTGAAATGTATTCCCGCATTTTACTGGTGGGCGACCTAGAACAGAAAGTATTCCCGCATTTTACTGGTGGGCGACCTAGAACTGAAATGTATTCCCGCATTTTACTGGTGGGCGACCTAGAACAGAAAGTATTCCCGCATTATACTGGTGGGCGACCTAGAACTTAAAAGTATTCCCGCATTCTACTGTGGGTAAAAGTAAACTTAGGAGGAAATGCGTCTCCTATGGGTAAAAGTAAACTTAGGAGGAAATGCGTCTCCTATGGGTAAACTAAACTTAGGAGGAAATGCGTCTCCTATGGGTAAAAGTAAACTTAGGAGGAAATGCGTCTCCTATGGGTAAAAGTAAACTTAGAAGGAAATGCGTCTCCTATGGGTAAACTAAACTTAGGAGGAAATGCGTCTCCTATGGGTAAAAGTAAACTTAGGAGGAAATGCGTCTCCTATGGGTAAAAGTAAACTTAGAAGGAAATGCGTCTCCTATGGGTAAACTAAACTTAGGAGGAAATGCGTCTCCTATGTCTATTCTATTTCGGATAGTAGGATAGATTTATTCTTTTGTATATTCTACTAGTTGCCCATAACTTGTGACACCAGGTCTTGGCACACACATTAGTAGATTATTCTTTTGGGAATTGTATAATTATTTTGGGTACATTACTGATTATCACTTGTTTTAACTTCAAGTTTAGAAATTGTAGTACTTGTTTTGGTAAAGTAAAGTGAACACTTATTTATATATATGTGTTGGCTTGCCTGACAATGATGTTGGGCGCCATCATGACCTATAATGGAAATGGGTCGTGACAATATGGTATCAGAGCACTAGGTTCAAGTAGGTCTCACAAGTCATGGGCAAACCTAATAGAGTCTTGCAGATCGGTACGGAGACGTCTGTATTTATTTTTGAGAGGCTATAGGGTGTTAGGAAAACTACTCTTTATTCATTTCCTATCGTGCAGTGGTTGGTATACTAAATTTTCCTCTTCTATTCTCTCACAGATGGTGAGGACACGCACGACTGATGTTCCATACCCAGGAGGAGCTGCTCCCCCCGTTGCTAGAGGCCGAGGTAGAGGCTGGGGAGGGCACCGACCTGAGGTAGGGAACGAGGGCATCCCAGAGCTGTCCCAGTAGTGGCACCAGCAAATCATGTGGGAGATCCTACCATTGAGGAGCAGGGCAAGGTGCCCGCAGCTGAGCCTACCCCGACGGACTTTATAATAGCACCGGGTTTTCAGGAGGTCATGGGTCGTATGCTGCAGTTCATGGACACCATGACTCAGGCTAGTTTATTTCCAGCGGATCCAGCTACGTCATAGGCAAGAGGGGGAGCACAGACCCCTACTGCTCAGGCTCCTAGTCATGTAGTTGTAGTGTACCAAACTCTGGGTGCACTACCCGCAGATGGGGCTCAGCCAGTTGCTGCAGTAGTGCCCGATCCCAGACCAACTGCGGATGGTGACTCGCAGAAGTTATTGGATAGATGGACTAGACTTCACCCTCATGTCTTCGGGGGTGAGCGTCGTGAGGATGCCCAGGATTTCATTGATAGGTGCAGGGACATACTATACAACATAAGGATATTGGAGTCGCATGGGGTTGACTTCACTACTTTTCAGCTAGAGGGCAGGGCCCGTAGATGGTGGCAGTCCTATGTTCTTGTCAGGCCAGCAGGTTCTCCTCCTATCACTTGGGGTCAGTTGACACAGTTATTCTTGGACAGGTATATTCCACCCTTTGAGAGGGAAGAGATGCGGTATAAGTTTGAGCAGCTGGAGCAGGGTCAGATATCCGTGACCGACTATGGCGAGGTTTTCTGAGTTATCCCGCTATGCATTAATGATATTTCCTACTGACGTAGAGAGGGTGCGAAGGTTCGTTGTAGGGTTGCATTCTGGCATTAGGGCCAACATGGCCCGAGAGGTGGAGATGGGGACTCCTTATCAGCTAGTAGTGGAGATTGCTTGGAGTATTGAGGGCTACCGTCTAAGGGGTAGAGAGCAGATGCAGCAGGATAAGAGGGCTAGATCCTTCGGAGAGTTCAGAGGTGCCTCGGCTAGGGATAGAGGTCAGTTTAGGAGGGGTCAGCCCAACATACCCCCATATTCAGCACCACCACCTGCTCGGGGTGTTCTAGCACGCCCTTATTTCAGTGCCATGCCAGAGAGTTCTTATCGGCCGCCAGCTATTCAGGGTTCCTCCAGTGGGTATTCAGGTCCCTAGGGTTCTTCTGGTTCCTATTTCAGTGCTATACCAGAGAGTTCATACCGTCCACCGGCTATCCAGGCTTCTTCCAGTGGGTCTACAGGCCATTAGGTTCAGCCATCAGGGCAGGAGGTCGCCACACCGCGGGGTTGTTTAGAGTGTGGAGACCTTGGTCATATGAGGAGATACTGCCGTAGGCTTTGGGGCAAGGAAGTATAGCAGGGTCAGTAGCCCATGATTTCAACACCAGTTGCCCAGCCGTCTAGAGGTGGGGGCAGACTGGTAGAGGCCGTCCTAGAGGTGGAGGCCAGACAAGGAGAGGTCAGCCAACTACTGCTCAGTCAGGTGGAGGCCAGCCAGCTAGTTCTCCAGCCAGATTCTATGCCCTTCCGGCTAGGCTAGATGCATTGGCCTCAGATGTCGTCATCACAAGTATTATTTCTGTCTGTAGTGTTGCGCCCCCTTTTTCCCTCTTTGCATACAAAAATCGAATTTATGACATTTTGGGTATAGGACAACTCATTCCTTTTGGGCACTAGGTTTGCATTTGAAGAGTCGCCACCTAATGATTTAAGGTGCATTAGGATACCTATAAGGTTCACTCCTAAGTTTGTGTGCTAACCAGAGATAGGGTAAGGGCTTGAAATTATCCCAAGGGGAAGGTGTTAGGCACCCCTCAAGATCCACTAGTGTGGTTCCCGGCCAGACAGTTTTGTGAATTTGTACAATTAGCAAATAGACAAGTATAGGCTCAAGTAGTAGGGAATGTAGGTTTAAACACATAAGAGTTTGAAAGAACAATTATTAAAGGCGAATTTCGAAAAAGAAGTCACAGTTCTATAAATACTTGAGAATATAAAAAAAAAAGGAAGGGGGGGGGGGTTCCTAGGTTTATTTATAATATGGATCACATCAATGCGATACCCGGTATGACACTCCTTAGAAGAGGGGATACACGTGGCATTAACGCACCGGTCATCATATCCATATCTACCCTTCTCACCCCGTTAAGGTATTAAAGCACGGATTAGTCTCGACCTCTATTGCATGCTATTACCCATCCCGTTCCTATCAGTCCTGGAGGAATTTAGGACTACTATTCCTATAAGAGAGAGGATTTTAGGCTGACTCTTAGGTTTTTAAAGGTAAAAAGACTAAGGCGACATTCAAAACATATAGGATTGCATATTAGGGGAAACATGTAAGCAACTAAGAGGCTCATATATACCTCTTCAAGTAAAGCACATAAATAGCACGACTCAAACACAATTAGGGTCAGAATTTAAAATACTAAGACAGGGGAGTTTTAATTGTTGAAGCAGACTAGTTTATTACATAACTCAGATAAGAATTCCGAATCAGGCCTACCTGCTGGTTGTAACGGTTACTAATTAACAAAGGCGGATTCAGTTTTTTTGTTATCACCTAAGGCTTGCCTAAGTGTGTATTGGTGATATCCTATAAGCATGATATCTATTACTGATTCAAAATGCAGCAAAGAAGTAACAGTTTTAAACGAGAGATTTGGGATCCTATAGGCATGCTTTCTAAACTATTTTAATAAAAGGAGTATGTTGTTTAAAATTGATTCAGAGCAGTACGAGTCAAACTAATTTTAAACTAGACTGGTTTCAGATCCCATAGGCATGATCTCTATTATTGTTGGTTTTTTTAATTCCTATAGACATGATATCTAGTTGAACGTGAAATGAAGCAGGCAGGATTTACTTGAAATTTCAATAGGCATGATTTCTATGAAAAATACTGATTTTAACCTTATGAACATGACAACTAATTTCGAAGCTGATTTTAACCTTGTAGACATGGCGTCTGATTATGGTCCTTTAGATCCTATAGGCATGGTGTCTAAGCGTGGTAATAAAACATGCAGAATTTAAAATAGGTCCTATAGGCATGTTATCTAAATATAGAATTAAAACATGCAGAATTTAAAGAAACATATCCTATAGGCATGTTCTCTTCCCTTCTAATAGCTACACGTGCATGATTACCCATCACCTTTCACTAACTAGCCCCCAGTATTTGTTACAAATTATTATAGACCAATTATAAGAAGTTACAACCATAGGAAGCCTGATTCTTGACTTCCTCTCTGAGTTATGGAATAAACCACCTCAAGCACCACTTGTTTCAAAGCCTTTCTTAGACCTGGGTGTGTCAAAGTTCCCTAAAGGTCTCAAGGGACCACAGGCAGTGCTCACACCCAGGTTTGCATAACCAGAAAAAGATGAGTGCAGTGTAGAAAGGCCAGCCCTTATGTGTCCAAGTTCAGAGGAAGCTCAAGGGTCCCAAGGCAAGGCTCACACAAGAGGGGCAGAACCTAAGTTCTAAGAGTGTAGTAGAAGTGCAGAAATAGAAATTTACTTAAAACTGGGTTGAGAATAGTAAGGAGTAAGGTGATTTGAAAACAGTAGTAGTAAAACTTAAATTACACAGAATCAGTAATTGCACAAAAGGGGTCAGGTTTGGACATGCACAACAATAGATAATGCTGACATGGCCACAAACCAGCCAGAGAACACAAGCACATATAGGGATATGGGGGTTTGGGATTCATAAGTCAGCAAATCATATAACAAGTGATTGACATAGTACATGCATAAGGGAAAACATTAATTTAGAAGAGGATCGAGCATATTACAACATGCTTAGTAATATAACTTGATTGCATAAACATAAGCAGAAGCAGGCAAGAGTGAAGGAAACTGAAACATCTAAAGAAACATGTTGTTGTTGATGCTTGGAGATTAACTAGGACATACTAGTAAGAAGCAAAGTGCAGAAAGAAAAAGTAAGAAAATTTCTACAGTATAGCCTTGGCTTTCAGCCGGCTAGACAAAGTAGTAGCACAAGTAGTGATAGGGAAAAGAGAGAGAGTTTTGAGTGAAGTGTGTGTTCTGAACTCAGATGGTTCATGTGTTTGAAAGAAAAGAGGGTGGGTATTTATAGTTTTGAAAATAGGTGAAGAATAAGGTAATAAGCAAAGTATTAACACAAACATGGAAACAATCACAAGTCAGAATCAATTAACCTAAGTGATTCACCTTTAATTAAGGAATCACTATTTAACGAGTAGCAGCAAGTCCAATTAAGGAAAGAAAATCAGTTTGGAGACAGATTGATTATTGCCATAAAAGGGCAGTAAAATCATGAAGGAAACAATCGAGTCTGAGTACAAAAAATATGCTTATTTTGGAAAAGATTCAGTAAGGTAAAATATCATAGTAAAGGAAAGGAATCAATTAACTTTAAACAGATGAGTAGAAATTAGGGCTCGTAAGAAAACTTTTTGCAATCATTCTCAATATCAAGATCAATCAAGGAAGATCAATTAGTATATAAATAGAGTGAACAGAAGCATCAGACATGCGAGACCAAGCACATTGGCAGAAGAAACAACAGACAATAGTAGCAGAAATAAGCATAAGATTCAGTAGTGAGAAAAATATTCGAAGCATAGTAGTCAAGTATGATAGGTAGTCACATAGAATCAACAGTGAAGAAATCATAGCAACAGGTAAAGAGAATTGGAAACAAATAAAGGTCTCACAACAACAAGTGAGGAAACCTTTTGAGAAATTAGGGTTTCAACCATAGTCGAGTAAAACTCAGAATTAGATAAGTCACATAAAAAAAGAGGGTCTGAAACAAGGAACCTTTAATCGAGTCAAGTATACTTTCAAATAAACAGTCTTAGACCAAAAGACCTAGGGTTTTCCACAATAAACAAGTTTAAAAGATGGTAAAACTCAGAATCAAATAAGTCAAACAAGAACGAAGAACTTAATCAAACCAGTACACATTTAAACAAACAGTCTCAGAACTCGGATGAGACCAAAAAGGAATTAGGGTTTTCAACATGCTGACTTCGATAGAAGAACAACATGATCAAAACATAGAAGAATCACAAACAACATTAAAAATCGGAGAAGAAATCTTTTGAAAAACTTAAAGGAAAACCTTAACGAAAAGTCATTTTAGAAGAAAAGTTGAAGAACTTTCGAGAAAAACACTTAAAACATTCATAGCAAGTATAGATCTAAAGTAGATCTGAAAGAAAATCAAAAGATCTGAAAGATTAGGGTTTCGAAAAACCCAGAAAAGGTGAGAAAGGCCTTGAAAGTTTCCGATCTAACCAGGAAAGTCAAGGATCTACCTTGAAAGGCCAAGGATGACCGGAGAAAGGTCGTGGATAGCTGGAGAAAAGCTATGAACTAAAGTCGAGCAAGGACTAGACCAGATTCCTTCAAGGACTGGCTATGAAACCACAGAAACAAACACCCAAGAGCCATGAGAAGCTGATACATGTCTCAAATGTCCACGAGGGGCCATGGATTAGGAAGGTATTAGGGTGGATTGAAGTGGGATTAGATGGCGGCGGCTAGGGTTCATAAGGGGTTGCAAAGAGAATTGGGAGGGAAATGGATTCAGAGGAGGCGTTTGATAAAGAATGAGGTCGGGTAAGGGGTCGTTTAAGGTTAAAAATGGAAACGACGTATAGTGGCCGTTGATCTAAATGATTAACAGCTAGGATTAAAGGGGTTAGGTGGGGATCCGGGTTTGGATAGGATTAGTTGGGTTAGGGATCGGGTTTAAACGAAATTGGGTCGGGAAATTGGGTCTGATTTGGGGTTCAAATTAGGCTATAATTGAAATGAAATTGGGCTATTATTTAAATAGCCAATTTTCCCCTTTTAAAATTATAAAAATAGTAAATTAATTTCTGGAAACAAATTAAAAGCACTAAAATGACTTATAACATATAAATATAAATTTAAAAATACTGGACTTAATTTTTATAAATATAAACGCAATTAAATCCTAAAAGAGGCTAATATTGCAATTATATGCAATTTAGCTCTACAAATACTAAATAAATTTGTATAATTATGCAAAAATTACTTTAGATATATTTTAGCATAAATATAAAATTCAAATAAATGAATTACCAAAAATAATAATTTTTGGAAATAATTATTGGGGTTTTTATAGGTAAAATAGGGGAATAAATTGATTTAAAACCTTTAAAAATTAAGGAAAAATAATAAAACATTTGGACATAATTATATATGCATATATATGTTATTTTTAAAGTATTTTGCATATTGAAAAAATATATAGGGAAAAATTGGGTATCAACATGCGGTAGAGATGCTTCAGTATTATTTGATCCGGGGTCTACCTATTCATATGTATCATCTATGTTTGCTCGTTTCCTGGTTATTTCTCCTGAGCCTTTAGACACTCCTATTCATGTATCTACTCATATGGGCGATTCTTTGGTTGTGGATTAGATCTACCGGTCCTGTGTGGTCACATTATGTGGTTTCGAGACTAGAGCGGATCTCCTATTGCTTGATATGATCTACTTTGAGATCATCCTGGGCATGGATTGGTTATCTCCATGTCACGCCGTCCTAGATTGCCATGCCAAGACTGTTACATTAGCAATTCCATGGTTTCCAATGTTGGAGTGGAAGGGTTCCACAGTTGATACATCTAGTCGGGTTATCTCTTTCCTGAAGGCTCAGCATATGGCCGAGAAGGGGTGCTTGGCTTACCTAGCTTATGTTCGAGACACCACCGCAGATTCTCCGATGATTGATTTAGTTCCAGTAGTCTAGGAGTTCGCCGATGTGTTTCCTTCTGATCTTCCTGGCATGCCACCAAATCGTGATATTGATTTCTGTATTGATTTGGCTCCAAGTACCCAACCTATATCTATCCCACCATACCTTATGGCTCCAAAAGAGTTGAAGGAGCAGCTGGAGGAGTTGTTATCAAAGGGGTTTGTTAGACCTAGTGTATCACCTTGGGGTGCACCAGTGCTATTTGTGAAGAAGGATGGGACTATGCGGATGCGCATTGATTAACGCCAGTTGAACAAAGTCACCATCAAGAACAAGTATCCGTTCCCTCGTATCGATGATTTGTTTGACTAGTTGGAGGGTTATAGGGTGTTCTCTAAGATAGACTTGAGGTCAGGGTATCATCAACTGAAGATTTGGGACTCGGATGTTCCGAAGACTGCATTCTGGACTAGATATGGCCATTATGAGTTTTTGGTGATGTCTTTTGGCTTGACTAATGCCCCAACAACATTTATGGACTTGATAAACATGGTGTTCAGACCTTATATTGATTCCTTTGTCACCGTCTTCAAACATCTTGATATACTCACGTAGCCTGGGGGAGCACGAACAACATTTGAGAGTAGTGCTTCAGACCTTGCGGGAGCAAAAGCTATATGCTAAGTTCTCTAAGTGTGAGTTTTGGCTAGAGTCAGTGGCATTCTTGGGGCATGTTGTGTCAGGAGAGGGTATTAAGGTGGATCCCAAGAAGATTGAGGTAGTTTAGAGTTGGCCACGTCCTACTTCAGTGACCGAGATCATGAGTTTCCTGGGGTTAGCAGGCTATTATAGACGATTCGTGCAGGGCTTTTCATCTATTGCATCACCTCTGACTAGATTGACCAAGAAGGGTGCTCCTTTCCGTTGGTCCGTTGATTGTGAGGCGAGCTTTCAGAAGCTCAATACAACTTTGACTACAACACCAGTTCTTGTGTTGCCTTCCGGTTCATGGATGTATACGGTATACTGAGACGCTTCACGAGTTGGATTGGGATGTGTATTGATGCAGGAGGGGAAAGTTATTGAATATGCGTCGCGTCAGCTGAAGATTCATGAGAAGAATTATACTATGCACGATTTGGAGTTGGCCGCGATTGTTCATGCTCTTAAAATATGGAGGCATTATCTGTATGGGATGTCATATGAGATTTATACTGATCATCACAGCTCACAGCATTTGTTCAAGCAGAGAGATCTCAATTTGAGGCAGCGTAGATGGCTTGATTTACTGAAGGATTATGACATCACCATTCTTTATCATCCGGGCAAGGAAAAAATGCGGTCGCGGATGCCTTAAGCAGGAAAGCAGAGAGTATGGGTAGCTTGGCATTCATTCTAGCAGAGGAGAGACTACTAGCTTTGGACATTCTGTCCTTGGCTAACAGACTTGTGATGTTGGATATTTCAGAGCCCAGTCGAGTTCTTGCGTGTGCTGTTGCTCAGTCTTTATTATTGGGGTAGATCAAGGCTCGGCATTTCGATGATCCATATTTGGTGGTTCTCAGAGAGACAGTGCTTCAGGGTAGTGGCAAGGAGGTTTCTATTGGCGAGGATGGTGTTTTGGGACTCCAGGGTCGCCTATGTGTTCCTGATGTTGATGGTCTGAGGGAGAGAATACTATAGGAAATGCACCGTTTGCGATATTCCATTCATCCGGGTGCGATAAAGATGTATCGTGACTTGAGGCAGCATTATTGGTGGCAGAGGATGAAGAAAGACATAGTAGAGTATGTGACTAGGTGTTTGAATTGCCAGCAGGTTAAGTATGAGCACCAGAGGCCGGGTGGCCTACTTCAGCAGATGCATATACTAGAGTGGAAGTGGGAGCGCATTACTATGGACTTTGTAGTTGGGTTGCCTCGGACTTTGCGAAAGTTTGATACAGTGTGGGTCATTGTTGACAGGTTGACCAAGTCGGCACACTTTATTCCGGTTGTGACTACTTACACTTCAGAGAGATTGGCTCAGATTTACATTCGGGAGATAGTCAGGTTGCACTAGGTGCCTGTTTCCATCATATCATATAGGGGCCCTCAGTTCACTTACCATTTCTGGAGAGCCGTTCAGAGTGAGTTGGGGACCCATGTAGAGCTTAGCACATCATTCCATCCTCAGACCGACAGGCAGTCGGAGCGAATAGTTTCGATTTTGGAGGACATGCTTAGAGCATGTGTGATTGACTTTGGAGGACAGTGGGATCAGTTCTTGCCTTTGACAGAGTTTGCTTACAACAACAACTACCAGTCCAACATCGAGGTGGTTTGAACCCGGTGAGGCTAAGTTGTATGACACAGACTTGGTGAAAGATTCCCTGGATAAGGTGAAGTTGATTCAGGAAAGGCTTCGCATAGCTCAATCCAGGCAGAAGAGTTACGCAGATCAGAAGGTGCGTGATGTATCATTCATGGTTGGCGAGAAGGTCCTCTTGAAAGTCTCGCCAATGAAAGGTATTATGAGGTTTCGGGAAGAAGGGAAAATTGAGCCTAAGGTTTATTGGCCCGTTTGAGGTGTTGAGGCAAGTTGGGGAGGTTGCTTATGAGCTTGCTCTACCCCCCAGCTTATCGGGAGTTCATCTATTTTTCCACGTGTCCATGCATCGGAGGTATCATGCCGACTTGTCCCATGTGTTAGACTTTAGTACTATTCAGCTGGATGAGAGCTTGGGTTATGAGGATGAGCCAGTTGCAATTGTTGATAGACAGGATCGACAGTTAATATCCTAGAGAATTTTAGCTGTGAAGGTCTAGTGGAGGGGCCAACCAGTCGAGGAGGCGACCTGGGAGTCCGAGGAGGACATGCAGAGCAAATATCCACATTTATTCGGCACCTCAGGTAATTTTCTATGTCCGTTCGAGGATGAACGTTTGTTTAAGAGGTGGAGAATGTAATGACCCGACTGGTCGTTTTTCTTCTTAGAACCCCATCCTCCTAAATAAAACTTCCCGTGCTTGCTTTAATTAATTCACGACCTGTGGGGATGGTTGGTTTGGGATTTGGAAGAGTTTGGGTTGAAATAGGCTCATTTGATTCCTTAAGATTTTCTTAAAAGGTTAAGTTTGACTTTGGTCAACATTTTTAGCAAACGGACTCGGATTTGTGTTTTGATGGTCCCGGAGGGTCCGTAGGAAAATATGGGACCTGGGCGTATGCCCGAAATCGAATTCTGAGGTTCCTAGCTCGAGTAGTGAATTTTTGTTAGAAATTATTAAACCAAAATTCTAAGGATTTAAAGAAATTAACTAATGATTTATCATGTTGGTATCGGGCCCGTATGTTGGTTCCGGAGCCCGATACAGGTCCAATATAACATTTAAGACTTGCTCGCAAAATTTGGTATCAATCCGAGTAGTATAAGTACGTTTCGGTACGTTAGTAGTGAATTGAAGAACTTGAAGTTCATAAGTTTGACTAAATTGGTTTTATGAGGTGATTCTTAGAGTTAGCATTGTTTCGGGTGATCCGAAGGTTCGAGCGAGTCCGTTTCATGATTTCAGACTTGTCGGTATGTTCGGGCAGGGCCAGGGAACCCCGATCGTCAATCGGACGAGGCTCAAGTGAAGTTGGAATTTTTCGATAGAGCTGAAGCTTCAGGTTGCTGTTATAACCACACCTACGGTTGGTCAGCCGCAGTTGCGAGACCGCAGAAGCAATCATCCTCTCGCAGATGTGGCCAAGGCAGGCAAGCCAAAGCCGTAGTAGCAGCTCCTTAGCTGCAGAAGCGGCTTCAAGACCGCAGAAGCGGTCCCAGCTTGCTTGGACAACTCCGCAGATGTGGCCTTCCTCTCGCAGAAGCGGGACCACAGATGCGGTCCCATGACCGCAGATGCCGAAATCACAGAAGCAGTAAGCTTCATTTAATACGGGCTCTAAGCCATTTTGGCCATTTTCACTCACCCATTGGGCGATTTTGGAGCTCTTGAGAGAGGACTTTTACCTAGCATCTTGAGGTAAGTTTATTCTACCTATTTCTAGTTTAGTACTTGAGTCTTGGGTAGATTAACACACAAAGATTAAGGTAAAATTATGGGATTAGAGCAAAACCTAGAGTTTTGATAAAAGTTAGATTTAACCATGAAATTTCTTATGAAATGAATTAGAAATCATATATTATTGATCCTTAGGTTATAAAGAACAACTTTCTTCGAATAATTTCGGAATCCGTGCATGTGGGTCCGGGTCAGATTTTAAGAAACTTATGTTTAAGGATGAGAAATTGCTTTAATAGTTAGAATGCGATCTTGTGAGGTTGTATTGACTAGTTCCTACATCATTTAATTAGTTTTGGATCGTTCGGCTCCAAATTGAGAGTTTGAGCACGTTCTTGGTATTGGAAGTACACCTTGGAGCGAGGTAAGTCTCCTTTCTAACCTTGTAAGAGGGAATTGTCCCATAGGTGTAATAATTGAATAATTTTCCACTAAATGCGGGGGCTACGTACGCACTAGGTGACGAGAGTCTGTGCGTAGCTACTATTATGTTAATTTTTCCGGGTAGTTTAGGACCCGTATCATGCCATATTTGCGAATGTTTATATATTTTCTTGCTAAGGTGATCACTTAGGATATGCTAGAGAATTTGAAATGAACATAAGTGAACGTATGTACTTGTTGAACACTTGTATGAATTTATTTGAATATAAATGCGCCTTCATGTGTTTTCCTGATGATAATTGATATTTGTGGATCGGGCCGATCGCCTCGGTAGAAATAGATGCATCTATGGTTCGCGCCATTCGACCCTCTGGCAGTGCACAATTTATTTTCTGTTGGATCGGGCCGTCGACCTCGGCATAATGTGTGCATGTATCTATGTGAAATCTTATTCATGACTTGCTTTGTTAATTGTTTTAAAATGTAAATGGCTAACTGTGACATTGTTAAGGACATGACTTATTACATCTTGCTACAAACTGTTCATTACTTGTGACTTCCATCCTTAGCATAACACTTTATTATATTATTTGACCCTAGTAAGTATCAAGTCGACCTCTCGTCTCTACTTTTTCGAGATTAGACGAGATTCTTACTGGGTACATATTGTTTATGTACGCATACTACGCTTCTGTACTTAATTGTACAGGATCTGAGGCAGGTACTTCTGACTATCAGTCTGGTGCGTATCCGTGATCATAGTCCGAGACTTCCACGATGAGTTGCTCCCTTCCCGCGCCGTTCTACAGCTTGATGGAGTCTCTCTTTATTTTTGGCCGTCTATTCTGTTTCGGACAGTAGGATAGATTTATTCTTTGGTATATTCTACTAGTTGCCCACAACTTATGACACCGGGTCTTGGCACATACATTAGTAGACTATTCTTTTGGGAACTGTATAATTATTTTGGGTACATTACTGATTATCACTTGTTTTAACTTTAAGTTTAGAAATTGCAGTACTTGTTTTGGTAAAGTAAAGTGAACACTTATTTATATTTCCCCGTTGGCTTGCCTGACAATGGTGTTGCACGCCATCATGACCTATAATGGAAATAGATCGTAACATATTGTATGGATTATCGACGAGTTTGAAGAGGTTTGAATTTGGGAAAGGAAGAAAAGGGAGAGAAAATGGGTAAGATTGAAGTCTAATACAATATTTTGTATATAAATGGTAAGTATGCTAATGTTAATTAAGTGATAACTCCTCTAAGAGGGGTAAATCTGTACTATATTAAAAACCTGAAGCCATTTAGTTACATTGGAAAAATCGTAATTAAATTATTTCTTTAATATTTAAAATTTTAAATTAACTAAATTTTAGTTATTAAATCCGCCCTTATTAATAAGTCCTTATATAGGTATAATTAATATGTTTTATTTATTTATTTATTTATGTTATGAATATCTCTTTGAAGTCAACTCATATTTGTCTTTAGGAGAATTTATATTGCATTTACCCATTCAAATTGGCTCCACGAAGATTTACGTCCCTCTTATTAATGTTGGTAAAAACTTAGAATCTAATGGAATTGAAAATCTTACTCACAAATTAAATCCCATAAATCTGAATGCACATTTAAATATTAAGATATGTATTAAGATTAAAATGCTTGCATCTAAATACACATCTGAATATTAAGATGTGTATTAATATTTGAATACTAAATGATTAAGACCGCATGTTTTTTTAACATCTAAATATATAAAATTTAAATATTAATAAATATAAAAATAATATAGTAGTTGATGCTGGTGATGACGAATGATGGTGCTTGTGGATGTCGACTGTGGTGGTCATTGATGATCGTATTGGTTGAAAGTGATAATTCTGGTTAGTAGCTAGTGTTGATTGGTAGTGAGAGTTGTGATTGAGGAAGGTAATGGTGTATGATAGTAGTTTATAATGGTAGATATTAGCGGTTATGATTGGTGATGGTGGTGGTGGTGGTGATTAGTTATGGTAGATGATGTGGGTGTGTGGGTGATTGTGGGTGAGAATAATGATAATGGCAGTAGTTGATAATAATGGGGTTGGTGGGTGGTGGTAGTCAAAAATGATGGGGTGAGGGGGTGTTGATAGTCGATAATAATGCGGTGGTGGCTATGGTTGAAGATGGTAGCGGTCGGTGGTTGTGGTTGAGGATGGTGGTGCATAATGGCAGGTGATAATGGTGGACAATAACAACAGTTAGTAGTGAATATGGATGGTAGCATCTCAATGAAATTAAGTCTTTGTCATAGATCTTAATCATTCAGATCTATTCAGACCCATTAAATGGTTGCAAAATAAAAAAAATACATCTAATGATTAATATATAAATAATTAGGATTTACTAAAAAATAAACACACTTAATGTTTGAAATTTGAATGGTTAAGATTCAGATCTCCGTTAAGTGCAATCAAATGAGGCCTTAATCACCTTAATGATGGCTCTATAAATAGTCCAGTTAGATCATTTTTGCCTAAACATCTTGATTTCTCTGAGAAGGTAATTATAAATCTCCATTTTTTTTTATTTTTTTAGATTATCTTCTATTAATTTATTGCTTTAATTTTTCTTTTACCCTATTAAAAATAGCTTTTATATTGAACAATATTGCAGTATAAGTTACTTTCATAATATTTAGAACTTTAGAATTAACTAAAGTTTTATTTATTAAATATTTTCACATAAACTAAGTAAGAAATCTTAATATTTAAGACTTTAAAATCCACTGATATTTTATTTTAAATAAATTATACCAATTGAAAATAAATCCATATATGTAACATTTAGAATGCTTATCGTGATGAGAAATAGTTTTCATAAGATCAGTACCAAAGACAAGATATAAATGTACATTTAAGGAAAGTACACAAGCACGTAAAATTATTTGAACGCCAAACATTTAAACACAAATCTTAATTTTTTTTATTGAGTTAGCTATATATAATATACAATTTATCAATTTTAGAATTTTATATTTTTATTTTATAATTCAAACATATTTTTAAAATAATATTTTATCTAATCTACAACAATTACTCAATGAGACAGAAAAATACTTGCAACGCGTGTACACTAAACCTAATAAATCTATAATGTAGTATAAATAGGTAAATGTTAATTTGTGTAGCTCGTTTCCACTACAGTCAAAAATTGGTCAAGCCTAAAGCTTGCTTATAATGGTGAAAATAGCACGGGTTAACCAGTTTTCAGATTGGTAATTGAAAAATAGCCAGCTTTTACAATGTCATTGAAAAATAATAATTATTTTACGGAAACACGAAAAGTTCCAGCATAGATTGTGGAACTACTGCGTATAAACTTCCCGCATATTATGTTGGAACTCCAGCACACGCAACGTTCCAGCATAATATGCTGGATTATGGAGCTCACATTATGAAATTCCAGCATATTGTGTTGGAATCTCATATGTAAAAAATTCAAACTCCAACATATTATACATAAAAAGTTTCATATTTTTAAGTGTTTTTTGTTTAGATTTTATCTTTGCATGAAAATATGACTAAATTTCGATTACTTTTGAAACTATGGCTATTTTTCAATTACTGATTGTAAATCTAGCTATTTCTGATTTTTTTCCCAATTGCGAAGTCTATATGCGGCAAAAATTAACCTAGTTATATTTAGACCATATCAATATTAAGAGGGCCTTCAAGAGTTTCAACATGTTATCAGTGTGACTTCGATAAGAGCATAGGCGAGGTCAAGGTGATCTAAAAAGAAATGAAGTGCGAGGTCGAGGAGTCAATAGAGATTGAGGTCGAGGATGAACACTCATCTTAAACATAGTAATAACCGCTAGTTTTAGGATACGACTTCAAAGAGAATATTCCAGTGAATATCTATGGATCTGTACTATTAGGGTTTTATGGCACATGTTCCCTTATAAATAGAAAGACACAAGTTATAGGGGACATTGAACACTCACTTTTAATACAACATATTGACATTCTCTGAAGATTCTTACTTTATTATACGCATACAAAATATACCTTTTCTTGAGATTCTTGTCTAACTTTTATCCCACGATCCAAAGAGAATCCAAATATTAAAAAGTTCATCAATTATTCATCATTGTCAGAACGAATACAGAAGAATCTCACCTTTTTCGGGTAACTCACATGCTTTTATTTTACCTAAATGCCATTTATTATTATTTAATGTTATTTCCTTTTAATTATAGGGGGATTAAGCTGCTAAGCCATACTATGAAAGTTTGGGAGAGGGTGGTTGAAGTGAGGGTGAGGACCAGTGTGTCCATTTCTGAGAACCAGTTTGGTTTTATGCCGAGGCGTTCGACAATGGACGCCATTTACATTGTGAGGATATTGGTGGAGCGGGATAGTGAGATGAAGAAGGACTTGTACATGGTGTTCATTGACCTAGAGAAATCATATGACAAAGTCCCGAGAGAGGTGCACTAGAGATGCTTGGAGGCTGAAGGGGTCCCAGTAGCCTACATTAGGATGATTAAGGACATGTATGATGAAGCTAAAACTCGGGTTAGGGCAGCAGGAAACTCAGAACACTTTCTGGTTATGATGTGGTTGCACCAGGGATCAACTCTTAGTTCATTCCTATTTTTCTTAGCATAGACGCATTGACGAGACATTCAAGGTGAGGTGCTATGATGTATGTTATTTGTGGATGACATAGTTTTAATTGACGAGACGTGGGATGGTGTTAACGAGAGGTTGGAGGTTTGAAGGCAGACCCTAGAGTCTGAGGGCTTCAAGTTGAGTAGGACCAAGATGGAATACGTGGAGTGCAAGTTCAGCAATGATACCCAGGAAGGGGATATGGAGGTGAGGCTTGATACGCAAGTCATCCCCAAGAGAGGTAGTTTCAAGTATATTGGATCTATAATATAAGGTAACAGGGAGATTGATTAAGACTTCATGCATCGTATCGGAGCAAGATGGATGAAATGGAGGCTTGCTTCCGGTGTCTTATGTGATAAGAATGTGCCGTTGAGACTTAAAGGTAAGTTCTACAAGGTTGTAGTTAGACCGACTATGTTGTATGGAGTAGAGTATTGGCGGTCAAGAACTCTCATACCCAGAAGCTAAAAGTAGCGGAGATGAGGATGTTGAGGTGGATGTGTGGGAATACCCGGTGGGATAAGATTAGGAATGAAGTTATTCAGAAAAAGGTAGGAGTGACCCCTATGGAGGATAAGATGCAGGAGCCGAGGTTGAGATAGTTAGGGCATGTTAAGAGGAGAAGAGAATCCCCAGTTAGAAGGTGTGAGCGGTTAGCCTCAGTGGGTAGCAGGAGGGATAGTGGTAGGCCTAAAAAGTCTTGGGAAGATGTTATTAGGCGGGACATGGCACAACTAGAGCTTGCTAAGGATATGGCCCTACACAAGAGGGTGTGAAGGTTAAAGATTAGGGTAGAAGATTCGTAGATAGTCAAGCATTTCTCTTTGTCTTACTCAGTTCGCTAGCACTAGTTTTACTATGATATATTTTATTCATAGATGACTATTACTACCTAGAGTTTGACTGCACTCTTGGTTTCAATCTTATTTATCTTGTTGTTATTCCTACTTGTTGTAATTACCTTTTCTTTTTCAGTCGTTCTCTAACCGAGGATCTATCGAAAACAGCCTCTCTGCCCTTCCAGGGGTAAGGGTAAGGCTGCGTACATCTTACCTTCCCCAGACCCCACTTGTGAGAAACTACTGGGTTTGCTATTATTATTGTAATGTTATCTCCTTTATTCTTGAATCATTGAATATAACCATATTGCCACTATTTATTGCTACTTAGACAATACCCATATTATCTTTCAACAAAATCGGTTAAGACATCTTTTGGATATTAACATTGGCATTAGGCCTCATTTGTTTTTTTAAAGATTAAGACATGTGAATATCAATATGTGTATTAAGATTAAGACACCTGAATCTGAATATTAAGATGTGTATTAAGATCCGAATATTAAATGATTAAGGCTGTTTGTTTTTTAACATCTGAATACATAAAATTTATCTTTATTTAAAAATTAATAAACATAAAATTCAATTAAAATACTAATTAATCCAATATTCTATATATATATATATATATATACACACACACACATATGGTAGTTGGTGGCCGGTGGGTGACTAACACATGTGCTTGTTAGTGTCGACCAAAGACGGTAGTTAGTAGTGGTTTTGGTTGATTGTGGTGGTTCCGGGTAATAGCTAGTGGTGATTGGCAGCGATGACGATTATGGTTGAGGATGGTAGTGGTGGGTGGTAATAGTTAATAATGATGGTGATGGTGGTAGTGGTTGTGATTGAGGAAGGTGATAGTGGATGGTTGTAGCTAGCTTATAGTGGTGGGCGGTGCCGGCTATGGTTATTGATGGTGATTGTGTGGTTGGATGTAGCAGTTGAGGTGAGTGAGTTTATGGTTGTGGTTGAGTATGATGGTGGTGGGGGTGGTGGGTGGTGGTAGTGGTGGCGGTTATGGTTGAGGATGATGATGATGATGGTGGTAGTTGATAATGGTAGGGGGTGACAATAGTTAGTAAAGAATATATATAATAGTATCTTAATGAAATTAAGTCTTTGTAATCGATACTAATCATACAGACCTAGTCACACCCATTAAGTGGTTGTGAAGTTAAAAAAATAAAAACACTTAATGAATAAGATCTCAATGATTAAGATTCAGACTTTGAAAACAAACACACTTAATGGCTGAGATCTGAATGATTAAGATTTAGACGTCCATTAAGCGCAAACAAATGAGGCCTAAGATTAACTTCACTTTTTAGTAAATATAATTGTTTAAACTTAGATCTAAATTTTTTGGATCAGATAGTTTGGTGTCGTCTATGGGGATTTCTTAGCTAATCTTTTAGTTTCCATTAGATCTACAACTCACGTGATTCACTAACCCAACGAGCACAAAGTTTTTCTCCTCCCTGCACATATAGAAATTTCTATGGTAGATAACCAAGGAAACAGGACTACGGTGGTAGGCGACATCCCCGAACAACCTCGTGAATGCTATCAACGAGAGCTATGAAACACTAGGTGATGATGTGAAACCCACTGCCTCCCTCCCAGGCGTGAGAGATTGCCTCCCCTTTATTGCAGCATGACGAAACCGAATGTGAAAGGGGCATCCACATCCATAGGAGAAAGGATGCAACCTTCCATGAAAAAGCTCATTGAAGCATGGCTAACTGATACCTTAGTAAGCGTTCTCAACAAACAATCTCCATGCACGACTGCAAAAACCGCGAGACCCCACACAGTACAGCGAGGAAACAAACATGGCGATCAACCATACCCTCCAACTCCAGGATAACTCACAATGTTATTGATAGAGTCCTCGTCGCTATTTTGAAAAGAATGGGAAAAAATGGAAAGTTAGAATTAGGTGCTTAGAGGCCAAATGAAGGAACATCAGGAATGAGTAGACAAGATATCGGGCACCCCTATGTTATTGCTAAAAAGGGACATTGGTAGTTTCGTAGAATAACCGTACAACGAAGAAGCAGCTCCACATGCCATACCAAATACCTTAAAAATCCTGATGTATCTCAGAATATACGATGGGACAACTGATCCCGAAGACCATGTGACCCATTATGTCACCACCGTGAAGGGCAACGACCTCACCAAAGAACATGTATTCTCCATTCTACTAAAGATATTCAGCGAAACCCTCACTAGAGGAGCATTAACATGGTATTCATAGACAATGTTTTAAAAGGCGGGGGTGTGAGGCGAGGCGTTTTACCTCTAACGAGGCAATACGTAAGCCCTGAGACATGGGGCGCAAGTCCCACGGATCTTTAAAATTTACTAATTTCAAGAATTTTAAGATAGTATAAAATAAAAAATAATTATACAAATTACATCAAAATCACAAAATTATATCAAATAATCTATTTAAAATATTTACAAATTATAATTCGACTATGAATAATACGAAAAGTATTACATATATCATAATATGCAAATTAGTTGCAACGTCGTTACAACTCAAACATCAAAAGTAATGTATTTGATATGAAATCTTATATGTATCTCTTAAGGAGTAATAAATCTTGAAAGAATTTCAATATTATAATTTGATATTTTACTTAAAATACTCTTTTTATTTAATATGCTTTCTATTTGAAAGAGAATTTATATAAAAACATAATTCACAATTTAAATATGATTCTCTAGCATCATTTATTTTTAAGTTTCAACAAGTTAATAAACTGACGCATAATGCACCATACAATATCATGATAACTAATTATTTGTAAATAGTTACTAGCTAATACTGAGATATTAAATTAACAAATATTGTATCTCGTAAACGTGAAAAAAAAAATATTTAGAAAAATAATTATAGAAAAAATTATGACTATTATATAGTAAAGACATAACAAAAGTTAATAAATAAATACCTTTGAAATGAAAGATTTATTTAAAATTTACTATCATAGCAGTCTTAGTGGATAACATGCAATAATTTTTATTTTAATTATGACATAAAATACTCTCAACTTAATAATTTATTAGTAAGAAAAAAGTCATTTTGAATAGTCAACGATTTGTTAAGAAAATTTGAGGATTTACAAGGTTAGTTACATACAATTGCATAAAGTTCTATTAGGCGAGCTCAGTACCCTGGGTCTTGGGCGTGTACGAGGTGTAAACCCCAGTGGCCGAGGCGTAAGTCTCACGGAACTAAGACCCACACATAAGCCCAGGGGCATTCTACGAATTCTCCACCCCGGGGCGAGCCCCGGGCGAGTCCCAATTCAGCCTTTTAAAATAGAGTTCATAGCTTCCAACCCGCTCCATAGAAACGTTCAAAGAGATGGCCGACAAGTTCGTGACTGCACATGTTGGGGAGAAATCCGAAACGAAAGTGAACAACATCTTCACCATCAATCAATCCCTATGAGATGGATTTAGGGACTTCCTAGCCAGATTCAACAGGGTGAGGATGACTTTACCAAATGTATCCAAAAGGATAGCATTCGCAGCCTTCCAGAACGGGTTGATTAGAGAGGGTTCAATAGCGACCAGAAAGCTACTGAGCCGGTTGGTGAAGTATCTTCCAACCACTTGGGATGAAATCCATAATGCCTTTTTTCCGAGATCTGAGCAGATGATGACAACCTCAATGGACCAACTCGATGACTTATCTCAGTACAAACTGATCCAAGGAAATAACAAAGAGACAACATAAGGAGGGATCACCCAATCTCACGGTCAAACGGGGAATGACATCAGCCTTATGTTAGGGCACATGTCCCTGCCCCCTTTCGCTATGACAATGGCCTGTCCAAGGCAAGAACAAGGGCTCACGGAAATGAGAGAGGTATGACCCCTTTGTTATCTGCTCACAATTTTTGTGTTTCACCTACAGAGTAGTCTACGCCCTT
This sequence comes from Nicotiana sylvestris, assembly GCF_000393655.2. Classification (NCBI taxonomy): domain Eukaryota; kingdom Viridiplantae; phylum Streptophyta; class Magnoliopsida; order Solanales; family Solanaceae; genus Nicotiana; species Nicotiana sylvestris. The sequence goes on from NC_091059.1 coordinate 40,700,960, forward strand.
GAGAAGCTCAGAATGAAGGTGAAGTGGCCACCAAAGATGAGGTCCGATCCGAGCACCATGAAACTAGATGCCCTCTGCGAATTCCACCAGAAATGTTGGCACAAGATAGAAGACTACATCTCCCTAAGGCAAGAGGTAGCAAATATGTTGCAGCAAGGGCACCTCAAAGAGCTGTTGGGCGACAAGTTAAGGAACGCCTTTGCCAAGGGTCGAGAAAGTCCAGGCCCGCCGAAGCCGCCTCTCTAGTGCGTACCATCAATATGATTATTGGCAGAAGAGATGACCCCTCCATCAATGGCATCATTCTCAATACCACCCACAAGCTCAAAAGAACAATCACCCACGAATGGCATGATGGACTTGAAGAAAGTATCATTTTTGACGAGTCAGATGCCGATGTTTTGACTTTTTCTCACAACGATGCTCTAGTCATTACTTTATGAATTTTAGATACTGATGTTAAACCTATCATGGTAGATGTTGGTAGTGGAGCGTGCATCATCCATCCCCGAGTCCTCGCCCAGATGAGACTCAAGGACAAGATAGTGCTACACTCTATCACACAAACCAGTTTTAATAATGTAGTTGAGCGGACAACGGGAAAAATTACACTCCCCATCCTCACCAATGACGTAACTCTGGAGACAACGTTCCACATCACGGATCAGTCCATCGCACACAACGCTATAGTGGGATTACCACATATACATCCTATGAGAGTCGTCCCCTCCACCTTATACCTAGCGATCAAGTTTCCAACATCCTGGGGGATATTCAACATATGAGGGGAACAACGCATGTCCCGGGAATGCTACCGCATATCCATGGATAGCACGACAACTCAACAGTAGAAAGATAAGTCAATTACTCTTCTTTGAAGGCTAGAAGCATCCTCAGGTCATTGAGGATGGTCAAAGCAATGGAGTTTTCCGAGGGGGCAAAACTTTTTAGTTATTGGGAGAACCCAAGTACTCTCTTTCGAATACATGAAACAACTCTCAAAGATCTTTTTTCCTTTGGGAAGAACATGAGCGAAACAATCAACCTATTGATATTGGAAAAGAAGCATAGCAATCAGCAGGGTCGAGGTCATCACGAGAAGGAGCTAGGGATGTCATTACAGACCCTGAGACGGTCGAAGCCGCAGACTCAACTATAAAGGACCTTGACCCCTTCAATTAGACCTTTGCGACCCCAGCAAAAAGACCTACATCGGCTGCAAACTTCGAGAGCCAAGTAAATTTAGTCAATTCTAAATAACTAACGCAGATTTGTTCGCTTTGAGCCATGTATATATGTCGGGCATCCCCAAAGAGATCACCACATACAAATTGAACGTCGGACCCTTTTATCCCCCGGTAAGGCGGATCCGACAAAAATTCAAACCCACTATCAATATGGTTGTCCACGAGGAGGTAGAAAAGCTATTAGAAAATGTCTTCATCAGGGAGTCGAAATACCCCAAATAGATAGCCAACATAGTGATGGTCAAAAAGAAAAATAGGGAATGGAGGATATGTGTAGACTTCACAAACATGAACAAAGCGTGACCAAAAGATTCATTTTATTGCTACATATCGACCAACTCATTGACGCAACAGCCGGACACGAGTTGTTGAGTTTTCTAGATGCGTACTCAGGTTACAACCAAATACTCATGGAAGAACAGGACCAAAAGAAAACCACTTTCATCACCTACAGAGGAACATATTCCTATAAGGTCATGCCGTTAGGGTTGAAGAATGTAGGGGCCACCTGTCAGAGGTTGGTCACAAAAATACTCAAAGATCAACTCAGAACGACCATGGAGGTATATGTTGACGACATGCTGGTCAAATTTGTGAGGGTAGAAGACCATATCAACCATTTGAAAAGAAGCTTTCGACACACTAAGACGGTGCGGGATGAAACTAAACCCGAATATATGCGCATTTGGCATAGCCTCGGGAAAATTTTTGGGTTTCTTAGTATCACAGCGAGGGATTGAAGTCAACCCGGATCAAATCAAGGCTATCGACGGGATACCTGAACAACTAACAACTAAGAAGCAAGTCTAAAGGTTAACTGGTAGAATCGCTGCCCTATCGAGATTTATCTCACGGTCGTCCGATAGATGCCATAGATTTTTCGGCGTACTCAAAAAGAATAATGACCTTGAGTTGACGCCTGAGTGCGTACAAGCCCTACGAGAACTAAAGGTGCATCTATCATCACTGCCTCTACTCTTGAAGCCTGGTCCCGAGGAACACCTCCTCGTCTATCTCACCGTCTCTGAAGTAGCAGTAAATGCGGTCCTGGTTTGAGAAAACAAAGGTACACAATATCCTATTTATTACATTAGTAATACACTTGTCAATGCTAAGACGAGGTACCCACACCTCGAGAAATTGGTCTTGGCACTGGTTGTAGCTTCACGAAAGCTTAGACCCTATTTTAGTGCCACCCAATCTCGATCATTACCACTTTTCCTTTAAAAAGCATTTTACATAAACCCGAGCTGTCAGGGAGACTGGCTAAATGGGCCATCAAGCTAAGTGAGCATGATATCACATACCAGCCTCAAATAACAATAAAGCCGCAAGTGCTCATCGATTTCATTACATACTTTAGCGCAAAAGTAATGCTCGAGGCAGAGAAAGAAGACACTCAGGATTCTTTTCAAACACAATACCTCTAGGTCCTGTACACCAACGACGCATCCAATGCTTCTAGATCTGGGCTGGAACTCATACTCGAGGTCTCTACTAGTGAAGTAATTCACCAATCCATAAGATGCCCATATATGACTAACAACGAGGTCGAGTATGAGGCCATAATTACAGGGCTAAGGCTAGCACTCAAATATGGGGCGAAACGGCTGCAACTCCGCTGTGATTCTCAGCTCGTGGTCAAGCAAGTTACATAGTCTTTCCAAATCAAAGAACAGAGGTTGCAAAAATATACAATTTTGATGAATGCCAGCTCGAACAAATCCCACGAGCCCAGAATATTGAAGTAGACGATCTCGAAAATTGGTCGTAGCCACCAGAAACATCACGACCGGGGATAAAAGTGTAGTCCACCTCCTCAACTCGTCACTGGACCAAATCGAGGTAAAATCTGTAAGTTTAACTTGGGACTGGAGCAATTGTATTATTACTTAATTGTAGGATGACACCCTCCCAAATGACAAAGAGGAAGCTAGAAAACTAAGAATGCAAGCGGCCAGATACAACCTCTTTTATAACAACTTGTACAGGAGAACATACGGCGACCCTCTAGTGAAGTGTTTAGGTCCAAACCAAACCCAACGCGTTCTTGAGGAGGTCCATCAAGGCTACTACGACACTTATTCCGGAGATCGAGCACTCGTTAGGTGCCTCACGACTGGCCCACCATGAAAAAAGATGCCTCAAAATTTGGGAACAATGTTAAAAATACGCCCCAATAATCCACCAAGCAGGCTAATACCTCCATTCAGTCACCTTTCCATGGCCATTTATCAAGTGGGAAATGGACATCATGGGTCCACTCCCACCGGGCGAGGTAATGTACAATTTCTCTTAGTTTTAACTGACTATTTCTCTAAATGGGTAGAAACAGGAGCGTTCGCCCAAGTGCGTGAACAAGAGGTAATCGCCTTCATATGGAAAAACATCATCTTCTAATTTGGCCTCCCCAAGGAGATAAGCTGCGACAACGGGCCCAATTCACAAAAAGAAAAACATTGAATTCTTCAAAAAATGGCACATTAAGAGGATAGTTTCAACCTCTTATCACCCAACGGGCAATGGGCAGGCAGAATCCTCCAATAAGTTCATATTAAACATAATGAAGAAAAAATTTGAAGAAGCCAAGGGATTGTGGCCAGAATTACTCCCAGAAGTATTGTGGGCGTATAGAACCAACCCGAAGACGAGCAATGAGAAACACCCTATTATCTGTTCTATGGAACAGAAATAGCTATACCCATTAAGGTTGGAGAGCCCAGCCTAAGGTACTCCCGTGAAAGCGGCACCAACAATAATAAGAGTAGGAGGCAAGAGCTCGATGAGATCGACGAACGAAGATATATGGCGTACATAAGGATAGTCGCCCAAAAACAATAGGCAGAACATTAGTACAAGAAAAAGGCAAAGGTCCAACCGCTCAAGATCGGGGACTAGTACTCAAAGACAAAACCCAAGCAAGCAGAGATCCATGAGAAGGCAAATTGGGAACTAACTATAATGGCCCGTACAAAATTGTAGGCAAAGCAAACAAGGGTTCATTCTAACTAGAGACAATGGAAGGAAAACAGTTACCAAACAATTAGAATACCGGCCACCTCAAATACTTCAACTTCTAGAAAATGAGAAGTACCCCAAGTCGTACTCTTATTCCTCTACTTGAGTTTTGTCCCATTAGGGTTTTCTCAAGGAGGTTTTTAACAAGGCGACGAGAGAGACACTTCGAATCAAAGTATACGAAGAACAAACTTATATCTTTTTCATTGCCCGACTCCTCAAGATTTTCCAAGTCGAACAATGAAGGGACTAGATGGACCGGGACTGGAACGCCAGCTAATGCCCAAAATTTTTAACTTTCTCCAATTATGTAATCAGAGCAACGACGTTAAAGTAATAGAAATTCACACTTATTGAAACTTCTTTAATGAAAGGTTAAGTTTGACCATGCTCGAATAAACACCTACCGACCCTTGGCCGCAATTTAACGAAAGGTTAAGTTTCATCACGCTCGAAATAACACCTACTAGCCCTCAGCCATGATTTAACAAAAGGTTAAGTTCCGACCAAGCTTGAATAAACACCTACCGGCTCTCGGCGACGACTTAACGAAAAAGTTTGACCATGCTCGAACAAACACCTACCAGCCCTTAACCGCGACTTAACAAAAGTTAAGTTCAACCAAGCTTGAACAAACACCTATCGGCCCTTGGCCGTGACTTAACAAAAGGTGAAGTTCAACCAAAATCGAACAAAACCTACCGGCCCTTGGCCGCTATTTAACAGAAGTTTAAGTTCGACCAAGTTTGAAAAAATACCTACCGGCCCTCGGTTGTGACTTTAAAAAGGGTTAAGTTCGACAATACTCGAACAAACACCTATCGGCCCTCGGCCACGACTTAACAAAAGGTTAAGTTCGAATAAGCTCGAATAATTACCTATTAGCCCTCAGCCGCGACTTACCAAAAGGTTATGTTTGACCAAGTTTGAACAAACACCTACCAGCCCTCGATCGCGACTTAACAAAAGGTTAAGTTCGAAAACAATCGAACAAACGCCTATCGTCTCTCAGCCACGACTTAACAAAAAATCAAGTTCGATCAAGTGCGAACAACACCTATCGGCCATCGGCCACAACTTAACAAAAGATCAAGTTTGACCAAGTTCAAACAACACCTATCGGCCCTCGCCACATCTCAATTAAGAGACATAATCGACCTATATGAACGAAGGGACGATATGGCCCATGGATATTCAACTCAAAGGATACGGTCAACTAGAAGACAACGACAATAAAAAGGATAAAGAAACAAAACATACAAGTACAGAAACAAATCACAGCAAATGAAAAAGGTACGTATAAAACAATGATCAACATTGATATTTATACTTGAAGAGTTTTTACAAAGACGCCAATAAAAACATAAAAATAGAGTTAAAACAAAACTACTGGCCATCGTCATCACGTCCCTCAACACCTTTGCCGTCTCAGCCTACAACGCCCTCGCCATCCCCATCTTGACCATAGGCAAAGTCATACCAAACACCATTCGCAAGTTGATCCACGTCCTTGTCCTCATCCCTCTCGGAACCAGGGCGGGGCATAGCAGGATCATATCCACAAGCAAGACGATCCTCGCGAGTCTTAACTCGAGCATCATCGAGGGCCACCTCAGAAAAAGAGTTTGATACATACAGGTCAAGGAACACGTCCAGTCCGCCTTTAGCATGAATCCACTTTTCATATAACTCGTGAGGGATGTTAGGGAAATTAGAAGCATTAGCCGAAGAAGGTCGCGCGAGCAATTGGGCTTTCTCAGCCTCCGGAATAGCAACTCGATCATACAGCTCAGAAGTCTCCTTGTCCGGCTCCCCGATTCTTTTCTCGAACCAGTCCTTCTTAACCCTTACCGTCGACTAATCATTTTCCCACTCATCACGAAGAGTCTTATTCGCCAGCTCAAAAGTATCCACCTTCCTTCGAGCATCCAACCGAGAGGATTCTGCCTTCTCGAGCTCCTCCTACTTCTCAGCAATCTCACCGATGAGAGCCTTCACCTAGAACTAGCACTATTCAAGATGGCCTCGTAGTTGGAACACTTGAGCTCCAATGTCACTACATTGGGCCTCCATGCCCTTACTGAGCTCAAGCTCCTATTCTTTGCTCCTGAACGTCTCATCGAGGACGTTGCACTTTTCTACGGCCTCCATCAGCTCTTTGTCCCTCTTCTTCAAGTCATCCCTTAGGGCCCGCACGTCACCTTCCTCACCAAGCTGACTTCGGAGATCCCAGTAATTACCATGGTACTCGGTATACTTCCTTTTCTACTTCACAAAAATCTCTATGTGCCTCTTCTCCCTCTGAACACTCTCGATTTCCTGAATAATCGTCTACAAATCAAAACAAAATAGGTCAGAACTTAAACTAAGCTAAGGCATTAGGAAAAAGGTGGGTAACAGTCGTACTTACTCTAAGAGTGAGGCCGACAATACTCTTCGATAAAGTACTATTAGTTATCTTCTTGAGGGTCTCACCCTCGACGTCGAAACAAACAGGACCAAGGACAGGGACTACCTCCTCGGTGTTCACATATCCATTGAGATCGTGATAGTACTCGTACTTCCCTACAGTCTCACCTCGATCTGGGTAAGCCCCTCATCGATCATTCTCAGATCGTACAAACCAATACCAGAGCCCAACTTGTCACCATCCTCGGCAACAATTTTTCCTCTATCACCGGTGGGAAAAGAGACTTCCATTGCCGCTCGAGAGGATGAAGCCTCCTCATGCCTCGGGAGTGCATGACCTCCATCAAGTGCCCCCTCCTCGATCGTTTCCCCTTTGGAACATAGGGGAATGCCCGCATTGACTTCCACTAGTCACAAGAACTCAAGGCTCGGCCCAATATCATCGCTAACACAAATTGTCACCGTCTTGCACAACGTGAAACCTTCTTCAACGGCGTCTACGGTCAAAGGAACCCCACCACCCATATCCACAGATCTCCTTTTTCAAGATCGAAGATCCTCATCACTAGGCGAGTGTTGGTCAACAAGTGAAAATAAGGAAGAAGCAGAGGTCGCAACGGCTAGACCAGGGCTAGAGGCAGAGGCTACAATAGTTGAAATTGGGACGGAGATAGAAGTTGCAACAACTAGTATAGGAGTAGAAATTAAAGGCGTAGTGGCTTTCCTCTTTTGGAACGAGGGCACGAGGTCCCTAGCCTACCTCGCGGCCCCTCTGACAGAGCCTAGACAAAAGTTAAGGAGGGATCCGTATAAAGGACGAACACAAACTGCATAAAAACAATGTCGACGACAGGGAAGGGATTACCTGTCGAGGGGGGAACTGGTCTAAATTTCTGCAAAAATCTCGACCAATCATGTATCCCCACCGTATGGGAAAGGATCTGCCGATCCAGTCGGCAACGTGTGCCACCAGTTGGAGAGGTTGATTAGTACCTGCAAAAAAAAGAGTTGATTGAGTGACCCATGACAAGAAATATTTTAAAGAAAAGAAGAAACACAAACAGCACAAGCATTTACGGCTAGGGTTCCAAGCCTCAGGGAAGCCAGTGACAACACACACTACGGCCTCAGTCCTGACGAAGAAATAATCAAGCCTGAAATGTCGACTAACTTTGTCATCTATCCTCTTTACCAAGAACTTTCCCTCACAATGATGAAGGTTCAGTAACATTCCTCGGTACAAATGAGGGGTGAAAAGGTGCACCAAGTGGCGCACCATGACCTCGACCTCGGCCAATTCGTCGAACTTCGCCAACATCTTGACCATCTTGAAGACGAGGGGCCAAGCTGCTTGGGACATATGTTGTAATAGCGGCAAAATTCTTCTATCAACGGTGGGAAAGGGAATGAATATCCGATTGGGAATGGATAGTCATAGAGGGCGTAGAACCCGGGACGATGGACTTGTACTTCATCGTCACCCACAGGAACCAGCTCCACATGATCAGGAAGACTAAACTTAACCTTAAACTCAGCTACTAGTTCCACGTGATCAAGGAACACGACATCGAAAGAGACATGGTGAATGCTCAACATTGTTATGAAGGTGAGTAAGAAGGCAGATAAAGAAGACAAAAATGTGATCAAATCTTACGAAGAAGAGGAACTATTTCTTGAGAAATGAAGAGAGTGTAAAAAACTTGAACCTCAACAAGTTCTTCCCTATTTATAAGGCTTGTGGCACCAAAATCAAAACGGTTCGTCATAATTAGCACACAGATCGAAACAGCAGAGCCAATCAAAGGTCACGCGAGAATGCAATGCATCGGGAATTAGCATCATCATGATGCGTGACATCATGATGTCACTTCATCTCTTAGACCAAATGGTTCCAGCAGGTCACTCGGGAAAATCAAAGTTTTGAAATATGCAGCCCACAAAAAGCCATGTCGCCAGCTCACTATAACATTTATGGCCCATGTTATCTATTTGATAAGCTCGACCATGAATGACATTATCCGCTCATTAAACTCGCCCACGAGGACGCCCTCAACAAACGGAGAGACTAACTGTATGGGCCAAAAATTAACTTAGTTATGTTTAGACCATATCAGCATTAAGAGGGCCTTCGAGAGTTTTCACGTGTCATCAGTGTGACTTTGATAAGAGGCATAGTCGAGGTTGAGGTGATCTAACAAGAAATGAAGGCGGGGTCGAGGAGTCAATAGTAATCGAGATCGAGGATGAGCACTCATCTTAAACAGAGTAATAACGGTTAGTTTTAGGATAAGACTTCAAAGAGAATATTTCAGTGAATACTCTCTCGATCTGTACTATTAGGGTTTTATGGCACATGTTCCCTTATAAATAGAAAGACACATAGTTATAGGGAATTGAACACTCACTTGTAAGACAACACATTGACATTCTTTGAAGATTTTTACTTTATTATACACATATAAAATATACCTTTTTTTTAGATTCTTGTCTAACTTTTCTCTCACGATCCAAGGAGATCCCGAATATTCAAAGGCTCATGAATCCTTCATCATTGTCAGAAATCATACCAAAGAATCTCACATTTTTCAGGTGACTCACATGCTTTTATTTACGTAAATATCATTCATTGCTATTTATTGTTATTTAATGTTATCTCCTTTATTCTTGGATCATTGAATATAACCATACTGCCATCATTTATTGCTACTTAGACATCACCCATATTATCTTTGCACAAAATCAGTTAAGACATTTTTTGGATAAAAACATTGACTAAGATTAACTCCACTTTATTAGTAAATATAATTGTTTAAACCTGGTTCACAATTTTTGGGTCAAACAAACTCATTATGTACTATATATCGGCTGGCTCAAAATGATCAATCTTGAAACTGTCAGGCCCACCAGTAGAACTTCTCAGATATCCCTATGTGGTTTTTCATGTGTAATATCGCGATCGCGATCGCGATCCCACTCTCATGTCGAAGCCCAGCAAAAGCATATTGCATATTTCCTCATTTCGCTGCAATTGACAACCTTTTAAAATCTGCTTGGTCTTGCCACAGTGCAATGAACTGGCACTGCACCATCTTAGGATTATGTCGTATTTAAGACACTTCAAGATGATTCACATACTTTGATTAATTTACTGTCACGACCCCAGTTCGCGCTCCGTGAACTGTCGTGATGGCACCTAGTCTCTATGACTAAATGGAAACAATAATTATAATGTTTCTCGGCATATACAACACAACATTCTCAAAACCAAGTACACTATCCCAAAACCCGGAAACTCACAGAAACACAAGCCTTTAGAATATCTAACAGTCTAACTCCAGAATATCTAACAAGAAAGAAAAAAATATAAAAGGGCAATGTTTAACAACTAGAATAGAAAGGGACTTCTCGGTCTGCGGACGCGGCAGATGTACCTCGAAGTCTCTAGACAGTTGCCTCCTCAAGGATAGTAGGCCTGAGTAGCGGTACCTGGATCTGCACATGAAAAACATGCGTAAAAGTGGAATGAGTACACCACAACGGTACTCAGTAAGTGCCAAGCCTAACCTCGGTCTAGTAGTGACGAGGAAGTTCAGGGCCTACTGAGATTAAATAAAATATAAGGTTCAACAGTGTAGAACAAAACAGTATAAGTAAGTACAACAGTAAAAGTAACACATGATATGCTAGGGATCTCTTGGTATCCTCAATATATGCTAGGGATCTCTTGGTATCCTCAATATACGTGCCAAGGATCTCTTGGTATCCCGCACCTCAGTTCAGATCATAAATGCATACAGGGGATCTCTCGGGATACCGTCACGTAGTCCCAAAGTAAAAACACACAGCAACAACACAAGAATATCCAATTAATCTAAATTTTGTACCAAGTAAACAGTTAATTCTAGCCTAACATGCTTCACGTAATGCAATTAAGGCAGTTTAAGAAAATAGGCAATTAAGTCAACTAAACATGCTTTTCTAAACTAGCAACAGGCTAAATTCGCAAGTAGAATAAAACAGGAAAAAAAACCCAATTGAAATACTTAAGGAAAAATCGAATTTTCAACAATTAGCTCAAGTATGCGCTCGTCACCTCACGTACAAGGCATTTCAATTATCAAATATATTATATCCTAAGGGGAAGGTCCCCCACACAAGGTTAGACAAGCCACTTACCTCGAACCGGCTCAAAATAAATCCGAAACCACGCTCTTGTCACGAGTACTCGACTCCAAATGGCCCAAATCTATTCAATTCAATTTTATAATATAAATAACACTTCAAGTAACTGATTCTACAATTATATTCTAAGCTAACACGCGAAATTAGGTAAAATGACCAAAACGCCCCTCGGGCCCACACCCCGGAATCAGGTAAAATTTGTATTTTCAGAAATTCGCGCTCTCACGAGTTCAGTCATATTAAGAGTACCAAAATTGGACCTCAATTTGTCCCTCAAGTCATCACTCAAAAGGTCTCCAATTATACAAGCCCTAATCCCCCAATTACCACTGATTTTCCTTAATGTTCCATGCTTAAATTGATAAAAATCACTCCAATAACAAGTTTAGGGACCAAAGACCTTACCCCAATGAACTCCTCTGAAAATCCCTCTTGAAAAGTGCTCCCCAAGCTTCTTCCCATTTTGAAAAGATGAAAAATGGCTAAATTTCGCGAAGGCAAGAATTTATATGTTCTGCCCAGCGATTTTCGCATTTGCGGTCCCGCTTCTACGGAGCCAAGGTCGCATCTGCGACTTTTCATTAAAGGCCATGTTCCGCATCTGCGACTCCTAATCCGTAGATGCGGTACCGCTTCTGCAGAATTACCACCGCTTCTGCGGTTCCTGAAGAAATTCCCAAATTCCGCTTCTGCGGCGCCGCACCTGCGGAATCCAAACCGCAGGTGTGGTTATGACAGAACCAGCTTAACTCCAAAATCTTTCTGCCAACCATCTGAATTCATCCGGAGGCCTCCGGGACCTCAACCAAAGGCACCAACAAGTCACAAACCACTATCCAAACTTGTACCAATCCTTGGAACACCTAAAACAACATCAAATCACCTATTTTTCATCGGATTCAAGCCTAAGAATTCCAAAAACTCTAAAAATACGCTTTCGATCAAAAAGTCTATCAAACCTCGTCTGAATGACTTGAAATTTTGCACACACGTCACATTCAACACTACAGAGCTATTTCAACTTCCGAAATTCCATTCCGACCCTCGAATCAAAATCTCACTATCGGACCGGAAACTTCAAAAATTCAACTTTCAGCATTTCAAGCCTAAATTAGCTACGGACCTCCAAAACACAATCCGAACACGCCCCTAAGCCCGAAATCACCTAACGGAGCTAGCGGAACTATCGAATTTCTATTTCGAGGACATCTTCACACTATTCTGACTAGGGTCAACATTCCAACACTTAAGCTCTCATTTAGGGATTAAGTGTCCTAAAACTCTCCGAAACTCAAAACCGAACATCCCAGCAAATCAAAATAGCATAAATAAACTCGGGGAAAGCAGTTAATAGGGGATCGGGACGTAAACTCTTAAGACGATCGGCCGGGTCGTCACATCCTCCTATACTTAAACATTCTTTCGTCCTCGAACGAGCATAAAAACATACCTGAAGTAGTGAAAAGATGAGGCTAATGGCTGCGCATATCCTGCTCGGTCTCCCAGGTCGCCTCCTCGACCGGCTGGCCCCGCCACTGAACTTTCACGGATGCAATGTTCTTTGACCTCAGCTTTCTAACCTGCCTGTCCAATATTGCCACTGGCTCCTTAACATAAGATAGATCCTTGTCCAACTGGACTGAACTAAAATCCAACATGTGCGACAGATCACCGTGATACCTCCGGAGCATTGAAAGATGGAATACCGAATGAACTCCGGCCAAGCTAGGAGGTAAGGCAAGCCCATAAGCAACCTCCCCAACACACCTCAATATCTCAAAAGGGCCAATAAACCTCGAACTCAACTTCCCTTTCTTCCCAAATCTCATAACGCCCTACATAGGCGAAACCCGAAGCAGAACTCGCTCTCCAACCATATAGGAAACATCACGAACCTTTCGGTCCTCGTAACTCTTCTGTCTAGACTAGGCTGTATGGAGTCTATCCTGAATCACCTTAACCTTCTCCAAAGCATCCTGAACTAAGTCTGTGCCCAATAGTCTAGCCTCACCCGGCTCGAACTACCCCACCGGGGATCTACACCGCCTACCATATAAAGCCTCATATGGCACTATCTGAATATTGGACTGATAACTGTTGTTGTAGGCAAACTCCGCCAATGGCAAGAACTGATCTCAAGACCCTCCAAACTCAACCACACACGCACAGAGCATATCCTCAAGAATCTGAATAGTGCGCTCGGACTATCCGTCCGTCTGAGGATGAAATGTTGTGCTCAACTCTACCCGAGTACCCAACTCATGTTGAACGGCCCTCCAGAACCGTGATGTGAACTGAGTACCTCTATCTGAAATGATGGACACTAGAATACCATGCAGACAAACAACCTTCCGGATATAAATCTCCGCTAACCGCTCCGAAGAATAAGTAGTACACACATGAATGAAATGAGCGAACTTGGTCAGCCAATCCACAATTACCCAAATAGCATTAAACTTCCTCAAAGTCCGTGGGAGCCCAACTACAAAGTCCATGGTGATCCGCTCCTACTTCCACTCCGAAATCTCTATATGATGAAGCAACCCACCTGGTCTCTGGTGCTCATACTTCACCTGCTGACAGTTGAGATACCGAGCTACGAATCCAACTATATCTTTCTTTATCCGCCTCCACCAATAGTGCTGTCTCAAATCTTGATACATCTTAGCGGCACCCGGATAGATGGAATACCGCGAACTATGGGCCTCCTCTAGAATCAACTCTCAAAGCCGATCAACATTGGGTACACAAATCTAACCCTGCATCCTCAATACCCTATCATCACCAATAGTCACATATCTGTCATCACCGTGCTGAACCTTATCCTTGAGGACAACCAAATGAGGGTCATCATACTGCCGCTCCCTGATACGATCAAATAAGGACGACCGAGAAACCACACAAGTGAGAACCCGACTGGGCACCGAAAGATCCAATCTAAAAAACTGGCTGGCTAAGGTCTGAATATCAATCGCCATAGGCCTCTCCGATACTGGTAAATAAGCCAAACTCCCCAAACTCTCTGCCTGGAGACTCAAAGCATCGGCCACCACATTGGTCTTGCCCGGATGATATAAAATAGTGATGTTATAGTCCTTCAGCAACTCTAGACACCTTATCTGGTGCAAATTTAGATCCTTTTGCTTGAACAGGTGCTGCAACCTCTGATGGTCAGTATAAATCTCACAAGGCACACCGTATAAGTAATGGCACCAAATCTTCAAGTCGTGAAAAATGGCAGCTAACTCAAGGTCGTGAACATGGTAGTTCTTCTCATGTATCTTCAATTGTATAGACGCATAGGTAATCACCCTGCCGTCCTGCATCAACACCGCTCCAAGGCCAATCCTCGAGGCATCACAATAGACCGTATAAGACCCCAAACCTGTAGGCAATATCAAAATTAGGGTTGTGGTCAAATCTGTCTTGAGCTTCTGAAAGCTCGTCTCACACTCCTCCGTCCATTGGAATGGAGCACCCTTCTGGGTCAACCTGGTCATGGGAGCTGCAATCGATGAAAACCCCTCCACAAAATGATGGTAGTAACCAGCCAAGCCAAGGAAACTGCGGATCTTTATAGCTTAGGATGGTTTGGGCCAACTCTGCACGACCTCTATTTTCTTTGAATCCACCTAAATACCCTCACTCGACACCACGTGGCCTAAGAATGCCACTGAAACCAACCAAAATTCACATTTCGAGAACTTAGCATATAACTTCTTCTCTCTCAGAGTCTGAAGCACAGTCCTCAGGTGCTACTCATGATCTTCCCGGCTCCGAGAATACACGAGAATATCATCAATAAAGACAATGACGAACGAATCAAGATACAGCCGAAACACACTGTTCATCAAATGCATAAAGGCTGCCAGGGGATTGGTCAGCCCAAATGACATAACAATGAACTCCTAATGACCATACCGAGTCTTGAAAGCAGTCTTCGAGATATCTGGCTCCCGAATCTTCAACTAATGGTAATCTGAGCGTAAATCAATCTTAGAAAACACCCGTGCGCCCTGAAGTTGGTCGAACAGATCATCAATACGAGGCAAAGGATAAAGGTTCTTAACTATCACTTTGTTCAACTAGCGATAATCAATACATATACGTATAGAACCATCCTTTTTCTTCACAAACAAGACAAGAGCACCCTAAGGTGATACACTGGGCCGGATAAAACCTTTATCAAGCAATTCCAGTAACTGATCCTTCAACTCAGGAGGAGCCATACGATACGGAGGAATAGAAATGGGCTGAGTGCCCGGCAACAGATCAATGCCAAAATCAATATCTCTATCAGGCGGCATGCCCGGAAGGTCATCTAGAAACACATCAGGAAAATCTTGTACTACTGGGACTGAATCAACTAAAGGGGTATCAATACTGACATCTCTCACATAAGATAAGTACGTATCACACCCCTTCTCAACCATACGCTAAGCTTTAAGAAAAGAAATGACTCTACTGGAAGTGTGATCTAAAGTACCCCTCCACTCAACATGCGGTACACCTAGCATAGCCAGCATCACGGTTTTGGCATGACAATGAAGAATAGCATAATGGGGCAACAACCAGTTCATGCCCAAGATAATATCAAAGTCAACCATGTTGAGTAACAATAAATCGGCTCTGGTCGCAAAACCACTAAGAGCAACCAAACACGATCGATAGATGAGGTCCATAATAAGAGAATCTCTCACAAGAGTAGAAACATAAACAGGGGAACTCAAAGAATCTCGAGATACACCCAAATGCAGAGCAAAATAAAAAGACACATAAGAATAAGTAGAGCCCGGATCGAATAGAACCGATGCATCTTTGTGGCAAAGCAATATAATACCTGTGATGACAGAATCGAAGGCAACAACCTCGGTATGGGCAGGAAGGGCATAGTATCTGGCCTGGCCTACCCCTCGAGGGCGACCTCTACCTCCTCGACCTCAACCTCTAGTTGGCTGAGCACGTGGGGTTGCAACTGGAGCTGTAATCATAGCCTGAGAACTCTGCGGGGCACGCTGTGGCTGAGAAGTTTGTGGAGGTGCACTCCTCCCAAGTCTAGGGCAATCCCTCACCACGTGGCGTGTGATACCAAACTCAAAAAAGCTCTGGGAGGACATGGCAGTTGTGATTGGCTCGGACCAGGTCTGCTGGACTGACCTCCGAAAACACCCCCACGCAGGAGGCGCGCTAGAAACCGGAGGTGCATAATAAGGCTCCTAAGGCCTAGGAGGAGCTGGAGCACTACTGGCTGCTGGAAGAGCTGAATGAACAAGATGACTCATATAACCCCTACCATGACGACCTGCAGCTGGGGTACAGGCACCAAAATAATGGCCCGACTCTCGAGACCTCTTAGTCTCCCTCTCCTCTCTCTCCCTAGCATGCATACCCTCAATCCTCCTAGAAATGCTCACCACCTGCTATTAAGAAATATCCATCTCTAACTCACGAGCCATGCTAGACCTGATGCTGGGAATAAGGCCCTCAATAAACCCGCAAACTCTCTCACGAACAATAGAAACCAAGGCTGGTGCATGCCTAGCCAAACTGGTGTAACAGACAACATACTCTAAGACAGTCATAGCACCCTGGTGCAAATACTTAAACTCGGTGCGCCATGCGTGCTGAGGCTCTGAGCAACATACTCTCTCAGGAACAAATCTGAAAACTAAGTCTAAGTCAGTGAAGCAGCCTCATCTGGACTGTCTAACTCATAGGTGCGCCACCACTCATAGGCGGCTCCTCGAAGCTGGAAAGTAGTGAAGGAAACCCCGCTCGATCCTGATATACTCATGGTACAGAGAATGTGGTAACTCTCGTCTAGAAATCCTAGAGCATCCTTCGATGCTAGACCGCTGAATACAGGAGGCTTGTACCTCTTGAACCTCTCAAGCCTCAGCTGCTCCTCCTCAGAAGCTGTTGCACTGTCCTCGGGCTGAACTGGCACTGTAGGTGGTACAAGAATAATCTCAGGGACCTGCCCAACATGCACTCGTTGCTCAGGAATGTGGGCAGCGGGATTCTGTGCTCCTCCCCCGGCCTGAGATGTGGCTGCAGCGAGGGGAAACAACCTTTCCTAGGCCAGAGTGGTCTACATGCTCATGAACTATGCCAAAGTCTCCTGAAGAGCTGGAGTAGTGGTAGCAGTAGGCGTGTCAGGTGCCTGGGCTCCAGTTGTAACTGCTAGTGGTACCACGGCGGTAGCTCGCACAGGTGCTTTGGCTGTAAATGGTGCGCGTCCTCGGCATCTACCCTGACCCTGACCTTTAACAGCTGCAGTAGGGGGTGCGGGTGCCTGATCATCTCGGGTAGCACGTGTCCTCACCATCTGTGAGAGAATAGAAAATATAAGTTTAGAATTGTGATGTCAAAATATCGACAAGGAAATCAAATGAAGTGGAATTTTCTTAACAGTTACATAGCCTCTCGTAGATAAGTACAGACGTCTCCGTACCGATCAACGAGACTCTAATAGACCGGCTTGTGATCCATGACTTCTATGAACCTAGAGCTCTGTACCAACTTGTCACGACCCCAGTTCGCCCTCCATGAACTATCATGATGGCACCTAGTCTCTATGACTAGGTAAGCCTAATAAATGCGGAACATAAACGAAACTTACGAAAGAAATAATCAAAAACAAAATGACTGAATGGAAACAATAGTTATAATCCCTCTCGGCATATACAACACAACATTCTCAAAACAAAGTACACTATCCCAAAACCTGGAAACTCACGGAAACACAAGCCTTTGGAATATCTAACATTCTAACTCCAGAATATCTAACAAGAAAGAAAAAAATATAGAAGGGCAATGTTTAACAGCTAGAATTGAAAGGGACTTCTTGGTCTGCAGACGTGGCAGATGTACCTCGAAGTCTCTAGAGCAGTCGCCTCCTTAAGGATGGTAGACCTGAGTAGCGGTACTTGGATCTGCACTTGAAAAACATGTGCAGAAGAGGCATGAGTACAACACAGCGGTACTCAGTAAGTGCCAAGCCTAACCTCGGTTGGGTAGTGACGGGAAAGGTCAGGGCCCTACTAAGAATAAATAAATATAAAGATGACAAGATAAGATAAGCAATATAATTGAGAATCTACAATAAGAATCTATACAGGATAATAAGAGTACAATAACGGAAACTGAGATGAAGGCAAACCACAAGGAAGTACCACTCCTAACAAGGATGATAGCCGGGGATCTCTTGGTATCCCGAGGATCTCTTGGTATCATCAATATATGCTAGGGATGCTAGGGATCTCTTGGTATCCTCAATATACGTGCCAGGGATCTCTTGATATCCCGCACCTCAGTTTAGATCATAAATATGTACAGGGAATCTCCCGGAATACCGTCTCGTAGTCTCAAAGTAAAAACACACAGCAGCAACACAAGAATACCTAATTAAGCTAAATTTCGTACCAAGTAAACAGTTAATTCTAGCCTAACATGCTTCACGTAATGCAATTAAGGCATTTTAAGCAAATAGGCAATTAAGTCAACTAAACATGCTTTTCTAAACTAGCAACAGGCTAAATTTGCAAGTAGAATAAAACAGGAAAAAGAATTCAAGTGAAATACTTAAGAAAAACCCGAATTTTCAACAATAGCTCAAGTACGCGCTCGTCACCTCACATACAACGCATTTCAATTATCAAATACATCATATCCTAAGGGGAAGGTCCCCCACACAAGGTTAGACAAGCCACTTACCTCGAACCGGCTCAAAATCAATTCGAAACCACGCTTTTGCCACGAGTACTCGACTCAAATGACCCAAATCTATTCAATTCAGTTTCATAATGTAAATAACACTTCAAGTAACTGATTCTACAATTAAATTCTAAGCTAATACGCGAAATTAGGTAAAATGACCAAAACGCCCCTCGGGCCCATGTCTCGGAATCAGGTAAAATTTATATTTTCAGAAACCTCGCACTCTCACGAGTTCAGTCATATCAAGAGTACCAAAATTTGTCCCTCAAATCATCACTCAAAGCTCTCCAATTATACAAGCCCTAACCCCCCAATTACCACTGATTTTCCTTAATCTTTCATGCTTAAATTGATAAAAATCACTCCAATAACGAGTTTAGGGACTAAAGACCTTACCCCAATGAACTCCTCTGAAAATTCCTCTTGAAAAGTGCTCCCCAGCTTCTTCCCGTTTTGAAAAGATGAAAAATGGCTAAATTTCGCGAATGCAAGAATTTATTTGTTCTGCCCAGCGATTTCCGCATTTGCGGTGCGGTCCCGCTTCTACGGAGCCAAGGTTGCATCTGCGACTTTTCATTAAAGGCCAGGTTCCGCATCCGCGACTCCTAATAGCGCTTCTGCGAAATTACCACCGCTTCTACAGTTCCTGAAGAAATTACCAAATTCTGTTTCTGCGGCCACTGAGTCGCTTCTGCGGCGCTGCACCTATGGAACCCAAACCGCATGTGCAGTTATGACAGAACCAGCAGCTGAAGCTGCAACTCTAACTCCAAAATCTTTCCGTCAACCATACGAATTCATCCCGAGGCCTTCGGGACCTCAACCAAAGGCACCAACAAGTCACAAACCACTATCCAAACTTGTACCAATCCTTAGAACACCTAAAACAGCATCAAAACACCTATTTTTCATCGGATTCAAGCCTAAGAATTCCAAAAACTCTAAAAATACGCTTTCGATCAAAAAGTCTATCAAACCTCGTCCGAATGACCTAAAATTTTGCACACACGTCACATTCAATACTACGGAGCTACTCCAACTTTCAAAATTCCATTCCGACCTTCGGATCAAAATCTCACTATCGGACCGGAAACTTCAAAAATTCAACTTTCGGCATTTCAAGCCTAAATTAGCTACGGACCTTCAAAACACAATCCGAACACGCCCCTAAGCCCGAAATCACCTAACAGAGCTAACGGAACCATCAGATTCTATTCTGAGACTGTCTTCACACTGTTCCGACTACAGTCAACTTTCCAACACTTAATATCTCATTTAGGGACTAAGTGTCCCAAAACTCTCCGAAACTCAAAATCGAATATCCCGGAAAATCAAAATAGTAGAAATAAACTCGAGGAAAACAGTTAATAGGGGATCGGGGCGTAAATTCTTAAGACGACCGGCCGGGTCGTCACATTTACAATAACAAACCCAGTAAAATCCCACAAATGGGATCTGTGGAGGGTAATATGTACTTTAATTAATTTAATTAGTTAACTTATTTCCATATTAATTAATCATCAAGTCAAGTAAGTTAAAAGTAATTGTTCTGAAGTACTATATAACGTACGCTCTCTAGATGGAAGCAAATGTTTAAAGTATACACATTTCCCTAATGAGTTTTTGACTTGCATGTATAATATGTATGTATCATCCATTAGTCTGGTCTATTATTCATGAAAATCACATAGGGTGCAAGTTCTATTATCCTTTTGTTAGGTTTCTTATGGTTTGAAGCCAAATGTGTCACGGGGCTTTAATTCAAAAGTGTCATCCGCAAATCACCTCTTCGAGGCAATTCCATCTCTGCACAAAATATTGTAGTCTTGCCTTTCTCAGAAACACTGATCAAATGATCTCGTACATGTGAGAACAGCTGCAACATTTCTTCTTCACATGCTACACAGAGTCGGTCAACATAGCCCAAGAAATGCCCTTAGATTCTTGGGAGGCTATCAACTCACAATAGCTTGCATCTTCTGATCATCTATCTCAATGATGTGAACAAGAAAGTGAAAGTCTATCCTCCCTTCACGTTTGGTAAGCTTTCATGTACAATTCATGTGGTTTTGAGTTGGTGAAATGTTTTCGCAAACACTTGAGTAGTTCAGGAATTTTATACACCACACAGTCGTTCAATCAGACCGTATCGATATAATTCGAGAACTATTGGTTCATGTCATAGGTCAAGCCCAACTGCCAAAGGTATTGTCTACATTGCCAACTTGGGGCCTCATAATTTTGTCCTCTTGAAATTTAACCATATGCACACCGACAATTGAATTCTAAACCTACCTTTTTATGACATCTATTTGTTCCTCCCATTGTACAATTTACCTAAGGTAAGCTTCACATGAACCCCAATTTGATTTCACCCACCAGCGGTTCCTGGGCTATTACATTCACACCCCCTAATGTGTTCTCCTTGAGATTTGTTCCACCACCGTATGGGGGAGGTCACGGCTCTGCCACCTCTCTATCACGACCCAGGCCAACTGCCAAGGTATTGCCCACTTTGGCCTAATCTTTGAGCTTCTGGATATTCATCATGTACACTAGTGCATATACATAATTCAAGGTTGAAATGAAATCACGCGAGGTACAAATTATTGGATGGCATGGGAAGGTACATTACTCCATCCTTGTAATATTCAAGATGCATGTATAACAACTTTCACATTTAATTGAAATCAGCTTAAACTCTCATGATTCTGGCAACCATTACATGTGAGATAGGATGTACTGCACAACAAGAAAAATAGTTTCGTTAGCTATTTCTAGATGCCTTTGCACTACCCAAAGTTGATTATATTTTGAAAGACTAATAAAAAGGATAATTTCTAGGAGAAGTTCGAATCTGTTCCATTCGGATATTGATTTGTCTTGGTTTGATATGGTTTACGCGTTACTACCCAACATAAATTCTAAGGGTAATCGATGTAAAGCTTTGGGTTTAGAAGCACCCGCTTTCAGTCGTTCCCCTTGGACCTTAGCCTCTTAAGGATCGGTTTCTAGTGGCGGGCTCTTAGGTCGTCCGAACCTATTAAAAGTACAAGATGGGGGGTGAATTATATATTTTTAAACTTAATCACTGTTAGTTGACTGATTTTTCAATTAGTCGACTAGATGCAACAAGCTAACAGTTGTAATAATAGAATATAAGATGCTGAAAGTAAATGCAATAATTAAAGATACCGGAATTTTTATACTGGTTCGGATTCAATGTGAATCCTAGTCCAAGGGAGTTCTCTTTAGTGAATGTGTTTCTTCGAGTACAATGGAAATGACGCGATAGCTCAATTCCTATATCACTCGTCTCTTTTGATACAATGACTCACCAGTGTTGTTCTTTCTTTCTTCTCTAACTTGTTACACAGTAGGTCTTAGAGAGCTACAATATTTGTTTGCAGTAGAACAAAGAGAGGGTGTTTGGTTTGAGATTACATGTTTAAATACTTAGAGGGAGAGGCTTGATTTCTGGAAAGATTTGTCAACCCAAGAGATTTGATCCGTGGAAAGAGTTTGATTCTTTCCAAGAATAAAGTTGTTCTTCAACGACTCTGTTGGAATCTTGATCTTCTGTATTTAGACATTTGATTGAGTCTTCAGTGAGATGTTGATTTATCTGATTCCTTGAGTTTAGCTATAATTGATCCCATCTGTATCTTCTGTGATTTCGACTTCCTTTAATCGCGTCCGTTGATTTCATCAGTATCTTTAGGATTGATTGTGTCAGTATCTTCAGGATTGATTGCTTCCTTTAACTGCGCCTATTTTCCGTCAATCTCCATGTGTTTCCATACGTTCCTTCGTCAATCCAAGAGTTCCTACACAAGAGGCAAATATATTATTTTTATCATTTAAATTAGATCTAACAATCTCCCCTTTTTTGACGATGACAAAATTATATATGTATAAATACCAGTTGACTCCTCTGTAGTTTGCTCCTCCTCAATAGGAGCAGTAAGCAACTTGAGGTGCATGTAGTCGACTGCATCAGTTGACTTCGTTGGTAGTTTTACTCCCCCTCGATAGGAGCAGTGGGTGCTTGAGAAGCATGTAGTCGACTTCATCAAGATGTATGACTCCCCCTCAAGGAGTGCCATAGTTGACTTGTTATGTACCTGCACACAATACATATATCCTTTCTCCCCCTTTTTGACATCAGCAAAGAGGGAGTATCCACATAATAACATGACAACATGCATAAACAGAATCCATAGCAGAATGTACTGGTAGAGTTAGACCATAACAAAAGAAGAAAGAAAAATATCCACAGACTGATATCTCAGTCCAAAAACAGCATAGTAAAAGAAAATATTGTCTTAAACTTCCACATTAACAACGCAGAAAATAGGTAAGAGTGTTGCATACGGCCTCCTTTAGTCGATCAAAGCTGGCGTTGGCTGAGACACTCATTCCATCAAGCCTGTCATGAACCTCCTTGAAAGCCTTGACGGAATTTTCCCTAACTCGGAGAACTACAACCCGAATTTTGGAGACATCAGACCCTGTTTCCTTGGAGATAGCATGAATGGTACCAACAGTGGACTGGGTGGCAATGAGGAGATCCTTGAATGCAGAGAGTTCTTTCCCAACCATCGAACCCTCTCGCGGATAGTAGAAACCAAGGCTGGGGCATGTCTGGCCAAGCTGGTGTAACGGACTGCGTACTCTGAGACAGTCATAACACCTTGGCGCAAATGCTCAAACTCTGCGTGCCACGCTTCCTTGAGGCTCTGAGGAACATACTCCCTTAGGAACAGATCTGAAAACTGAGTCCAAGTCAGTGAAGCAGCCTCATCTGGACTGTCTAACTCGTGGTGCGCCACCACTCATAGGCAGCCTCTCGAAGCTGGAAAGTAGTGAAGGAAACCCCACTCGATCCTGATATACCCATGGTACAGAGAATGCGGTAACACTCATCTAGAAATCTCAGAGCATCATCTGATGCTAGACCAGTGAATACAGGAGACTTTTACTTCTTGAACCACTTAAGCCTCAGCTGCTCATCCTCGGAAGCCACTGCCCTGTCCTCGGGCTGAACTGGCACTGCAGGCGGAACCGATTTAGATTCTATTCTCCTGCGTCGCATGTACTGGGATTTTGGAGGGATAACTAGGCTCCGATGTTGCTGTTTCACCGCTGAATTTAGCTGTTCATCCTTGTTGGCTTCAACATTTCTTATCTTGCTTTCATTTGGTTTTAAGAATTGGTTTGAGGCACAACCAGGTACTCCTTCTTGAATTTGAATCACTGTTGTGTAAGAATTATCTAATTCCTTTGTTTTTTTTTCCAATAAAAATTTGATTCCCTTTCATATAATGAACTTCTCTGGATAAGGCTGTTGGTGGCGGATTTGAATTTGAATTTGCGGCTAGATTTGTCATGTCACGATGGCCCATTTGGGATTGCTAAACTTACTTGTATCCTTTGTTAATCATATTCAAGTTTGTTTAGTTAAATGCTTTTCATGAACTTAAGATTTGAAAATGATCCACTGCTTTTGCCTCAAGCAGTATAACTGTTATGGTCGTCAAAAGATAGATATCATTGTTGTGATTTATTAGGATAGAGTATGCCTAATTCTTTGGTTGTAATGTCCTGTTAGTTGCTGCGTTTGATGTAAATGTTACCATGTTCATTCGGTTTGTGTTATGACTATTAAATTTACGTCAATAGCATGCTTAATATGAAGAATATACAACTCTGATTTATAGTTGGCTAGACCTGCTTTCTTAGTATGTTTGGAAATTCCTTGACAACATGTTGTTGTCCTTTTATTCCAGATCTTGTGCTATCGTGCTTGAATGTCATGTAGTTAAAAAAGAAAGGTTGGATCAAGTAATTAAGAAGTACCTAGGATATACTTAAGAGTTGTAAAAAAAATGAATTCATTTGAATGTCCTTGCAAATTCAATTGGGTGCAGACAAAGATTTTGGTAGCTAAATAGCTAGTCATGAATAGGTCAAATGCTTAAATCTTCATGAATAGTCAGTAAGCTCATCTAGTTGTGGCCTATTATTAGAAACTGATTCACAAGTTGAATGTTGTGCTGTGACTACAGTAATACCCCAACTAATCCTTATTTTATGATGTTATTCTTAATAACTGAGTTTTCTACTTTACTGTGTTGAGTTTGTATGGTTGGATCTCAATTTCATGTGAAACAATAGATGTTTTTTTACATGCATTGAACAATCCTACGAGAATCTGAAGTTCCATTGGATTTTCAGAGTTAACAACGAAATACCAGTTCTTGTTGTCTGGCTCATTGGGTAAAGGGCCTAGTTAAGATGTTAAATGTGATTTAGAGGAGTAACTTCTACGACTTTGATTTGTAGTTCTAATAACCAGGAGCGAAATAGTTTAGTCTACATTGATGCATTTCACCCTTTTGCAGAAAATGTAGTGCCCATGTTTTGGTGATCGGAGTATTTTATCCATTTGTGAATTTTATTATGGCGAAATTAATTATTTGTCAGTAACTTTATTGTCTATGTGCGTGTAGTATTCCAAACTTGCTATATTTTTTGTGTCACTAGTATTTCATGATATAGTCAATATGTATTAGCATGTCTTTATCCTAGAGAAAAGGTGAATATACTCTGGACTTGAAAAGCACTGATAATTCATAACATAGGAAAGAAACAAATGAATACCGTAGTTTTTTTTAGGCACGCAATTAAATTATTACAACTACGGGTACGGCTCTCGTGACGTGGTTGTGATAATTAGTTTTAAATTATAATAAAAGTATCTTTAGTTTGCCTTTAAAATATATATACCCCTTTGAAATAATTTGAGGTGTGCCATACTTTAAACATATAACATATGGCCTCTCACAAATTTAGATAAAATAATTTGGGGTGTGCCATATACAAATAAAATCCTTTAATTTATGGCCCTCATATAAACAAATAAAAATTGCCTTGAACTTTCGGTGTTTGCTTTAGGCCCAATTTAGATTAGTATTGCGATTATATATACGTTCGCGTAATATAATTGCAAATTAAATTTTTAAAAGACTCGAGGGATGCGTTCGCGCAACTTCAACCAAACTTTCTTAATAAATCAACAAAAGCGTTATTAATCATGTACACGTTCGCGTGACATGATTGTGACGCACCAAAAGAAAAGAGTATACGTACGCGTAACTCAATTCTTTAAATTACGAATAATTCAAGTGATTTAAAAGTGGTAAAGAGATAAATGCACATAGGTCCTAAAAGTGAGTAGTTAAACAATTTAAGCCAAGTATAAATTGCTAAGCGACCGTGCTAGAACCACGGAACCCGGGAATGCCTAACACCTTCTCCTGGGTTAACAGAATTTCTTACTTAGAATTTCTGGTTCGCAGACTTCAAAAGGAAAGTCGAAATTTCCTCGATTTGGGATTTAAAACAAACCAGTGACTTGGGACACCAATTAAATTATCCCAAGTGGCGACTCTGAAATCAAATAAATAATACCATTTCGAATAATGTCACTTAAATTGGAAAAACTCCCTTATATCACTTTCGGTGTGTAAAAAGGAGGTGTGACAGCTCTGACGACTCTGCTGGGGAACGAACCCAGAATCTCTGGTTCAGGGTTCAATAATTCGAGCTTGTTAAAGTAATTTTTATTTGACTTTATTGTTGATATTACTGCATTTTGTAGACTTAATGTGCTAATTGTCATTTATCGCTTTGATATTACATGAACTGTATTTAAATGTCTTCTTACGCCACCCATCTGAGTCTTCTGAAAATGGTGCACATGTTCGCGTGACCCGCTTTTTCTGTAGAAATTATACCAAATAAGACGGGGTTGGGCAAGCAACAAGACCGGAAAGACTCTCGTGCTCCCAGTACGTTGCCCCCTCCTCGACCCCAGTTGTCCGCTCGGGTAACCCAAGTCTAGACCACAAACCCCAGGTTTTTAACCCTAGAATAACGCAACCTCATGCCGGATCCCTAGTAGGAACGATTATTTTCATCACGTGCATTTGATCTTGGGGACTCAACACAGGGGTTGGGTCCGTCTAGGACAGGTGCACCCAAAATAAAGACCATCCTGATACATCCTACGTGCTATGTGAATATTTATCTGTTTCGGCTTGCATGTTGACCGGATAGGAAAGGAAATCAAAAAAAAGAGTGAGGTAGGAGAGAAAATTTACCCGGTTTATAAAAATCCCAGTATTTGAAAATATCCCGAAACTTTGCCGAATTTTAAAAAAAAAAGAAAAAAAAGAGAAATGCATTTCAAAAGAGTGAGTCAAATATCATGTTTTTGTATCAAAACTGCCCAAACTACGCAAGTCTGATTCTCACCGGATGTGGGATACGTAGGCAACCCACATAAGTTTCGGCCTCATTTTTACCAAATAATAAAATAAAAAGGTGTTTCAGGGCTTTGGTCAAAACAATATGCCGACCCAGCTTCGGTTGTACTTAAGTCATTTCTCCCCGGAATAACTTTAGATTGCATTCCAATTGTCGAAAGGCTATTTTCGAGAGGAACAGGCAAAGGTGTCTTTTCCAATAAAATACCTACCCCCGGCCTCAAAATTCATTTGGAATTGTGAAGGGTGCCACGTTTGCAAAAATGACCATTTTGCTAACATAGCAATAAAAGGGGTCCTTGTCCGTTGATTTTTTTAAAAACTTGTTTTGCAAAAAGAGTCCACAAGAGTCAACCCTAAACTTAACCCTCCACAGGTACAAATGAATACCGTCTAGGAATCATCGCAATCTATCATAGAAAGGGCTCGGATGCAGCTACGTAAGTGGTGGGGTGATTTAGATGAAGATGACCAACTTTGGGTAAAAGAGCATTTGGGTTCCCTGGTAGACATCATGCACGTCAAACCACAGGAGGATTTAATTAAGGCTTTGGTGACCTTTTAGGATCCCATTCACAATGTGTTCCGTTTCTCGGGTTTTCGAACTCACACCCACTCTGGAAGAAATAGCCGGGTACATCGATTTCGGCCAAAAGTTAAGAAAGCAGCAACTAATATTCCCCAAGGCTCCCTCAGTACACAAATTCTTCGATCTTTTGAAAATTAGCAAACAAATGAGCAAGGAACATGTAAGCAAAGGGAGTTGTTCGTTCTACTTCCTGTATTTTAGGTTTGGACACTCGGCCGGGTTTGAAACACATGAGAAGGGGTTGAATAACAAATAGGACAAGAGCATATGGCAAATTCATCGACGGTTTACTTTCATCGTGGCATTTCTAGGAATCATGGTATTTCCGAATTCTGAGGGTACAATAGACCTTCGTATGGCCAGAATCGCACAGGTCCTCGTCGACAAAAAAGATCAAACACTTGTCCCATTAGTGCTGGCGGACATTTACCGGGCATTAACATTGTGCAAATCTGGGGGTCAATTTTTCGAAGGCTGCGATATTCTTCTTCAGATGTGGATGATCGAGCACCTTCGCCGCCATCCTAAGTTCATGAGATATGCTTCAGACGGGAACAATTTCATCAAAAAGTATGAGGAAAGGGTGGAAGATTACAAACCACTGGAAGGGTTTGAAGCATGGGTTTCCTATTTGAGGAAATTAAGAGCAGATCAAATTGAATGGACCATAGGATGGCTCCCAGTAACATAAATCATCTACATGACCTCTTCAAAGGGCTACTTGATGATAATGGGAGCGAGAAGTATACAACCATATGCACTACAAAGAGTTTTGAGACAACTGGGAAGATATCAGGTGATACCCGAAGAGGCGGACCTAAGCACTCAAGTTATTGAACTACACCCAGAAGCAACGATACCCGAGGTGTTAGTTCAAAGAGACTGGAATTGTTGTCGGTATCTAAAAAGTAACACCCAAGTACCAGACCTAGCTAAGGGCGAAGCTGATCCCAATTATGCGGTTTGGTTTGAAAGGAGTTTTTATGTGTACAATGAGCTGGAGCCCGAGCCCGAACCCGTGAGGCCTGCCAAAAGTCCCCATGTTCAAGCTTTTGATGACAAAATTCAGGAAAGGTTAGCTTGAGGAGAAAAGGAAAAGGAATATCAGGCCACCATCCATGATCTGCGAGAAGAGTTGAGAAATGTCACCTTCAACAATGATTTACAGGCACAAGAGGCTGAGGGAGAGAGGAGAAGATTGGTTCGAGAAAATGAAGCTCTCAGGGCCCAGGTTTGACAGCTGAAAATAGCAGCCGAGAATCCGGGCCGAAGCAGAAAAGATGAAAGGCTCATTTATTACCTTACTCAAAAGGTGTGTGACTATGAAGATGACCTGCAGAAAGCTGAGTCTGAACTAGCAAAAGCACGAACGAGGTTGGCTAAAAATGCCGAAGGGCGTGCAGCTTTTGTTCAACAGATGAAAGAAAGATATGAAAGAGGGGTCACAGGTTGGGAAAAGGCGATTGGCAACCTCGAAGGTGAAATGGCCAAACAAGCCAAAATTTTAAGGCCGAAAGAGAACATTGTTATGCCTTAATGGCACGGTGGGAAGAAGACTTACATCACTTGCAAGAGCAAATCACGCTGCCACCCAAGTCTTAGAGGCTAGATCTCGTCAGATTGGCCGTTTTTTGCAAGAGAAGGGCATCATAAGAGAAAGGGTTCGAAGGATTGCTGACTACATCACCATGAAATGCAGTGCGTGTGAGGACATGACAAGATCCATGTTTTTCACCACTGTAATGATCTTCGTCCGTCAGATAATGGAAGAACTCTATCGGCTCTAAGATGACATGGCAAGTAGGCCCGCTGCAAGACCGGTTGGTGTTCCTAGGGCAGGGTTGGAGGCACTGATGTTTTCTTGATTGTATTTTCTTCCTTTTTCCGAGTCTGTATTTTTCATATTTTGAGTCTGTTTTCAATTCCTAGAAAAGGCATTGTCCAGAGTCTTAAAGTCCTAGAAAAGGTATGTTTTGAGTCTTTTGTAATTCAGTAAAGTTGTGTTAATGAAAATTTGAAAAAAAGAAGAAGAAAAAAACCCACAAAAAATTGTTCTTTTCTTTTTCTCATTTACTTCTTGAACTACGTTATGATCTGATTCACGCGGCGTCGTGATACGTAGGCAATCCTTATCGGATCCGGTCATGATTTTTGTAAACAATTTAAATAAAAGAGCAAAGATCCGAAAGAAAAACCCAAAAGAAGGAAAAGAAGGAAAATCAAAGGAAAAGAAAAAAGGAGGCAAAGAAAGAGATGAAAAGAGAGAGAGAGTGGAATTGGAAAGAAGGAAAAAAAACAATAATAATAAGAATAAGTAAAGCTGGGATGAAGCATGCGACCGTTGCAAAACATGTAGAAACACATTTAACTGTATAGATGCATCACACCCCAACATGCGATTACCTATCTGTTATTTATTTCAAACTAACCGTTTGTTGCTGTTATCCCAAGTAACAGGTTCTATAGTAAGGTGGTTGGTTTTGTGTTAGTCTGGCTTCGCATCCATATTTCACGAGGTCGAAAGGTAGTGTTGAAATGTCTTCAGAAATCACTCTGCCAACAGTTCCTATCATGGAAGAGAGTCTGACCTCGGGCATCCCGACTTTGGAGTCGGCAGCTGCCGAGGAAAACAGGTTACTGCGTATCCGCATGGAAATGTGGGATGCCTGGTCAAACGGAAGAGAGCCACCAAGTGTAATCCCCGGATTTCCCGAGCTTTTCCCTAGGGTAGGTGGAACCTCCAATATCCCGATTAGTCACCCCAATATCCCACTCGGACATCCTACCATCTCGGCCCACTTTGTTGGAACACCTTCTGAGGTTCGCCCCCAGGTGTTAGCTTCAGGAGCGGCTCCAAATATTTTCACTGCTCCTCCATGCTCAGCTACTACACAGCCTACGCTGCCCAGACCCAACTTTGACCCATCAATCTTCACCTTCCAAACACCATCTTTCCTACTGGAACCTACACAGTTTCCCACCTATACTTACTCTCAACCACCCCGATATGAGTTCACTATGGGGCAAGAAAAGACTACCAAAACTCCTGAGCAAGAAGAGATTGCGAGGAAGATGAGAAGTATGGAACAGAGTCTCAAAAGCATACAAGGCTTGAGTGGACAGAAAAGTGTATCCTATACTGACTTATGCATGTTCCCTTATATGCATCTGCCATTAGGATTCAAAACCCCGAAATTTGAGAAGTACGATGGGCACGGTGATCCTATTGCTCATCTTAATAAATATTGCAATCAATTACGAGGGGCCGGTGGAAAAGAAGAACTACTCATGGCCTATTTCGGAGATAGTCTGGTTGGCATCGCTTCTGAGTGGTACATGGACCAGGATATATCCCGCTGGCATATCTAGGATGATCTTGCTAGAGATTTTGTCAGGCGGTTCCAGTACAACATTGATATTGCTCGAGATAGGAACTCGTTGACGAACTTGAAAAAGAAGTCCTCGGAAAGCTTCCGGGAGTATGCGGTTAAATGGTGAGAGCAAGCATCTAGGGTAAAACCTCCGATGTATGAGGTCGAAATGGTCACAGTTTTTTTATAAGCTCAGGAAGCCGACTACTTCCAAAATATGATGTCTGCTATGTGTAAACCGTTTGCTGAAGCCATCAAGATTGGCGAAATGGTTGAAAATGGGTTGAAAACGGGTCGAATTCTAAGCCAATCCGCTATCAGAGCTACTTCCCAAGGCATTCAGGGTGGGTCTGGAGGAATAGCGAAAGGCAAGAAGAAGGAAGAAACGTCCATGGCAGCGTCGGGCGCAAGAAAATACCGTACTCCCAGATCCCTTTTCCCAGAAAGGACCCCGCAACACTATTACCCCCACCAAGACTATTACCCGCAACACTATTACCCCCACAGTCATGAATGCTCAATCTTATGTCCGCCCACAGCAACAAGCCCACCATAACCAAGCTCCATTTCCTAGAAATCAACCTCCTTACCAAAACCACTACAACCCCCGTCCTCCGCAAAACAATTTTCCCCCTCGTGAACTACCTAAAAGGCCAAATTTTACACCAATCGGCGAGTCCTACTCCAGCCTTTTCCCAAAGCTTGTCCAAATGGGTCTGCTACAACCGGTTCCTCAAACTAGGCAAAACCCAACATCTCCCGCTTACAAAGTTGGTGCCCGATGCACCTATCACTTAGGGGCAGAAGGGCACGACACTGATGATTGCTGGACTCTGAAGAGAGCAGTGGAGAATTTTATAGAACAAAGGAAGATAGTGCTAATTGATGAGGATGTCCCCAATGTGACTAATAACCCACTGCCAGCCCACAACAACGAACCGGTAATCGGGATGATTTGTAAGGATAAAGAATTTAACCCAGCATTGAATGCCATCATTGCCATTGCTGACCCAGAAAAGAAACCAAAAGTTGCCCCGAAGCAAGACAAAGGGGAGGAAAAGAACAAAATCACCCCTCCAAAATCAGAAAAGAAAGTTGAAGCGGGAATTGGGGCAACACCTTCCAAAGATGTTGTTCTCTATGTCCCTCGGGGCCGCGAAGAAAAACAGATGACTTTGAGTCCTCCTAGAAGATTCGAGTTAAACAAAGCAACCCAAATGTATGTGCCCAAGGGAGCTTGTGTGATGCGGGGGCCAATTAATCCTCCAAGGCTGAGTGAGCCCGTGGTTATTGGCCGCACACCGCAAAAGCCCATAACGAATCCTACCGATGTGCCCTGGAATTACAACAAAATGGTGGTGACCTATAAGGGCAAAGAAATCTCAGGAGAAGTCCAAGAAAATAACCCCGTTGAAAAGTATTCTAACTTGGAAGAGGTGAACAATGCCACTCGAAAATGCTTCCCATCTAAGAAGCCCGTAAGTGCCGAAGAAGCAGAGACTTTCTTTCAAAAGATGAAAATGGCAGATTATGAGGTGATCGACCAGCTTCAAAAATTTCCCGAACAAGTCTCCTTGTTGGCTTTGCTGATAAACTCCCCCAAACATCAGAAGGTATTGATCAAGACCCTTAACGAAGCATATGTTCCTATTGAAACTTCTATAGAACAGTTGGAGAGGATGGCAGAAAGGTTTTTCTCAACTAACCAGATTTCCTTCAGCAAAAATGACTTGCCTCCAGAAGGGGCCGCGCATAACAAAGCTCTGCACTTGATAGTCAAATGCAAAGGGTACTATGTGAAAAGGGTTATGTTGGACGGAGGCTCTGGGGTAGACA
Source organism: Nicotiana sylvestris (assembly GCF_000393655.2). NCBI lineage: Eukaryota > Viridiplantae > Streptophyta > Magnoliopsida > Solanales > Solanaceae > Nicotiana > Nicotiana sylvestris. The sequence continues at coordinate 40,733,661 of NC_091059.1, forward strand.
TCTGCCCACTCTCGACTCTACAGCGCATGGAAATTAGGACTGAAAGAATTCGACCCAATAATGTCTGTGTACGGGATTTCGATGGTATAAAAAGGGACACGATTGGAGAGATTGATCTGATTCTGACCATCAGCCCAGTAGACTTTGAAGTAACCTTCCAGGTGTTGGATATGGACACCTCCTACAATTTTCTTTTGGGGAGGCCATGGATTCATGCAGCAGGGGCTGTACCCTCTACCCTCCATCAGATGGTAAAATTTGAGCATGAAGATCAAGAGATTGTGGTCCACGGGGAAGACGAGCAATCAATTTATCGGGACCCATCAGTCCTATGTCTTGAAGCAAAAGAGGGGAGTGAGCACATAGTTTATCAAGCCTTTGAAATTGTGGTCGCGGACCAGTACGAAGAAGGAAACCCTTGCCCTCAACCCTTTCTTTCTAATGCATCAATCATGGTGGCCAAAGAAATGATCAGACATGGTTTCAAATTAGGGAAGGGGATCAGGAAATCATTGAAAGGAATAACTGAACCTGTTACCCTGACAGCTAGTGAAAAGTTCTTCAGGATAGGCTTCCGACCCACTCCAGATGATGTAAAATAGGCAAATGATAGAAAGAATGATGATTGGGTCTTGCCTCAGCCGGTGCCGCATCTGTACAGAACATTTGTCAAGCCAAAATACCATGAGGAGGAAGAAAATGAGGCTTTCACAGCCGAAGAAACTGAAGAGATATGTGGGGCAATGAGGAAGATACTGTATGAAGCCCACATAGTTCAACCAAGGGAAGGCTCGATCACCGCTGAGGTGCTGTATATGGGACCTAATGCCAAGCTGCAGAATTGGAAGGCTACGCCATTCCCGATCAGGCGGGAGTCCCGGTAGACCTGTCCTGCCACCTTTTTTGCATCACGAGTTATTTCATGGGGTAAATCGGAGGTTTTCTTTAGTTTCTTGTTTTTTAATTTTCCAATGTAAACCCTGTTATCTCCAAAATCCACGAAATGAAGTTAATATTTCATAGTTTATCTTTCTTTATTCTTTCTGATTTTGTTATTTTTCTTTTTTTTATTTCTTCTTTCAGTTCTAATAATGCGGCTTTAAATAACATGATATGCTTGCGGACTTCATGCCCAGATCCAAACATGCTGTCTAATTGTGAAATAATGAACCAAGAGCCGGAATACGATGAAGAGGAGGCTTTTAGGGAAATAAATCGAGAATTGGAACAATTTAAGAATAAACCTAAGCCGAACTTAAATGATACTGAACCGGTTAATTTGGGTAGTTCTGAAGAAGTCAGAGAAACCAAGATAAGCATTTTCACAGGTGAAAAAACTCGAGACGCATTAATCCAACTCCTGTTTGAGTTCAAAGATGTGTTTGATTGGTCATACGATGACATGCCAGGGCTGAGTGTTGATTTGGTTGTTCACAAGTTGCCAACATACCCCGACTGTCCCCCAGTCCAGCAAAAGCAAAGAAAGTTCAAAACTGATGTTAGTGACAAGATCAAAGAAGAGGTCACGAAGCAGTGGAAAGCGGGGGTGATCCGAGTGGTCCGGTACACCACCTGGTTAGCTAATGTAGTTCCAGTGCCAAAAAAAGACGGGAAGACCCGGGTGTGTGTGGATTATAGAGATTTAAACAAGGCAAGTCCCAAAGATAACTTTCCTTTGCCAAACATCCACATCCTTGTTGATAACTGTGCCAAGCATGAAATATAGTCCTTCGTGGATTGTTACGCAGGATATCATCAGGTGTTGATGGATGAAGAAGATGCAGAGAAGATAGCTTTTACCACACCGTGGGGTACATACTGTTACAGAGTCATACTGTTTGGTCTCAAGAACGCCGGGGCAACCTATATGAGAGCCATGACAGCCATTTTTCACGATATGATGCACCAAGAGATAAAGGTGTATGTGGACGATGTAATCATCAAATCCAAAACCCAGGACGACCACGTTCGGGACTTGAGAAAGTTTTTTGAGCGGCTGTGCAAATATGATTTGAAACTGAACCCAGCCAAATGTGCATTTGGGGTACCATCCGGCAAACTCTTGGGATTCATCGTCAGTCGGAGGGGCATCGAGTTAGACCCAACAAAGATAAAGTCTATTCGAGATTTGCCTCCTCCAAAAACCAAGAAGGATGTTATGAGTCTGTTGGGTAGATTGAACTACATCAGCCGATTCATTGCCCAGATGACATCCACATGTGAACCCATATTCAAACTACTAAAGAAAGACGCAGCTGTCAAGTGGACAGATGAATGTCAAAGAGCTTTTGATAAAATCAAGGAATATATGTCGAATCCGCCGGTCTTGGTCCCACCTGAGACAGGGAGGCCTTTGTTCTTGTACCTGACAGTCTTGGAAAATTCTTTCGGCTGTGTCCTCGGGCAACACGATGTGACCGGAAAGAAAGAGCGGGCTATTTACTATCTGAGCAAGAAGTTCACCAGTTATGAAGGCAAGTACACTTTGTTGGAAATGACCTGCTGCGCTTTGACTTGGGTCGCTCAGAAGCTGAGGCATTACTTGCAAGCCTACACCACTTACCTCATAACCAGGTTGGATCCTTTAAAATACATATTACAGAAGCCGATGCCCACTGGGATGCTAGCAAAGTGGCAGATCCTGCTTACGGAATTCGACATAGTATATGTCACTCGCATGGCAATGAAAGCCCAGGCGTTAGCAGACCATTTGGCTGAAAATCCGATCGATGATGAATACCAGCCTTTGAATACTTACTTCCCAGATGAAGAGGTAAACTCGGTTGAGGGAATATCCGAATACATCAATGCTTGGAAAATGTTTTTCGACGGAGCGGTAAACGCAAAAGGTGTTGGAATTGGGGCAATCTTGATCTCGCCCACCGGCTAGCATTATCCGGCCACAGCTAGGCTCTGGTTTTTCTGCACAAACAACACTGCCGAGTACGAAGCTTGCATTATGGGTATGAACATGGCGATCGACCAAGATGTCTAAGAACTGGTAATCATGGGTGACTCAGATTTGATTATCCGACAAGCTCAAGGAGAATAGGAAACTCGAGGCGTCAAGCTTATTCCTTATAGGCAACATGTGGAAGAACTTGGAAAACGATTCAAGTCAATAGAGTTAAGGTACATTCCTCGTTTTCACAATGAATTAGCTGATGCGCTTGCCACCTTAGCCTCAATGTTGCCATAACCAGGCAATGCCCGCATTGATCCCTTGGAAATCCAAATTCGGGAAAGGCATGGTTATTGTAATACGGTTGAAATAGTGCCAAATACCCAGCCATGGTATCATGACATCAAAAGGTTTTTGAAAACACAATAATACCCTGAGCAAGCCAGTGGAGACCAGAAGAGAACCATTAGGCGGCACGCGAGTGGTTTCTTTTTGAGTGGTAACATCTTGTACAAAAGAACTTCGGACCTCAACTTGTTGAGATGTGTTGACGCAGAGGAGGTTGGAAGAATCATGCATGAGGTACACGCGGGAGTATGCGGACCCCACATGAATGGGTATGTTTTAGAAAAGAAAATCCTTCGAGCAGGCTATTACTGGATAACCATGGAAAAGGACTGCTTCAGTTTTGTTCGGAAGTATCATCAGTGTTAGGTGCACGGTGATTAGATTCACGCACCTCCCACAGAATTGCATCCCATGTCAGCACCTTGGCCATTTGTTGCTTGGGGTAAGGACGTCATCGGGCCGATCGAGCTGAAAGCCTCAAATGGGAACCGATTCATACTAGTTGCCATTGACTACTTCATGAAGTGGGTTGAAGCTATCACTCTCAAATCCGTCACCAAGAAAGCTGTGGTAGATTTCGTGCACTCCAATCTTGTCTGCCATTTTGGCATTCCTACAACTATTATCACAGACAATGCTGCAAACTTGAATAGTCATTTGATGGGAGAGATATGCGAACAATTCAAGATAATGTCACACCTCCTTTTTCCGCACCCGAGGGGGTACAAAGGAGTTTTTTCCAATTAAATGACAATCGAAAGGGGATTTATTTGTTTATTTCAGAGTCGCCACTTGGGAGATTTAGGGTGTCCCAAGTCACCAATTTTAATCCCGAATCGAGGAAAAGAATGACTCTATATTACAGTCTGCGTACCAGAAATCCGGATAAGGAATTCTGTTAACCCGGGAGAAGGTGTTAGGCATTCCCGAGTTCTGTGGTTCTAGCACGGTCGCTCAACTGTTATATTCGGCTTGATTATCTGATTTTATACAAATATGAACTTATGTGCAAATTTTATCTTTTTACCGCTTTTATCATCTATTGTTATTTTTATCAAGAATTGCAACATCGTGGAAACACATCTCGAACCACGTCACAATCAATGTACCCGTGATTAGAGATACATTTCGACTCCGTTGAGATTTGGATTTGGGTCACATATATGTGCACCCGAGTTTAAGAAGGTAAGATTTATTAAGGCGCGTCCTAAAGCAACTAGCGTATTGTTATTTTGGGAAGGCCGTAAAATTCGCTAAACGGCCTGTCCCGAATTCTAAGTATTTTAATATATACATTTTGTGAGGGCCCCGCAATCTATGCATTTTATTTGGCGAGGCTCGTCTCATTTTATTTAAAAAGATAAACCTACAGTGACTACATTTCTCTATTAAGTTTGTCTCTAAAATAAAAGAAAATTTCTTAATTATTTACATGCTGAAAAACGTAACTTATTTATTAGTTCACGGCTAATGCGAATGGAAAATTGCGATCGAGTTTGTACAAAGAAAAACTGCTTTCATTCTATATTCTATTATTCAATAATACTAGAACATGAGATTGACGCACAATAATATCGAAACAGATTATCTATTTTTAGATGAAGAAATTAAACGTATGCAACCTTATTCATTGACGGGCACACATATGAGGTTCAGTAATTATTCCTACATGCAAAGGCGAAAAGACCAAAATGACCTTATCTAACTTAGGTGGTATTACTACATGTTTTAGGCAACCCTTATCCAATAATATAACCTACACGATTTTGTTGTTTATACATATATTTTCCCAAATTGCATAGCATGCTTTTGAAATATGCGTTATATACTGGTGAGCCAAGGTAAAAAAAACGTGATTACTACATTACCCTTCTTAATCGACCCTATACGAAACCATTTGTTGATCGAACATCACTGATACACCACTAATTTTGATTATGATACATCGTCAAATTACTGGACCAAACTCTTATAGAATGAAAACTAATCCATTACACAGTATGGGGTCAAACTTTACATGTAGGGTATACAAAATGCTTTAAACTGTAACAGTAGAAGATGAAAATCACTACACTAAGTTCAAACAACCATTCTCTTTAGACTCTTACATGCTCCAAGTTCATCACTACACCAGTGCAATTAGAATGTGTACCTGGATGCTGGACAATAAGAATGAGAAGAAGAAGAAGAACGATATCAACAACAATCGAACAGACAGCAGTAACACAACAGTATCACAGCAGAAACAAACAGCAACAATACAACCACTAGTTCATGAACAACCAACAGTTGTTCCCACAATGATAAACCCACAAATGGTCGGGCATCAATCAACAATCCCAGAACAGAGTGGTAGACCAACAGAAAAACCCAGGATGTTTGATGCAATAGTAAAAGCAGTTCACTAATCACAACAACTTGACCAATAACTAACAACAAACTCAATAACAACAAAACCAGGCTCAAATTAGCAGCATACAGAAGCCCAAATTTCAGTAATAATCTCGCAAGGAAATCAGAATACACTCTCAGCTGTTCCCAGAACCTTCAGCTGTTTTTTTCAGAACTGTTTTCTGTTTTTCGTTTCTCCTTTCCTCCCTCTTTTTTAGCTTTTTTTCTTCTGTCCCTGCTTAGCTTGTGTTCCCCCCTATTTATTCTAGCATCAGCCCATTCAGAACAACATGTTAGACCATTCAAAACCCCCCTCCCATATTCTCCTGCTGTCTTCCCACTCAAAGATAAAAATAAACCCTTCCCATGAGATTCCCCTGACAAAAACTATTAAAATGCCTTATCATTTATTAAACTAAAACCAAGCATGAGTAGCAGGAATGTAATCTGACAGTACATGTTGTTCAATTATTTTAATTCCTTAACAGCTGACCATACACATGCTGCCCACAATCTAAACCAAGTGAACATGCCATCCATTTAAAAACCACAGTCTGAACTGCAACTATAACACACCCTTAAATGTTTTCTGATTCAAATTGATCAAATCTCAGGCAACACACTCAGTTCCTAATTGAATTCAACAAAATTTCAGCAGACAAACCAATGACAAGGATCAGATTATCACCATTCCAAGCTGAACTAATTGACGACGTATATCGACTCGACTATACTAATTGTAATACATACAATCGAAGCCAATGATCAGAAATCCAAAAGTATCAACATGTGATTCAAATTGTACTGACTAAACAAAGTTGTACTGGGGACTAATTAATCAATCAAATTTAAATTCAGTTGATTGTACAGCTTATAAACACACACAAAATGAAGAAGGGCTTGACCAAATACAGAAACCTTGGGCAAAGTGGACGGGGCAGTCAAAATTCAAAGCAAATCAACTAAAGACATTTAGCCATACAAACAGACCTTTAACTATAACAAAACACATGAACTGATAAAGAAAAAGGGAAAGCAAAAATACCTTGGAGTCTTGGAAAAATCAGCAAATCCTAACTCGGATTTGAATCGACCTTTCTTGGGGTTGAACGGACTTTAATCGAAGTGTTCTCAGTTGAGAACACTTCGATTAAGGTCCATTAGACCCTAATCATCTGGTTCAAACGGACACAGACCGGACATCATGATTTCTAGGGTTCCTAAAGGCAGATTTGGGATTTATGCTTCCCTGGTTAGATTCGGACCAAACCAAGCCTGGTTTGGTCACGAGGGAGGTCAGGGGAGTGTCTGGTATGAACCTGGGGTAGATCGGTGTAGATCGGAGTTCTGCTCGAATCTTCAAATGAAGATTCGAGCACCTAGGGACTGATTCGAACTAAGCGGTTCATGGATTTGGATTCAGGGTGGTGAGGTGAATCTAGGGTGTTAAGGCGGTGGTCACCGGCGTCCTTGCCGCCGGGTTTAATTGTGAGGGAAAAGGAGGCGGCGTTAGGGTTTCATAGGGTTCGGGGTCTGGTGAAGAAGAGGACTACATGGGTGCTTGGATATGGGAGCAGGTTATGATATGGAAGCTTTTATACGGGGTGGATGGTTGGGTCTTGGCCGTTAGATCACTTGAGATCAACGGCCTAGATTCAAAGGTTAATCCAAACGGTGTCGTTTGGTTTAGCATTATGATCGGGTAGGTCCGGGGTTGAATGGGTTGGGTTCGTATGTGGGTACGAGGGATATAATCTTGGCCGTTGATCCTTCTGAGATCAACGGTCTAGATCGAAAGTGGCTCAACGACGTCGTTTGGCAGGTGGTGTGGCCAGTTCAACTGGACCGGGTAAACAGGGCTTCAGGATTGGGTTGTTTGGTTTGGGCCTGTTCATTTTAGTTCAAATTGGCCCAATCCGAAGATCCTTTAATTTTCCAATAAAAATGTCAAATAACACTATACAAACATCACAATTAACACACATTAACATTTAATTAAAATAACATCACTTAATGACGAAATAAAAACAAAAGATGCATTTTTTGTGATTTTCCTAATTAAAGTTTAATTAATTCCTAAATGCACAATTAAATTGTAAATGCGCATGTGACACATATTTTTTTTTCTTAATTAAAGTATAAATAAACATGCACAAACAAATACAAACAATACACAAAATTCACAACAAATGCAAACTATCAAAAACTATTTGGGAGTAATTCTTTCATAGGACAAAAATCACGTGCTTACAGCTGCCCCTCTTTGCCCGAAGACACGAAGGGTTTTCGTGCAAAGATAAAGTTAGCGATTTTTTTCATCCGAGTACTCCGTGTGAAGCATTTTTTCGAAAAAGATTTGATCGAACCTTCGCTTCAGAGGTTTCCTACATATCCTGGGCTGAACAGGAATCAGGTCAATGTAGTTCGGGAAGTTTTGGTAGCTGGGACTACCGCATGACTGTAATGTTCGCTGCTATTGTGTACTGTTACATGCTGCTGTATATTGTTATTGCTTACCGATCTCCTTGTTACACCGTGCTAAAAAGAAAAACAAGAAGCTAGGCTAGACTACGGATCATAAGATCTCATCTATCTTCAACTTGTTCTTGTTGCCTTGCTTTCTTGTCGTCTTGTGTTTCCTCCGGTGCTTTTCTTCCATGAATTTGGGGATGACACTGGTCCTTTGCCTTTCTGAATGCCAGTTTTCATCATTTTGCTTGGTCCGCTGGGGACATGGCTTTCTTCATTAAGCTTTTCAGTGGTTCCTCTGGTGGTACGACTCTCTTCATCAGATTTGCTATGTCGGGCATGATTTGATGTTCACAAGCCGTTTTTTTTTCAAAACGCGTCCTTTCTTTCCTTTTGACACATGCACTTGAGTTTGCAACCTTCTGCTTCCTGGTGCTGGGGATTTTTATTGTTTCCTGCTAGGTATTCCTATTGTAACCTTCGGCCTTCCGGTGGGGTTACTGCTCTCAAAATCTGAAATATTTAAACTAAAACATGAAAAGTATTCCTCTCGTTATACAGGTGGGCGCCTATTTAAACTAGGACTGAAAAGTATTCCTCTCGTTATACAGGTGGGCGCCTATTTAAACTAGTACTGAAAAGTATTCCTCTCGTTATACAGGTGGGCGCCTATTTAAACTAAGACTAAAAATTATTCCTCTCGTTATACAGGTGGGCGCCTATTTAGACTAAGACTGAAAATTATTCCTCACGTTATACAGGTGGGTGCCTATTTAAACTAAGACATGAAAATTATTCCTCTCGTTATACAGGTGGGCGCCTATTTAGACTAAGACTGAAAATTATTCCTCTCGTTATACAGGTGGGCGCCTATTTAAACTAAGACATGAAAAGTATTCCTCTCGTTATACAGGTGGGCGCCTATTTAAACTAAGACTGAAAAGTATTCCTCTCGTTATATAGGTGGGCGCCTATTTAAACTAAAACTGAAAAATATTCCTCTCGTTATACAGGTGGGCGCCTATTTAAACTAAGACTGAAAAGTATTCCTCTCGTTATACAGGTGGGCGCCTATTTAAACTAAGACTGAAAAGTATTCCTCTCGTTATACAGGTGGGCGCCTATTTAAACTAAGACTGAAAATTATTCCTCTCGTTATACAGGTGGGCGCCTATTTAAACTAAGACTGAAAAGTATTCCTCTCGTTATACAGGTGGGCGCCTATTTAAACTAAGACTGAAAAGTATTCCTCTCGTTATACAGGCGGGCGCCTATTTAAACTAAGACTGAAAATATTCCTCTCATTATACAGGTGGGCGCCTATTTAAACTAAGACATGAAAAGTATTCCTCTCGTTATACAGGTGGGCGCATATTTAAACTAAGACTGAAAAGTATTCCTCTCGTTATACAGGTGGGCGCCTATTTAAACTAAAACTGAAAAGTATTCCTCTCGTTATACATGTGGGCGCATATTTAAACTAAGACTGAAAATTATTCCTCTCGTTATACAGGTGGGCGCCTATTTAGACTAAGACTGAAAATTATTCCTCTCGTTATACAGGTGGGTGCCTATTTAGACTAAGACTGAAAATTATTCCTCTCGTTATACAGGTGGGCACCTATTTAAACTAAGACTGAAAAGTATTCCTCTCGTTGTACAGGTGGGCGCCTATTTAAACTAATACTGAAAAGTATTCTTCTCGTTAAACTAAGACAGGTGGGCGCCTATTTAAACTAAGACTGAAAATATTCCTCTCGTTATACAGGTGGGCGCCTATTTAAACTAAGACTGAAAAGTATTCCTCTCGTTATAAAGGTGGGCGCCTATTTAAACTAAGACTGAAAATATTCCTCTCGTTATACAGGTGAGCGCCTATTTAGACTAAGACTGAAAATTATTCCTCTCGTTATACAGGTGGGCGCCTATTTAGACTAAGACTGAAAATTATTCCTCTCGTTATACAGGTGGGCGCCTATTTAAACTAAGACTGAAAAGTATTCCTCTCGTTATACAGGTGAGCGCCTATTTAAACTAAGACTGAAAAGTATTCCTCTCGTTATACAGGTGGGCGCCTATTTAAACTAAGACTGAAAATATTCCTCTCGTTATACAGGTGGGCGCCTATTTAAACTAATACATGAAATGTATTCCTCTCGTTATATAGGTGGACGCCTATTTAAACTAAGACTGAAAAGTATTCCTCTCGTTATACAGGTGGGCGCCTATTTAAACTAAGACTGAAAATTATTCCTCTCGTTATACAGGTGGGCGCCTATTTAAACTAAGACTGAAAATTATTCCTCTCGTTATACAGGTGGGCGCCTATTTAGACTAAGACTGAAAATTATTCCTCTCGTTATACAGGTGGGCGCCTATTTAAACTAAGACTGAAAATTATTCCTCTCGTTATACAGGTGGGCACCTATTTAAACTAAGACTGAAAAGTATTCCTCTCGTTATACAGGTGGGCGCCTATTTAAACTAAGACTGAAAAGTATTCCTCTCGTTATACAGGTGGGCGCCTATTTAAACTAAGACTGAAAATATTCCTCTCGTTATACAGGTGGGCGCCTATTTAAACTAAGACTGAAAAGTATTCCTCTCGTTATACAGGTGGGCGCCTATTTAAACTAAGACTGAAAAGTATTCCTCTCTTTATACAGGTGGGCGCCTATTTAAACTAAGACTGAAAATATTCCTCTCGTTATACAGGTGAGCGCCTATTTAAACTAAGACATGAAAAGTATTCCTCTCGTTATACAGGTGGGCGCCTATTTAAACTAAGACATGAAAATTATTCCTCTCGTTATACAGGTGGGCGCCTATTTAAACTAAGACTGAAAAGTATTCCTCTCGTTATACAGGTGGGCGCCTATTTAAACTAAGACTGAAAAGTATTCCTCTCGTTATACAGGTGGGCGCCTATTTAAACTAAGACTGAAAATATTCCTCTCGTTATACAGGTGGGCGCCTATTTAAACTAAGACATGAAAAGTATTCTTCTCGTTATACAGGTGGGCGCCTATTTAAACTAAGACTGAAAAGTATTTGAATTTGTCTCCTCGTTCCTTCGAGAAATTTTTTTGACAACGGCAGAAAATTTTCTGCCCCGGTTTTGGTGACCTTTCTGGCATTGCGTCTTGCTGCCATCATCAACCTTTATTTTCCTGCAGCAGACAAAAGGATTTAGTTAGTTTTAATCATGGTGGGCAGCGGTGTCCTTCCCGCTGGGGATGATTTTTTGTTTTCTTTTCCTTGCTCTGTGCTCCAACAAATGGTGGGTGGATTAAGTTGCTTGCTGGGGGTGCCCTGCCTGCTGGGGATGGTTTTCCATTTATCCCCTTTTCTGCTTTCTCTTTACAGGACATGCTGTGGGAGTCTACTTTACTCCCGAAACCACTCCCTTTAGGAGTTTACTTCCTCCCAGAACTGCAAGGCACAACATTGCATCGCCTGGGGCTAGCCTTTAGGATGGTTGGGGTTATCTTGCATCGGATTAATTTCCCTTTCCTGTGGCGTCTGACCACTTCGGACTTGGGCCCATGATTTGTCGGCATTCTGCGGGGACATCTTCTCAAAATTTGGTCCACAAGTCCTTCACCCGTCTTTTCCCGCTCTCTTTACCCTTAACTTTCTGCACAATTTGTCCTTTGGTTTTTGCAACTGACGCCTTTTGTCTTATTGCCTCGGCCTTTGGCCTATCCTCTTCGTATTTTGCTTTTGTACCCCTTCGGCCTCTGGTAGTAAACTTTGAAAAATCCTTTTCAAAACGAATTTTTAGAAAGAAAAATTAAAAAGATAGAAAAGGAGAAAAATCTTTCTGAACCAATACTTGGTGGAAAAAGGAATTCAGAAGAACTTATCTGGATGATATGACTGGTCCTTGTGATCATGACGTGCACCATAGATTCCCGACCCAGTCTATTTGTATCAATCAACTTGCCTGATGACCTTACTTGCTGGGGATAAATGGGTGTCCATTTATTTGCGAACGTGGACCCTTTTGTTGATCTGTCTTGTCGCCTCATAGTGCCCTTCGAGGGGTTTTCACTAATGAGACTCTCTCTTTTCTCTCAGCTCCCGGCGCCTTATGGTGCCTGTGAAGGTTTTCACCGATAAGACTCTCTCGTTTCATATCTCTCATCTTTTGTCGCCTTGTGGTGCCTGCGAAGGTTTTCACCGCCAAGACTCTCTCATTTTATTTCTTCAAAGGAGAATTGGAGTACTGTCGATATGACCCTCTTCTGGAGATTCCTTTGGACTATCAATTCATTTCCAGTTTTATGATCCTCTTCTTTGCCGGGGATCAGTGTATTATTCTCGGATTTATCTGCCTAACTTGGCACCTGTTGGAGGGTGATCGGGAGGTCTTTTTTGGACGTCGATGTTGGTTTTGGTGTGGGGTAAAAAGAAAAGCTATCAAAAGTTTGAAATAACTCTGACGGGTGAGCCACTACAACTTTGGAATCAAACCTTCGCTGGAACTTTTAAAACATAACCTCTGCCCCAGTTTTCTGGCTTGGGGGATTTTATTTTTTTACACTATGTTGAGCTACGTGTGTTACGCACACTGTGCCTACTATGCACACTTATGTACACTATGCACACTATTAACACTATGAACACTATGACCGAGCCGTGAGGCGCCTACGTATCCTCTTTGAGGAATCAGGTCAAGCGTAGTTCCCAACGGTTTTGTATTTCTTGTGATTTTTATCTCTTTTTTTTTCTTTTTTTTCATTTTCTCTTAAAATTTTTCTTTTCTTTTTCTTTCTCTTTTTCATATCTTTTCCATTAGTGATTCCAAAAGAGGGGTATGAAAGAATAACTTAAGGCTCAAAAGGGGGAAACAAGGGTTAAAAGTGTTTGGATAGAAGAAAGAATTGCCTCCGTCATTTCATTATCCAATAAGTACCAAGTACAAACAAACGAACCAATAATTGCCATAATCAAAGAAATTACGCATAATATCTCTTGACTGCATCCGAATTGATAGCCATGTCGATACATCTTCCCTCGATATCCGTCAGACACAAAGCACCGTTGGACAACACTCTGGTCACGATATAAGGCCCTTGCCAATTTGGGGCGAACTTGCCTTTTGCCTCGACCTGATGCGGGAGGATCCGCTTCAATACTTGCTGCCCTACTTCAAACTTCCTGGGGCGTACCTTCTTATTGTATGCCTTTGCCATTCTCTTCTGATACAGCTTACCATGGCATACTGTTGCCAATCTTTTCTCGTTTATCAAGCTCAACTGCTCTAGTCGAGCTTTGACCCATTCATCATCAGCAATTTCGGCTTCAGCGACAATCCGGAGGGACGGAATTTCGACCTCCGCCGGTATTACGGCCTCAGTTCCGTACACCAATAAATAAGGGTTTGCACCTACGGAGGTCCGGACGGTAGTGCGATAACCTAACAAAGCAAAGGGTAATCTCTCGTGCCATTGTCTGGACCCTTCCACCATCTTCCGCAGTATCTTCTTGATGTTCTTATTGGCTGCTTCGACTGCTCCATTCGCCTTGGGACGATATAGGGTGGAATTGCGGTGTGTAATCTTGAATTGTTGGCATACCTCTCTCATCAGGCTGCTGTTAAGATTTGCACTGTTGTCCGTGATGATCACTTTTGGGATCCCAAATCTGCAGATGATATGAGAGTGAACAAAATCCACCACTGACTTTTTAGTTACCGACTTGAAGGTTTTAGCCTCGACCCATTTGGTGAAGTAGTCAATGGTCACCAGAATGAACCTATGGTCGTTGGATGCTGCCGGCTTGATAGGCCCAATGACATCCACACCCCATGCAACAAACGGCCAGGGTGCTGACATCGTATGTAACTCTGTTGGCGGAGAATGAATCAGATCTCCATGTATCTGACACTGATGGCATTTCCTCACGAAAGTGATACAATCATGCTCCATGGTAAGCCAATAATACCCTGCTCGAAGGATCTTCCTTGCCAATACATATCCGCTCATATATGGTCCGCAAACTCCAACATGTACCTCTGCCATAACCGTCGTGGCCTGACCGGCATCTATACATCTCAACAACCCCAAGTTCGGGGTTATTTTGTACAAAACTCCTCCGCTGAGGAAGAAACCATTCGACAGACGCCGAAGGGCTCTTTTTTGGTCTCCAATGGCCTGTTCCGGATATATCCCCATTTTGAGGTACTCCTTGATATCATGAAACCAGGGCTTGCCATCTGCTTCCTCTTCTACCGCGTTGCAATAAGCGTGCTGATCACGAACCTGGATGTGCAGAGGGTCCACGTACATTTTGTCAGGGTGGTGCAACATTGATGCTAAGGTGGCCAATGCATCCGCAACCTCGTTATGAACTCTCGGGATATGTTTGAATTTCACCGATCGAAATCACTTGCTCAGATCGTGCAAGCATTGTCGATATGGTATAAGTTTCAAATCCCGTGTTTCCCATTCACCCTGAATCTGATGTACCAAGAGGTCCGAGTCTCCCAAGACCAAAACGTCTTGGACATCCATGTCCGCAGCTAATCGCAGACCCAAAATGCAAGCTTCATACTCGGCCATATTATTGGTGCAATAGAAGCGTAGTTGAGCCGTAACAGGATAATGGCGTCCTGTTTCAGAAATGAGTACTGCTCCTATTCCAACCCCTTTCGCGTTCGCGGCTCCATCGAAGAAAAGCTTCCAACCCGGTTCCTCGGGTAACTCCAGCTCACTTGTATGCATCACTTCTTTGTCGGGAAAATACGTTCTTAAAGGCTCGTATTTTTTATCAACGGGATTCTCTGCCAAATGGTCGGCTAGCGCTTGGGCTTTCATGGCTGTCCTCGTCACATAGACGATATCAAACTCTCTGAGCAGAATTTGCCATTTTGCCAACCTCCCCGTGGGCATAGGTTTCTGAAAGATATACTTCAATGGGTCCAAACGGGATATGAGATAAGTAGTATACGAGGACAGGTAGTGCTTCAACTTCTGAGCTACCCAAGTTAGGGCGTAGCATGTTTTCTCGAGTTGAGTGTACTTGACCTCATATACTGTGAATTTTTTGCTAAGATAATAAATGGCCTGCTCCTTCCTTCCTGTGTCATCATGTTGCCCCAGTACACAACCAAATGAATTTTCCAGGACCGTCAGATAAAGAATTAAGGGCTTCCCTGGCTTAGGCGGAACCAACACGGGTGGATTAGACAGATACCCTTTGATTTGGTCGAAAGCCTCTTGACACTCTGCCGTCCAACTTACCGCAGCATCCTTTTTCAGCAGCCGAAATATGGGCTCACAAGTTGCTGTGAGTTGAGCGATGAACCTGCTGATGTAATTGAGTCTACCCAACAGACTCATTACCTCTGTTTTGTTCTTTGGCGGTGGCAAATCTCGGATGGATTCGATCTTAGATGGGTCCAGCTCAATACCCCGTCGACTGACGATGAATCCTAACAGCTTTCCTGATGGAACCCAGAACGCGCATTTGGCCGGGTTGAGCTTGATATCATACCTTCGGAGTCTTTGGAAAAATCTCCTTAGGTCTGCTACATGGTCTTCCTGACGCCAAGACTTTATGATCACATCATCTACGTACACCTCAATTTCTTTGTGTATCATGTCGTGAAACACAGTAGTCATTGCTCGCATGTACGTTGCCCCGGCATTCTTCAATCCGAATGGCATTACCCGATAGCAGTAAGTTCCCCATGGCGTAATAAAAGCTATCTTTTCCGCATCTTCCTCGTCCATTAGGATCTGATGATAACCCGCATAGCAATCCACAAAGGATCCGATCTCGCGCCCAGCGCAATTATCGATCAAGATATGGATGTTGGGCAATGGAAAATTGTCCTTGGGACTTGCTTTGTTGAGGTTGCGGTAGTCGACGCACACCCTGATTTTCCCATCCTTCTTTGGAACTGGTACCACATTGGCCAACCACTCGGGATATCGAGTGACCCGAATGACCTTCGCCTGCAGCTGCTTAATCACCTCTTCTTTGATCTTTACACTCATTTCTGTTTTAAATTTCCTTAGCTTTTGCTTGACCGGAGGGTATGCCGGGTCAGTGGGCAATTTGTGAACCACTAAATTGGTGCTTAATCCCGGCATATCATCATATGACCATGCAAAAACATCTTTGAATTCCACGAGGGTTTTGATCAATTCTTTCCTAACATTTGGCTCAATGTGGATGCTGATTTTGGTTTCTCTGACATTATCAGCGTTTCCTAGATTCACAGCCTCAGTGTCATTTAGGTTAGGCTTGGGTTTCTCTTCAAATTGGCACAGTTCTCGGTTTATCTCTTCGAAGGCCTTATCTTCGTCATATTCAGATTCATTGTCACAAACGACCTCTTGTATCATTAAGTCGGACTCAGATTGATTTATTAGACTAGGTCGAAGATCCGTTGTGCATGCCATGTCATTAGAACCAGTAAAAAGAGAACTGTTCAGAAATAAAAAGAACAAAACAAAAATTAAAATGAGACAAAAGAAGAGAACTTTATTAAACTTTCGGGATAAAAAGGGTTCACACTTTTACAAACAAAAGTAAAATTTGGATTACACCCTGGAATAATCCGAACAAAACAAACAAAAACATAAATCAAAGCCTACTACCAAGAATCCCCCCGGACAGGAAGAGGAGTAACCGTCCAATTGTTGGTCTTGGCCTCAGGCCCCACAAATTGTATCTCTGCTCTGCTGGAACTCTCTCCAGCTTCTACCATACTGACATCAGCGAATAGCCTCTCGAAACTCTGATTCAGGTCCCCATCCATGCCAATCAATGGTCCGAGAATCTTTGGGACCGGTGGCCCCTTGGCACTTGCTCTGACAAAAAGACTTTGGGAGACGTGGCACGGGTTTGGGAAGATACCAGACTTTCTTCTTCATTTTCCGCGCTTGCTTTACATCTGCTGCGCTTGGCTTGAACCCCAACCCGAAAGTTTCCAAATTTTTAGGCAGGGAGACAGGTTGGACAATCCCCTGAAGCTCGACTCCCAAGCCTTTTCTCGGCACAAATCCATTACCCAGCATTTCCGAGACCATCATGATTGTTGCGGCAGCTACCCTAGGGTGCGGGATGATTTCTCCTTCAGAAATTTTGTTTGCCGACACTGTATCGAAAATCTGGTAGACCCAAGGACCTTTGTCATCATCGGTCTCTATGAAGGGCACAATGGCGCCACCCATGGTGCACGCCGTGTCTTCGCCGTGCAGTACGACCTCTTGTCTATCCCACTCGAACTTAATCATCTGATGTAGGGTGGAAGGCACCGCTTTGGCTGCATGAATCCACGGCTGTCCTAACAGAAGGTTATAATATACTGTGGCATCTATCACCTGGAACTCCATGGTAAACTGGACCGGACCGATGGTCAACTCAAGTACAACATCCCCTACAGTGGCTGTTCCCTTTCCGTCAAATCCTCGGACACAGATGCTATTCTTGCGGATTCTTCCGTGGTCGATTTTTAACTGGTTCAGGGTGGATAATGGACAAATATTGGCACTTGAACCGTTATCCACCAATACCCGAGTAACTACCGAGTTTTCACATTTGACAGTTAGGTAGAGAGCTTTATTATGCTCCGTACCTTCCACCGACAGATCATCATCTGAGAATGTTACCCTGTTCACCTCGAATATCTTGTTGGCAATGGTTTCCAGGTGGTTTACAGAAATCTCGTTGGGCACATGAGCTTCGTTCAATATCTTCATCAGGGCCCGGCAATGTTCCTCAGAATGGATCAGTAATGATAGCAGCGAGATCTGGGCTGGTGTTTTCCTCAACTGTTCGACCACGGAGTAGTCCTGCACTTTCATCTTCCTCAAGAACTCCTCAGCCTCTTCTTCGGACACAGGTTTCTTGGTTGTAGCGGGGTTGGTTCTTTTCAGCTCCACCGGAGCAAAACACCGCCCAGATCGAGTCAGCCCTTGCGCTTCACAACTGACTTCCTCCACTTGTTTTCCTTTGTACATCACCACTGCCTTTTCATATTTCCAAGGCACGGCCTTGCTATTAATCATCGGCAGCTGGACTACAGGCTTTATGGTGACCAGTTCCTTGTATACCCCTTTCAACACAACTGTGGGTGTGGGTGGAGTCCCTGGTATTACCAACTTGTTTGGCTCGGGTTCGCTTGTTATGGCGGATGGACTCTTTCCCAATATCACTACTGGCTTGATGCCTCTTCCCTGCGACTGTACCCCCGTTCCTCCACCGGTCGATCCTTCTTTCGGAGCGGCCTGGATCATCATCACTGTCTGTGAGGGCTTTCTCATCTCTCCTCCCTCGTTCACCAACTCGATCATGTGAGTCTTGTGGTGCGCTGGCAGTGGATTCTGGTTGATGTTAGGTGCCACCGGCGTTTGGACCTCGATTTTGTTATCATCAATGAGATCTTGTATCGCCTGCTTCAGCCTCCAACACTTTTCAGTATCATGTCCCAACATTCCTGAGCAGTACTCACAGCTTATTGACATGTTCACATTTTGGGGTGGGGGGTTTTGCTCTCTAGGTTCGACAGGACTCACCAAACCCAACCGTCTCAATTTGTGGAATACAGCGGTATAAGTCTCTCCCAGCTCAGTAAAGGCTCGATGTTTCTGCAGCCTATCATTTTTAGCAGCTTGACTCCCTCGAAAACCCGTCCTTGGAGGGTTCCTGTATGATCTTGGTGGAGGGTAGGTATTTTGTGGTGGTGGGTAGGCATTATGTAGAGCTGGGTATGTATTGTGGGGAGCTGGCACATGCCATTGCGGGCAAACCGGAGGTTGGGTGTATGTCTGGGCTTGATGAACGGTGAAATGCGGTTCTTGGGGTGGATAGTAGTGATGTGGTGGGCTGTATAGGTAGTTTTGCCTGTGAGGTCTGGGTTGGTTGTAGTGTGGCTTGCCAGCCCTAGACCAACTGCCTGCCTCGATCGTGGCAATTTCTTCTTTCTTTCTTCTTCCTAGCGCACCTCCTGTGCCGCTCTGAATAGCCTGGGTCGTTGCCTTGAGTGCTGAGTAATTCAGGATTTTGTCAGACCTCAGACCCTCTTCTATCATGACCCCTATCTTCACCACCTCGTTGAAGGATTTTCCAACCGTCGTCACCAAGTGACCAAAGTAGGTTGGATCCAATGTTTGCAAGAAATAGTCCACCATCTCTCCCTCTCTCATGGGAGGATCGACTCTGGCCGCTTGCTCTCTCCAGCGGAACCCGAACTCGCGAAAACTTTCCCCGGGCTTCTTCCCGGTCCTCAGCAATGTGAGACGGTCAGGGACTATCTCGAGATTGTATTGAAAATGACCTGCGAAAGCCTGCGCCAGATCATCCCAGGTGTACCATCTGCTGGAATCCTGCCTGGTATACCATTCTAGTGCCGATCCGCTCAGACTTTGACCGAAATAAGCTATCAGTAGCTCATCTTTGCCGCCTGCCCCTCTCATTCTACTACAGAATCCCCGCAAATGTGCCATGGGATCACCGTGGCCTTCATATAAATCAAACTTAGGCATCTTGAACCCAGCCGGGAGTTGGACGTCCAGGAAAGGGCATAGATCCTTATAGGCCACACTGACCTGGTTGCCCAATCCGTGCAAGTTCCTGAAGGATTGCTCCAGGCTTTTGAACTTCCTCAACACCTCATCCTATTCTGGGACTTTAACCGGCTTTTCAATCTCTGCCGGTACCTCCAAGTGCAGATTGTAGGCATGTGGATCGGGGGCATGGAATGTGGGCTCAGGGGGATAGTATTGCGTATCGTGAGCCTGAAACAATGGCTCGCTGGTCGTTCTTTGTAGGGTGGCTGATGTGGGTCCCACAAAAGTGGGAATATCGGGTGTGGGGAGAGGTTGATGGGGTGGTGGAGCCTGGGAATCATGAGGGCTTCTTTCTTGATGGTAACGGGGATTTGGGAGGCTTGTTGAAGGGCCGGAGTGAGGGTATTCCGGCATGTGCCCCAATGGCTCAGGGCTCTTTTGTGCTTTGGCTAGAGCTAGCTGCATTGCATTCATATCTAGTCCCATCCTTTCTATCTTTCCCATCGCTTCCTTTAACAACTGGCTCATCGGCCTTTCTTCCTCGGTACTATTCTCTGAAGTAGTCATGCTTGTTGTTATCGGTCCTTTGGATCTAGTTTGGTAAGGGTGTGTTGCCAGAATTCTTTAACAACTAACTGTTTGAGATTCGGAAAACAACAAACTTGTTAGCGTTTAGAGTTTAACAGATTTGATAACAACACATTGAGGATGCAATGCTCCTAGGCAGTTAACCGTTTCTAACATGCTTTGCTTCAAACAACATGCGTCATCCCGGCTTGCTTATTTGCCCCTTTAAAGTGCTTTGGGAACCCCTGTATTTTATTCTATTTTGTATTTTCTTTTTCTTTATTAATGGCGGTCGAATATTATGTGGATTGCCTACGTATCACGTCCCCGCGTGAATCAGACCGGCGTAGTTCTGCCATAAAGTAAAGACACACAAAATTCTTTTTGGAATCATTGAATTTATCATCAAAATTTGCTATTACAAATTACTTCAAACAAAGAATAGCAACAGTACAGACTCCACAGTTTTTAACCTTATTGGATTAAAAGAAAAGAAAAAAACATATGGGAAAGCAACAAAGCCAAATAAACAGGACTCGACCAAAGATTAATTTTCCAACTTAGGGGCCCGCGAGGCATCATTCGGCCTTTCCGCGGCCCTTGGTGTAAGGTCTCTCTGCAAGCTTTTCAATTCATTCATGATCCGGTGGACGCAGCCCATGATGGAAACAAGGAGGGTTTTCCGAGGCATTTGCTCGCATGCTAGGCATCTCATGTAGATGTAATGCCCAATCTCGTCGATCCTTCCTCGAATGTTGTCCCTTTCAGCGAACAATTGCCTTATTTGCCAGTTCTTTAATCCCAGTGCTTGAGCATTGTCGGCGAGTCGATCCTGGAACATCTCCATTTGTCTTTCCATGCAAGCCATTGCCTCGTAACAACGTCCTCTGTCGGCCTGGGCATCTCGTGCTTGTTTGATGATCCGATCATGAAGAGTGGAGTTCGTTTTTCTTAATATCCCAATGCTCATTTCATAATCCCTTATAACCTGTTGCAGCCGCTGCCTCCGAGCCATTGTACCTTTTGCCCATCTGACCTTCATCCTTGCTATGCAAGCCTCTGATTGTTCTAATTCTTCTTGGCTTTGGCTGACCTGACTTCTTAAATCTGCTATCAATTTTTCGTCGGAGCGACGTTTCTGTCGGTCAATGTTACTCTTGCTAGCTTGGCGAATGCGGGCCTTTAGTGTCTGGTTCTCTTGGGCTAGCTTGTTCTTTTCACCCCGCTCGGAAGCGACTTGCACGTTGTTCTCAAATACAAGCCTTTCAACTTGTTGCTTTAACTTCCCGATTTCAACCTGGTAACCTTCTTCTTTTGCGAGCCAGCCCCATTGTTCTTGCAATGACTCACCAAAATCTTGGAAGTGGGGTCGTTTGGTTGGCCGCTCTGGTTCGTCTCTCGCAATGTTCTTCTTATTATGCCAAGCGAGATAGGCCAGCGAGACTTCACCCCTAGACACATCACCTACCTGAGTATTTGCTGTCAGGTACTGGCATTCACTCCATATGCGACGAACTGTCTTTTCAGGAAATTGGCCGTCATTGACCTCGACTGTATAGGTACTGAGATCTTCGTCCGGGTGTACCACCTGACACCTTCCTAATTGCCTCATCACCCTGTAAGGGGCATAAGGCTGAATACCTCTGAGTCCCATTAAGAGGAAGTGAGGACCAGTGGCGGGCATGTACACAATTTCTTCCACAGAAAGCCAACCCAAAGTCCAATTTATCGGTGATGGCACGGAGATAGGATATCCATTCTTCAAACCCTTCTGGTAATCTGAGACCTGAAACCCTTAGGTTATAACCTTCGATGCAGTCCTCGTTTGTAGACATGTAGCGCATACACTGAGGATGACGACATAAGTGTTCGATCATCCACATCTGCAATAACAAGTTTCACCTTTCGAAGAAATCTGCCCCGGCTTTACAAGCTGTGAGGGTTCGGTATATCTCCGACACTATCACAGGAGCAAGAATGCTTTTATCGTTGGTAATCAGGACCTTGACGATTCCAGCCACTTTCAGATCGATATTTCTATCTTTCCGGGGAAACACCACAATGCCCAAGAATGCTACCATGAAAGCGAACCGCCTATGTTCTTTCCACTTTGCTAGATTCCCTCTGCTGCAGACACCACTTTCCGGATCATTAAATCCTCCTATGTGTCCGTACCTCTGGTATGTGAATTGCAAGGTAGAAAAACCTCTATCCAATTCAGCGTACGGGACTCCCTTGCTTATCTTCAACAGATCCATGAATTTGTGTGAATTTACAGCTCTTGGAGCGATCAGGTATTTGTGTCTCAAACCTTCAGTGACGTCCATGTAACCTGCCACTTCTTCTAAGGTTGGGGTGAGTTCAAAATCCAAAAAGTGGAATACGTTGTGGGCCGGGTCCCAAAATGTAACCAAAGCCTTTATGATGTCGCATCTGGGCCTGACATTTAGCAAACTAGCCAGATCTCTCAGGTTCAGTTTGATCTTGTCTTGCTCTGACTTTTCCAAATCCTCCCACCATAATCGCAACTCCAAAGGGATTTTGCTCCTAACTGTTACCGGCAAACTTGGACTTATGCTCATTCTGCATGTTTATTGGGGGTGATTAAGCAAAGATCCAGACTCATTTGACTCAAATACCAAATTGACACACCTTTCTTTCCTTAAAGAAAACGAAATTAGGCTGTTTCTGAAAAGCACTATGTCACCTTGACTATTTCAAAACTTTTGTTCTTTTGGATTTTTTTTTTATTTTTTTTTTATTGAAAAAAAGTAAGTTGGGCCCGATGGGGGTTGCCCATGTATCTCACACCCTGCGAGAATCAAACTGGCGTAGTTCGGGCAGAAAACATAAACCAAATTTTGGAAACCATATTTCTTATGACAAACTATTTTTCCTCTTCCGTTCAAAAATAAAACAAAGACTCTTTTTTCTTTTTTTTTCTTTTCTATTTTCTTTTACTTTTAATAAAACAAATTAATAAGACACATTTTTATTTTCTCAAAATTCCGACAGAGTTTTAACCGTTTTTTGGGTATTGGTTTTTCCAAAAATAAATAATTAATTCCCTAACCGTGACTTCCTCTTTTTTCTCTTTTTTTTTTCACAACATTCCTGATATTCAAAAGTCGGTCAGCATGCAAGTCTGAAACAAGTAAATGCATAAAGCAAACAGGATGTAGCAGGATGGTCTTTCATTTTAGGTCTCTAGTCCTAGACGGACCCAACCCCTGTGTTGAGTCCCCTAAGTTAAATGCAACGTGATGCAAATACGCGTTCCTACTAGGGATCCGGCGTGAAGTCATGTTATACTAAGTTGTAAAACCTAGGTGTTTGTTCTAGACCTGGCTTACCCGAGCGGACAACTCGAGCCGAGGATGGGAGCTGTGTACCGGTAACCAAAAGGCCATCCGGTTTTGCAACTCCTCCGAATCCTCGTTCTATTTTGGGTATATGACACTAACAGAAAGAAGTCACGGCCAGCGTGCACTCCTCAAGAGAGAGAAGAGAGGGGTTTCGGCACATTTTATATATACAGTCAAATAATATCAAAGCGGTAACATGCATCATTTTGCACATGAATCACATATAAGAATATCAGATAATAAATAAGGCCAAATAGAACAATTATTCTAAGCTCGAATTTCTAACCCTGAACCAGTGGATCTGGGAGAAGATGTCCCCAGCAAAGTCGCCAGAGCTGTCACACCTCCTTTTTCCGTACCCGAGAGGGTACAAGGGAGTTTTTTCCAATTAAAGGACAATCGAAACGGGATTTATTTATTTATTTCAGAGTCGCCACTTGGGAGATTTAGGGTGTCCCAAGTCACCAATTTTAATCCCGAATCGAGGAAAAGAATGACTCCATATTACAGTCTGCGTACCAGAAATCCGGATAAGGAATTCTGTTAACCCGGGAGAAGGTGTTAGGCATTCCCGAGTTCCGTGGTTCTAGCACGGTCACTCAACTGTTATATTCGGCTTGATTATCTGATTTTTTATACAAATATGAACTTATGTGCAAATTTTATCTTTTAACCGCTTTTATCATCTATTGTTATTTTTATCAAGAATTGCAACATCGTGGAAACACATCTCGAACCACGTTACAATCAATGTACCCGTGATTAGAGATACATTTCGACTCCGTTGAGATTTGGATTTAGGTCACATATATGTGCACCCGAGTTTAAGAAGGTAAGATTTATTAAGGTGCGTCCTAAAGCAACTAGCGTATTGTTATTTTGGGAAGGCCGTAAAATTCGCTAAACAGCCTGTACCGAATTCTAAGTATTTTAATATATACATTTTATGAGGGCCCCACAATCTGTGCATTTTATTTGGCGAGGCTCGTCTCATTTTATTTAAAAGGATAAACCTACAGTGACTACATTTCTCTATTAAGTTCGTCTCTAAAATAAAAGAAAATTTCTTAATTATTTACATGCTAAAAACGTAACTTATTTATTAGTTCACGGCTAATGCAAATGAAAAATTGCGATCGAGTTTGTACAAAGAAAAACTGCTTTCATTCTATATTCTATTATTCAATAATACTAGAACATGAGATTGACGCACAATAATATCGAAACAGATTATCTATTTTTAGATGAAGAAATTAAACGTATGCAACCTTATTCATTGACGGGCACACATATGAGGTTCAGTTAATTATTCCTACACGCAAAGCAAAAAGACCAAAATGACCTTATCTAACTTAGGTGGTATTACTAAATGTTTTAGGCAACCCTTATCCAATAATATAACCTACACGATTTTGTTGTTTATACATATATTTTCCCAAATTGCATAGCATGCTTTTGAAATATGCGTTATATACTGGTGAGCCAAGGTAAAACAAACGTGATTACTACATTACCCTTCTTAATCGACCCTATACGAAACCATTTGTTGATCGAACATCACTGATACACCACTAATTTTGATTATGATACATCGTCAAATTACTGGACCAAACTCTTATAGAATGAAAACTAATCCATTACACAGTATGGGGTCAAACTTTACATGTAGGGTATACAGAATGCTTTAAACTGTAACAGTAGAAGATGAAAATCACTACACTAAGTTCAAACAACCATTCTCTTTAGACTCTTACATGCTCCAAGTTCATCACTACACCAGTGCAATTAGAATGTGTACCTGGATGCTGGACAATAAGAATGAGAAGAAGAAGAAGAACGATATCAGCAACAATCGAACAGACAACAGTAACACAACAGTATCACAGCAGCAACAATACAACCACTAGTTCATGAACAACCAACAGCAGTTCCCACAATGATAAACCCACAAATGGTCGGGCATCAATCAACAATCCCAGAACAGAGTGGTAGACCAACAGAAAAACCCAGGATGTTTGATGCAATAGTAAAAGTAGTTCACTAATCACAACAACTTGACCAATAACTAACAACAAACTCAATAACAACAAAACCAGGCTCAAATTAGTAGCATACAGAAGCCCAAATTTCAGTAATAATCTCGCAAGGAAATCAGAATACACTCTCAGTTGTTCCCAGAACCTTCAGCTGTTTTTTTTCAGAACTGTTTTCTGTTTTTCGTTTCTCCTTTCCTCCCTCTTTTTTAGCTTTTTTTCTTCTGTCCCTGCTTAGCTTGTGTTCCACCCTATTTATTCTAGCATCATCCCATTCAGAACAGCCTGTTAGACCATTCAAAACCCCCCTCCCATGTTCTCCTGCTGTCTTCCCACTCAAAGATAAAAATAAACCCTTCCCATGAGATTCCCCTGACAAAAACTATTAAAATGCCTTATCATTTATTAAACTAAAACCAAGCATGGGCAGCAGGAATGTAATCTGACAGCACATGCTGTTCAATTATTTTAATTCCTTAACAGCTGACCATACACATGTTGCCCACAATCTAAACCAAGTGAACATGCCATCCATTTAAAAACCACAGTCTGAACTGCAACTATAACACACCCTTAAATGTTTTCTGATTCAAATTGAACAAATCTCAGGAAACACACTCAGTTCCTAATTGAATTCAACAAAATTTCAGCAGACAAACCAATGACAAGGATCAGATTATCACAATTCCAAGCTGAACTAATTGACGACGTATATCGACTCGACTATACTAATTGTAATACATACAATCGAAGCCAATGATCAGAAATCCAAAAGTATCAACATGTGATTCAAATTGTACTGACTAACCAAAGTTGTACTGGGGACTAATTAATCAATCAAATTTAAATTCAGTTGATTGTACAGCTTATAAACACACACAAAATGAAGAAGGGCCTGACCAAATACAGAAACCTTGGGCAAAGTGGACGGGGCAGTCAAAATTCAAAGCAAATCAACTAAAGACATTTAGCCATACAAACAGACCTTTAACTATAACAAAACACATGAACTGATAAAGAAAAAGGGAAAGCAAAAATACCTTGGAGTCTTGGAAAAATCAGCAAATCCTAACTCGGATTTGAATCGACCTTTCTTGGGGTTGAACGGACTTTAATCGAAGTGTTCTCAACTGAGAACACTTCGATTAAGGTCCATTAGACCCTAATCATCTGGTTCAAACGGACACAGACCGGACATCAGAATTTCTAGGGTTCCTAAAGGCAGATTTGGGATTTATGCTTCCCTGGTTAGATTCGGACCAAACCAAGCCTGGTTTGGTCACGAGGGAGGTCAGGGGAGTGTCTGGTATGAACCTGGGGTAGATCGGTGTAGATCGGAGTTCTGCTCGAATCTTCAAATGATGATTCGAGCACCTAGGGACTGATTCGAACTAAGCGGTTGATGGATTTGGATTCAGGGTGGTGAGGTACATCTAGGGTGTTAAGGCGGTGGTCACCGGCGTCCTTGCCGCCGGGTTTAATGGTGAGGGAAAAGGAGGCGGCGTTAGGGTTTCATGGAGTTCGGGGTCTGGTGAAGAAGACGACTACATGGGTGCTTGGATAGGGGGGCAGGGTATGATATGGAAGCTTTTATACGGGGTGGATGGTTGGGTTTTGGCCGTTAGATCACCTGAGATCAACGGCCTAGATTCAAAGGTTAATCCAAATGGTGTCGTTTGGTTTAGCATTAGGATCGGGTAGGTCCGGGGTTGAATGGGTCGGGTTTGTATGTGGGTACGAGGGATATAATCTTGGTCGTTGATCCTTTTGAGATCAACGGTCTAGATCGAAAGCGGCTCAACGACGTCGTTTGGCAGGTGGTGTGGCCAGTTCAACTGGACCGGGTAAACAGGGCTTCAGGATTGGGTTGTTTGGTTTGGGCCTGTTCATTTTAGTTCAAATTGGCCCAATCCGAAGATCCTTTAATTTTCCAATAAAAATGTCAAATAACACTATACAAACATCACAATTAACACACATTAACATTTAATTAAAATAACATCACTTAATGACGAAATAAAAACAAAAGATGCATTTTTTGTGATTTTACTAATTAAAGTTTAATTAATTCCTAAATGCACAATTAAATTGTAAATGCGCATGTGACACATATTTTTTTTCTTAATTAAAGTATAAATAAACATGCACAGACAAATACAAACAATACACAAAATTCACAACAAATGCAAACTATCAAAAACTATTTGGGAGTAATTCTTTCATAGGGCAAAAATCATGTGCTTACAGATAACGCATCAGAATTCTACTCTTTATCGGCCCAAAGCCAATGGTGCTGTCGAAGCAGCAAACAAAAATATCAAAAAGATTTTGAGAAAGATGATTCAGAGTTCCAGGC
Organism: Nicotiana sylvestris; assembly: GCF_000393655.2. Lineage (NCBI taxonomy): Eukaryota > Viridiplantae > Streptophyta > Magnoliopsida > Solanales > Solanaceae > Nicotiana > Nicotiana sylvestris. Next base: position 40,761,617 of record NC_091059.1, read on the forward strand.
AGTGGCATGAAAAGTTACCGTTTGCATTGTTGGGATATCGCACTACTGTGCGCACGTCAATTGGAGCCACCCCGTATCTTTTGGTTTATGGAACTGAAGCCGTAATACCCGCAGAGGTTGAAATCCCCTCTCTTCGGATCATTGTTAAAGCCGAAATTGAAGAGAGTGAGTGGGTCAAAACCCGGATAGAACAGTTAACCTTGATCGATGAAAAGCGAATGGCCGCGGTCTGCCACGGCAGTTGTACCAACAAGGAATGGCCCGTGCCTACAACAAGAAAGTGCGGCCTAGAAATTTCGAAGTGGGGCAGCTTGTTTTAAGGCATATCCTTCCCCATCACTAGGAAGCGAAAGGAAAATTTGCTCCTAATTGGAAGGGCCCATACATCATCAGAAAGATATTGCCGAAAGGGGCGTTGTATCTGGGTGATATCGAAGGGAATGATCCCGAAGCAGCTATGAATGCAGATGCAGTCAAAAGGTATTATGTTTAGCTTTTCTGCAGTGACAACTTTGTCCGATTGGGATGACGAAGGCTTTCATTCTCGCTATCCAAACACTCTCCACCCTTTGCAAACCCATTTGAGCCAGTTACTCTTCTTTGATTACCCTCTTGGGAACCGTAAAGTGTTAAAAAAAAGCAAACGAAACAAAACAAAATGTTTTCCTGAACTACATTCGACTTGATTCCGAAAGGATACGTAGGCAGCCTCTCTCTGGGGTTCAGTCACACCAAAACAAAAATCCAATTTTCCCCAAAAGCGAAACTGGGGCAGATGTTATGATGGTTCGACAATGATGCCTACCTGAACGGTTCCAAAGTTGTAATTTCATCCAGATTCTTTTTACCCAAACCGTGGTCAAGTCCTTCTGATCAATCGGCAAAGGCGTCGGAACTAGAAAACACAACTGTTTGGATCTGATACAATCAAAATGAGAGAAATAAAATGAGAGAGTCTTATCGGTGAAAACCTACGGGCACCATAAGACGACGGTGCGCAGAGAAATTGAAAATGAGAGAGTCTTGTTAGTGAAAACTCATAAAGAGCACTATAAGGCGATGGTGAGAAGAGAAATGAGAGAGGTCAATTGGCGAAAACCCACAAAGGGCGCCGTTAATCAAAGAGAAGAAACCCCTTGCCACCATTGGTATTGAAAGAGTCCTGGCAAGTTTTCTCGGTTTTGAAACACGGGTCGCAATGGGTTTATGAGAAGTTGGGATAGTTGTGCGGATCGGTTGTCTAGTCCAAGAGGCATGTCATGTCTATTTGAAGTCTGCATGCACCCCAGATAAGTCCGTCCTTCTTTCCCGAAAGGGACACTTCTCCTTTAAATTCATTTTCTTGTCCTTTGTTTACTTTCCCTTGAATCCCTTTCGGTCTAACTTTGTTCCGAAGCTAATGCAAAGGAAAGGTGGCAAGATTGGTTTTACAGGGTTCTTCTTAATAAAAGCCAAGTCCGAATAAAAGTACCTAGCCTCAGCGGATGCATCAAGTTGATCTCGACTGGCCATGATGACTGATGCTCCGAAATCGGAGTTTATTGAAAATGAAAAGAAATCCAAGCCCCTAGAGGCAGAAAGAAGTGAAAGGGCCAAAGCCCATGCAATTAAGCCATCATGAGAAATTTTGAAAAGTTGAGCTCCTCGGTTTTAGGATAGAGATCAACTTTCAGAAAAGCCAGCAAGCAGCAGAGGTTCCAACCAAAAGAGTTGAGCCAAGATCAAGTAATCAAAAACGATGAAGACCACAAAACCAACCACCGTTTCAAACTAACAATTGTTCTTTGTTTGAAAAATTGAAACAGGTGCAACCCAAAGCAACCGTGCGAGAATCAGGTGCAATCAGAAGGGAAAAGATGTGCAAGAGCTAGAAACAGTTTTCCGCAACAACCACTCCAAATAAGGGAAGTTCACTCCAAGTTTCTTTCCCGCATTTTATTGGAAATAAAAATTGAAAAAAAAAGGAAGAGAAGTAAGAAAAAAAATGTGTTAGCCTGGGACTCCCAACCTCAATCTTTTACCCTTTTACCAACATTAGGGCTCCAATCCCTGAGTTGAGAATTTTAGACATGGGGCCTCCATTCCCTAGTCGCCTTTTGCCAACATTAGGGCTTCAATCCCTGAGTTGACACTTTTAGATATAGGGTCTTCATTCCCTATTCGCCTTTTACCAATATTAGGGCTCCAATCCCTGAGTTGAGATTTTTAGATATAGGGCCTCCATTCCCTATTCGCCTTTTGCCAACATTAGGGCTCCAATCCCTGAGTTGAGATTTTTAGACATAGGGCCTCCATTCCCTAGTCGCCTTTTGCCAACATTGGGGCTCCAATCCCTGAGTTGAGATTTTTAGACATAGGGCCTCATTCCCTAGTCACCTTTTGCCAACATTAGGGTTCCAATCCCTGAGTTGAGTTTTTAGATATCAGACTCCATTCCCTAATCTTTCCTCTTAAACACACAATCCTTATTTTATTGCTTTCAATAGAGAAATAGTTTAGATTTTAGTTACAAATAATTCACGAAATTTTCCTAGTGAAAACTGGGGCAGAAAAATTTCGTTCGTTTGTTTATTTGGTGTCTAAGCAGGTTTGGCCTCAGGAACAAGGTTCGAGATGACCAAAATAATGAGTCTCAATCCAAAATAAATAAAAAGGGCAAGAGAAATGAACTCAAAATGCTGAAGCGGAGAAAGACGCAGACTGCCCGAGATACGATTGAAGTCACAAGCTTCGCATGTCCCGCCTTGATCTAAAGCTGAAGAGTGAACCAGTGGCTACAACAAGAACCAACCAAGACTCAAGATCAGGTTTCAGAAGATTTATAGATAGGAATCTTGTAACTCGTAGTTGATAGGCTTAGCTAGTTTAGCTTTTTATTTTTCATTTTGGTATAATAAGGAGCTCAGCCAGCAGAAACCGCAGCAACAGCAGTGAAATCACGGCTTCCTGGTAGTTTCAGCTACCAAAAGTTCCCAGAACTACACTAACCTGATTCCTTTATGGCCAAGGATATGTAGGCAACCTCCGAAGCAAGGTTCGGTCAGACTTTTTCAAAAAATGCTTCTCATGGAGTTTCAAATGGGCAAAAATCCTTTGTAATTGCTCATTTTATCTTTGCCCGAAGATCCTTCATGTCTCCGAGCAAAGAAGGGAAGCTGTGAGCACGTGATCTTTGCCATATATGAAATACCCCTACAAAATCTAAGAAAATAGATTTTCTTATTGATTATTCGCCATTTTTAGGAATTTTGTAGATTTTTATTAATTGTTTACATTTTTCTTGCTTGTTTAATTTTTATTCAAATCATAAAAATACCAAAAATATCATGCACTGCATTTAGGATTTATTTTTACACTTTTTAGAGTTAATCCGTAATTACTTGTTTTGTAAAATTTGAAAATCACAAAAAAAATAGTTCATTTTCACATTTTTGCCTTTAATTTTTAGTTCATTGATTTTTCACTTTTAATATAGATTTGAGTAATGTTTACAATTTTATAATTAGTTAATTACTTTAATTTCACATTTTTAGATAATTTAGGATTTTTAATTTAAAAAGAGAGAAAAGAAAAAAGAAAAGAAAAGGATTTGTTAAATAAAAGTAAATTGAAGAAGAATTTTAGTTTTCCGAAATTGGGTCAGCTCCCATGCACCCCAATCTAGCCCAATCTTTCCCCATATAATTAATTAATCCCCAGCCCAAATATTCATGACCCAGTCCAAATAACCGGACCAATCCCGTCAAACTGACCCGCCCCATTTCGCTCAATATATAATCCCTCTTAAATATTTTCCCCAAATTCCCCAAACCCTAGAGAAATCAGAGAAGCGGCGCTACTGTTCTTCTTCTCCACTGAGCTCGACCTCAACTCGCCTGAGTTCGAGCGAGCTCACTCAAAACGGTCCTTCTCTCCACATCACCTCTATTTCCCAATGGATTTGTCAGAGAAGAGTACGATTATTCCCTCAAAACCGCGGATTTTTGTACAAAAGGAAAATTGTTGGATAAATGGGAGTCGTGGATAGAAGTGAATCAATCCACGCCCTCCATTTGTCCCAAAATTGTTCAAAAATTTGAGAAATATTTACGGAGTTCTTGGCAGATTTTGGAAGAATTTTCGAGGGCTCTATATATATGAGGTAAGTCTTCTGTGCTAAAAGGGCAAAGAGAGAAAAAAATCAGGAGAAAAAATCGGATAAAATCTTCAAAAAACTTAGTCGAAAAATTTCTAAAGTTTTTTTTAGTAGTCACTTTTCTTCAAGCCCTTCTTCTTCAGTCTATTTTTTTTTTCCAGAAAAACAAAAAAAATGGCTTGAGTTCTGCTTTCATTCAGGTTTTATTCAAGTTTTGTTTTTTTTTAGAGAAAAAATCAAAAAAGAAAAAGGGCTACTGGAACAGATATCTTTTAGCCTTGGTTCTTTTCTTGATTTCTGGTTCTAAAAGGAAGTTTTGGATTGAATTTCAAGTTGAAGTTTGTGTCTGGTTTTTTCTTTTGGATCTCTGCATTCTGTCGATTATGTTCGAAAAAAAAGGAATTGAAAACCGATTTGGATTCTATTCTCCTGCGTCGCATGTACTGGGATTTTGGAGGGATAACTAGGCTCCGATGTTGCTGTTTCACCGCTGAATTTAGCTGTTCATCCTTGCTGGCATCAACATTTCTTATCTTGCTTTCATTTGGTTTTAAGAATTGGTTTGAGGCGCAACCAGGTACTCCTTCTTGAATTTGAATCACTGTTGTGTAAGAATGATCTAATTCCTTTGGGTTTTTTTTTTTCAATAAAAATTTGATTCCCTTTCATATAATGAACTTCTCTGGATAAGGCTGTTGTTGGCGGATTTGAATTTGAATTTGCGGCTAGATTTGTCATGTCACGATGGCCCATTTGGGATTGCTAAACTTACTTGTATCCTCGGTTAACCATATTCAAGTTTGTTTAGTTAAATGCTTTTCATGAACTTAAGATTTGAAAATGATCCACTGTTTTTACCTCAAGCAGTATAACTGTTATGGTCATCAAAAGATAGATATCATTGTTGTGATTTATTAGGCTAGAGTATGCCTAATTCTTTGGTTGTAATGTCCTGTTAGTTGTTGCGTTTGATGTAAATGTTACCATGTTCATTCGGTTTGTGTTATGACTATTAAATTTACGTCAATAGCATGCTTAATATGAAGAATATGCAACTCTGATTTATAGTTGGCTAGACCTGCTTTCTTAGTATGTTTGGAAATTCTTTGACAGCATGTTGTTGTCCTTTCATTCCAGATCTTGTGCTATCGTTCTTGAATGTCATGTAGTTAAAAAAAGAAAGGTTGGATCAAGTAATTAAGAAGTAGCTAGGATATACTTAAGAGTTGTAAAAAATATTGAATTCATGTGAATGTCCTTGCAAATTCAATTGGGTGCAGACAAAGATTTTGGTAGCTAAATAGCTAGTCATGAATAGGTCAAATGCTTAAATCTTCATGAATAGTCAGTAAGCTCATCTAGTTGTGGCCTATTATTAGAAACTGATTCGCAAGTTGAATGTTGTGTTGTGACTACAGTAATACCCCAACCAATCCTTATTTTATGATGTTATTCTTAATAACTGAGTTTTTTACTTTACTATGTTGAGTTTGTATGGTTGGATCTCAATTTCATGTGAAACAATAGATGTTTTTTTACATGCATTGAACAATCCTACGAGAATCTGAAGTTCCATTGGATTTTCAGAGTTAACAACGAAATACCAGTTCTTGTTGTCTGGCTAATTGGGTAAAGGGCCTAGTTAAGATGTTAAATGTGATTTAGAGGAGTAACTTCTACGACTTTGATTTGTAGTTCTAATAACTAGGAGCGAAATAGTTTAGTCTACATTGATGCATTTCACCCTTTTGCAGAAAATGTAGTGCCCATGTTTTGGTGATCGGAGTATTTTATCCATTTGTGAATTTTATTATGGCGAAATTAAGTATTTGTCCGTAACTTTATTGCCTATGTGCGTGTAGTATTCCAAACTTGCTATAATTTTCGTGTCACTAGTATTTCATGATATAGTCAATATGTATTAACATGTCTTTATCCTTGAGAAAAGGTGAATATACTCTGGACTTGAAAAACCCTGATAAATCATAACATAGGAAAAGAACAAATGAATATTGTAGTGTGTTTTAGGCACGCAATTAAATTATTACAACTACGGGTACGGCTCTCGTGACGTGGTTGTGATAATTAGTTTTAAATTAGAATAAAAGTATCTTTAGTTTGCCTTTAAAATATATATACCCCTTTGAAATAATTTGAGGTGTGCCATACTTTAAACATATAACATATGGCCTCTCACAAATTTAGATAAAATAATTTGGGGTGTGCCATATACAAATAAAATCCTTTAATTTATGGCCCTCATATAAACGAATAAAAATATTAGTATAAAAATTGCCTTGAACTTTCGTAGTTTGCTTTAGGCCCAATTTAGATTAGTATTGCGATTATATATACGTTCGCGTAATATAATTGCAAATTAAATTCTTAAAAGACTCGAGGGATGCGTTCGCGCAACTTCAACCAAACTTTCTTAATAAATCAACAAAAGCGTTATTAATCATGGACACGTTCGCGTGACATGATTTTGACGCGCCAAAAGAAAAGAGTATATGTACGCGTAACTCAATTCTTTAAATTACGAATAATTCAAGTGATTTAAAAGTGGTAAAGAGATAAATGCACATAGGTCCTAAAGTGAGTAGTTAAACAATTTAAGCCAAGTATAAATTGCTAAGCGACCGTGCTAGAACCACGGAACCCGGGAATGCCTAACACCTTCTCCCGAGTTAACAGAATTCCTTACTTAGAATTTCTGGTTCGCAGACTTCAAAAGGAAAGTCGAAATTTTCTCGATTTGGGATTTAAAACAAACCGGTGACTTGGGACACCAATTAAATTATCCCAAGTGGCGACTCTGAAATCAAATAAATAATCCCATTTCGAATAATGTCACTTAAATTGGAGGTGTGATAGCACCTGCGGAACCCAAACTACAAGTGCGGTTATGATAGAACCAGCAGCTGAAGCTGCAACTTAAATTCCAAAATCTTTCCGTCAACCATCCGAAATCATCCCGAGGCCTCCGGGACCTCAACCAAAGGCACCAACAAGTCACAAACCACTATCCAAACATGTACCAATCCTTAAAATACCTAAAACAACATCGAAACCTCGAATTAACCATGGATTTAAGCCTAAGAATTCCAAAATTTTCAAAATATGCTTTCGATCAAAAGGTCTATCAAACCTCGTCCGAATGACCTGAAATTTTGCACACATGTCAAATTCAACTCTACGGAGCTACTCCAATTTTCGTAATTCCATTCCAACCCTCGGATCAAAATCTCACTATCGGATTGGAAACTTCAAAAACTCAACTTTCGGCATTTCAAGCCTAAATTAGCTATGGACCTCTAAAACACAATACGAACACGCCCATAAGCCCGAAATCACCCAACGGAGCTAACGGAACCATCGGATTTCAATTCTGAGACCGTCTTTATACTGTTCTGACTACGGTCAACTTTCCAGCACTTAAGCTCTCATTTTGGGACTAAGTGTTCCAAAACTCTCCGAAACTCAAAACTGAACATCCCGATAAATCAAAATAGCAGAAATAAACTCGGGGAAAGCAGTTAATAGAGGATCGGAACGTTAATTCTTAAGACGACCGACCGGGTCATCACAAGAAGGTTTGGGCTTGGAGTTTGGATGGGCAGTCTTGACATCACTCTCGTGTTTCTTGGCCCATGAACCCTTCACACACACATACCTCATACTTGCAAAGGCTCTAGAGTTGTATGATTTTGAAACTATAGTGAAGAAGTATGCAGAGAGGGAAATGTGGGCTTCCAGAATGTGGGTAATGGCCATTCCATAGGGTAGACTAGTGGGATCTTCCGCACTTTCAATCATGAAATTGATAACCCAAGAGGACAACTTGATTTTGAGTTTGGTCACAAGATAGTAGACCGGAAAAGTATCTCGTAGAGAGAAGGTTAAGAAAGAGTCAGTACGGGGGAGCAAAGTAGTTCCCACAATGTGAGCTATAATACGGGTTTCAAACATCACTAGGACCAAGTTGGTTTGGAAGGGATTTAGATGGACACTCAGCAATACATCTTTTGGCTTGATCAAAAGAAATTTCAAAATTATCGGGCCAGCAATTTTAAACAGCATAGGGAAACCAGAACACTTGCACTGAAAGATTGAATCAAACAAGGAAGAGTCAAGAACAATAAACTTTCCTAGTACTAAGGTCTCCAACTTATCAGACCTACTGGAATGAAGATTAGCATAGAACATTCGCACAAGAGGTTCATAAACTTTAGGATGAGGAACAGAAAAGAACTTGGACCACCCTTGGTAAACAAAAAGGTCCTTGACCTTACAATTTCGGGCTTCTATATCATCAAGGTCGACTACCCTCCCATGAGTAATAGGCTTGTCTGATAGGGAGAAAAAGAGGTCCCTGTTAGGAAAATCCCAGAAATTAAATTCCAAATCAAGGGAACTGGAGAGATCAACTTTTGATTTCTTTGGAGTGGAGGAGATAGGGGGGTCTTCCATGGGTCTTTTACCCAGGGCTTTTTCTCCTAAGTGTTGAGAATGATCGGTGAAATTCCCCTGAGAAGAGGCAAATCCCTCAGAGTGATCGGACCCTAGGTCTACCTATTCAGGGGGTTGAGATGGGGTTTTCCCTTGGAGCGGGTACTCTTTCTAGTCGAGGCAGAAGGGGTTTTGGATTGTTTAGCCATTGAAGGAGGTTGGTGGTGAAGCAAGATTTCGGAGAAGGGGTATGAGGGCGATAGAGACAATGGAGATTGATATGAGAAGACAACATAAAAAGGGGTTTACTGACGGTTGAGTACAAAAAAGGAAAAGGCGTCAGTTGATCAGGCGCGATAATTGGTTTTCCTTTTTTGAGTTCTGTGACTGATGTGAAAAGAGAAGGAAAAGGAGGGAAAATGGAGGCGTAATTAATGCGAGAAAAAAAATGTGGACTATTCTATATAAGATTAAATAATGCCACAAAGGTCCTATTATTCTCTATCAATGCAAATAATGCCAAGAAGTTTTCTAAGTGAACAGAATCTTTCTTCTAGTAATAGCTTGGTAAAGATATCCGCTAGTTGATCAGTTGTTCCTACAAAAGATATTTCTGTATTTCCCTTAAGAACATGATCTCTAATGAGTGATGCTTGATATCTATACACTTTGCCCTAGAATGATGAAAATTATTTTTTGAAAGACAAATAGCACTTGAATTATCACAGAAAATTTGTATAGGTTTAAAGGAAAGTTCATAGTCACCCAGTTGATGGGACATCCACAGTAATTGTGCACAGCATTGTCCAATAACAATGTATTCAACTTCAATGGTAGATAATACAACTTATGCTTGTTTTTTACTATTCCAGGATATCAATGCCTTTCCTAGTAATTGACATGTACCACTTGTGCTCTTTCTATCTTCCTTATCACCTGCAAGGTCAGCATCTGAAAAACCTTCTAATTTAAAAGAGTTAGAACAAGGATACCATAGTCCATGGGAGACAGTCCCAATGAGATATCGAATGATTCTCTTTACTGCAGTCAGATGAGATTCTTTAGGAGCTGACTGAAACCTGGCACATTTACACACACTTAACATAATATCCGGTCGACTTGTAGTCTGATATAGTAATGAGCCAACCATTCCATGATACTTAGTTTCATCAACAGGGATCCCCTGTTCATCTTTGTCTAGACTTGTTGAAGGACTCATTGGTGTGCCAATGGATTTTGCATTGCTCATGCCAAATTTTTGAATCAGTTCCTTTGTGTATTTGGTCTGACATATAAAGGTTCCTTCTTCAGATTGTTGAATTTGAAGGCCAAGGAAGAATGTTAAATCTCCCATCATGCTCATTTTGAATTCACTTTGCATAAGATTTGAAAATTCCTTGCACATAAGAGGGTTGACACTACCAAATATAATATCATCAACATAAATTTGAATAATAAGATTACCTTCTGATGATCTTTTAATAAACAAGGTAGTGTCTACTTTACCTCTTGTGAAGCCATGATCAATCGGAAAAGAACTAAGTCTATCATAACATGCTCGTGGAGCTTGCTTCAGTCCATATAGTGCCTTAGTGAGCTTATATACATGGTAGGGAAATTTTGAATCTACAAACCCAGGCGGTTGTTTCACATATACTTCTTCTCAATAAATCCGTTCAAATATGCAATTTTGATATCCATCTGAAACAACCTAAATCCTTTAAATGATGCATATGCCAGAAGGATTCGTATAGACTCCAAACGAGCTACTGGAGCGAAAGTTTCGTCATAGTCGACTCCTTCTTGTTGTGAATATCCCTGAGCAACTAATCTGGCTTTATTCCTTACGACCTTTCCATCCTTGTTCAATTTATTTCTAAAGAACCACTTTGTTTCAATTATAGAAACATTTTCAGGTTTGGGTATCACTTTCCACACTTGATATTTACAAAACTGATCTAACTTTTCCTGTATTGCTTGTACCCAACTTGAATCTTTAAGAGCTTCCTCTATCTTTTTTAGTTCAACCTGCAAAATTAATGCTACATTTGCTTTCTTTTTGAGAGCTTCCCTGGTTTTCATTCCTTCATTTGGATCCCCTATGATGAATTTTTGAGGATATTCAGGTTCGCTTCTCCATTCATTTGGATGCACCACATTAGTAGTCGACTCAATCGGATGATCTGGTTCACTGCTGCTGATTTCATTAGTTGACTCCATCATAGCAGATTTATCAGTTGATTCTTGAGATTTGCTTTTCTCCTAAGTTTCTTGAGCTTGATCTTCATCACCTATAGTAATTCTGTTCTCGACCAAGGGGTTATTTTCGTCAAATATAACATGTAGAGATTCTTCCACACATAAGGTGCATTTATTATAGACTCTAAAAGATCTACTATTTAATGAGTAGCCCAGAAAAATACCTTAATCACTTCTTGGATTGAATTTTCCAAGGTTGTCCTTACCGTTATTGTGAATAAAACACTTACTTTCGAAGGGATGAAAGTAACTGATATTAGGACGTTTACCTTTCCATAATTTATAAGGAGTCTTCTTCAAAATGGGCCTTATGAGACATCGGTTGAGAATGTGACATGTTATACTCACACCTTCTGCCTAAAAGTGATTTGGTAGTGAATGATCTAGTAACATGGTTCTTGTCATGCCTTGGAGGGTTCTGTTTTTCCTCTCAACAACCCCATTTTGTTGTGGTGATCGTGGTGCAAAGAAATTATGAGTGTCTCCCTGATCATTACAGAAGTCTTCAAAAGCTCTACTTTCAAATTCTCCTCCATGATCACTCTGAATTGTTGAGATCAGATATCTCTTTTCTCTCTCAACCTTTTTGCAGAAAATATCAAACTTTCTTAATGCTTCATCTTTATGAGACAAGAAAATTACCCAAGTGAAACGTGAATAATCATCAACAATAACAAAAGCATATCTTTTTTCTCCTATACTAGCAGTTCTAGTAGGCCAAAATAGGTCCATATGAAGCAATTGCAAAGGTTTAGAAGTAGATACAATATCTTTATTTTTGAAAGAGTTTCTGGTTTGCTTACCTATGTGATATGCATCACAGATATGAGTTCTAGAAAAATTCAGTTTGGGTAGACCAATAACTAACTTATGTTTGGATAATTTTTCTATCAAATGCATGCTTCCATGACCAAGTTTTCTATGCCATAACCATGGATCATCAGACATAGATGTTAAGCAAATATGCCCATCTATCTTTTCAAAACTATCAAGGATATAAACATTTCCTTACCTTTTTCCTTGGGAGGACTATTTCACTTGTCTCGTCTTCAATAGCACGACATGTTTTCTTAAAATTTACCTCATATCCTGAGTCGCCTAGTTGACTTATGCTTAGGAGATTGTAGTTGAGTACATCGACGAGATAAACTTCAGTGATATCACAGTTGTTATTGAAGGGAATTGTTCTAGTGCCAATTATCATTCCCTTTGAGTCACCCCCAAACTTAACGCTTCCTCCATCAATTTTTGTAACTTCTTTGAACAGGTTTTTATCACCTGTCATGTGACTGGAGCACGCACTATCTAAGTACCATTTTCCTTTGCGGCTTATTCTGTGGTGTTCCTGCAAAACATAGTGATTACTTTCTTTTAGTTACCCAAGCTTGCTTGAGTCTTGGAGGGTTAGTATTACTAGATTCAGAATTGTTTTTTGGTTTCCAAACTCATCCTGAAACATTTTCTTTACGAAAGCGACAAAACGAATATTTATGTACACTTTTGTTACAGTAATGACACATAACTCCTGACCCACTTTTAGGTCTTTCATTAGTGTTAGCAGGGGCGGATCTAGTGTTATGGATACGGGTTCAATTGAATCCATAACTTTCGACAGAATCCGGAAATATACTGGGCAAAATTACTGAAATATGGTCATATATTATTGTTTGAACCCATAGACTAAATTAGGCTATGGGTTCAGTGGTAAAAGTGCTGGGCAGAGCGCCACTTATTATAGTGAGGACTGGGGTTCGAATCTCTATGTCTATGATTTTTATTGCATTTTTATTTAAGTTACTATTTGACTTCTTTATTACTTTTGGACTTCTTTTGCCACTTACCATTTAAAGAGGCCAATTTCTTATCCTTAAAAGATGAGGACCCACCTAATTAATATTATTCTTTATTGTATACTTCTTATGGGTCTTTTTAATAATTATAAAAAGTTAAGGCTTCTTTCTTATTTTCTTGGTCTTCATAAAGTTTTAAGAGATCTAAAAGTTCCACTTTTGAGAAGGTTCTTCTTTCCCAAATTTTTAAAGTTAGGGTTTCAAAAGAATCAAAGCAAAGGCTTTTCTTCTTGGACATAAACTGCAATAATTCTCTTTGTTTTGCTAGTATGACTCTATGGCTCTTTCTCAATAATAATGCAATATTTATTAATTATAAGTTAAAGGATCCGTCCTTGATCTTGGTTCTTGCATTTTGGTTCCTTATAAGAAATTAGTACCTGAGGCTACTGTAGAGTTTGAGAAGTGGATGTTGCCCTTAAGTTTAAGTATAGTCAGATGAGCAGATTTGTTATTTTTGGGGTGACTATGAGCTCTGTATCGAGGAAAGATAAGAAGAAAAAAATATTAGGCATATCAATGTATTATGTGTGCCAAATTTAATAATATGCTGACAACCAAGTTCGTTAATAGATCTTGAACACCCATTCTTGATTCTTGAATATTTGAAAAGTAACCCTTTTGAGTTTTGTCATTAAGTTCCATGTCTAGCAATTATTATCGTATGTTTGGATAACTAATTAGATCATTCCATTCAATCTAACAAAATTAGAGTACCTCTGCTGGAGTGTAATTTATTTTTTGTATTTTTGTAGGATCTTTTTAGTGAGGGTGGATATGATTATGAAATTTTTCAAAGCTATTCCAACTCCTCAAACTTCTGGTTCTAGTTCTGGTTCTAGTCCTCCTACGCCAAGTTCTTCTCCAAGTCCAACTATTCATGACAATATCAATCTTTCGGCAGGATTAAACAAAGAGAAAATGTTGAATTTGAATCTTGAACCCGATCGTGCAGAAAGAAAGCAAATTTTAGAGTATCCTCCAAATTTACGTGGTCGAGTGAGGAGACATTATATTCAACCAGGGCCTTGTCAACCTTGTAATTGTAGCTTTCCAAAAAGAGATTTTGGTGGATTTATGCGTCAATTTAATATTGAATGGTTTAACACTTCATACTCTGGATGGTTAGAATATAGTGTTAAAGTTGATGCAACATTTTGCTTATGTTGTTACTTGTTTAAAAATGAGCATGGAGGACATGGAAAAGTTGGGGATTCTTTCACAAAGAATGGTTTTAGAGCTTCGAATAAAGCTATAGAAAGGTTTAACGCACATATTGGAGAGGTGAATAGTCTTCACAATCGGTGTTTTAAGAGGATGAGAGATTTAATTAATCAAGAACAATCAATGCTAACTTCTTTTGACAAGCAGGCTGAAAAAATTAAAAGTGATTATCGAGTTCGGTTGAATGTTTCGATTGATGTGGCAAGATTTCTTTTAAAACAAGGAATGTCTTTCCGGGACCACGATGAAGGTGAAACTTCTACTAAAAGAGGAAAGTTTGTAGAACTCTTACAATGGTATGCAGATAGGGATGATGAAGTGAAAAAAGTTGTGCTACAAAGTGCTCCACAAAATAACATGATGATTTCTCCAAATATCCAAAAAGAGATCGCGAATGCATGTGCGAAAGAAATAATGAAAGCAATAGTTGAAGATTTGAATGGAGATTATTTTGGAATTTTGGTTGATGAATCTAAGGACGTCTCTCATAAGGAACAAATGGCTCTTGTTCTGTGGTATGTCAACAAAGAGGGAAAACTTATTGAGTGATTCCTTAGTATTGTTCATGTTAAAAAAAAACAACTTCATCGTCATTGCAAAAAGCAATCTATGATTTGCTTTTAGAGCACTCATTGAGTCCATCTCAAATACGAGGACAAGGTTATGATGGGGCTAGTAACATGCAAGGAGAAATCAATGGTCTTAAAACTTTAATTCTGAATGATAATCCTTCGGCATATTGTATACATTGCTTTGCCCATCAATTGCAATTGACTCTTGTAGCCGTTGCAAAAAAACATTGTGATGTAGATCAATTTTTTGATATTGTTGCTAATGTCTTGAAAATTGTTGGAAGTTCTTTTAAGCATAGGGATATGCTTCGAGAGGATCAGGCAAAAAAATTAGATGAGCTACAAGTGCTTGGTGAATTTCATACAGGAAGTGAACTAAATCAAGAACTTGAACTCCAAAGGCCAGGTGATACTCGATGGGGTTCTCATTTTAAGATAGTGCGTAACTTTATTACATTATTCTCATCTATCATTAATGTACTTGAGTTTCTTGCAAGTGAGGGTGAAAATTATCTAGAGAGATCAGTGGCAAAAAGTTTAGTGAATGACATAAGGTCTTTTGAGTTTGTGCATATGATGCACTTGATGTTAAAATTATTGGCAATTACAAATGATTTGAATATGGCTTTGCAAAGAAAAGATCAGGATATTGTAAATGCTATGAAGCTTGTTGGTTTTGCCAAGAGGCAATTGCAAGGGATGAGAGAATCTAAATAGGAATCTTTGATAAATGATGCCTCTTCATTTTGTGCCAAGCATGATATTGTGATCTCTGAAATGGATAAGAACTATCATCTTGGAAAGTCAAAGCGTAGGAGTTCAAGTGTTACATATTCTCATCATTTGCATGTCGATGTTTTTAATACTGTTATTGATTTGCAACTTTCAGAGCTTAACAGTCGTTTTGATGCGGTGAATAGTAATACTTCTTGGTATGGCTAGTTTGAGTCCGGATAATTCTTTTGCAAATTATGATAAAGAAAGAATTATGAAACTTGCTACACTTTATCCTCATGAGTTTAGTTGTTCAAAGCTTGAAGATCTTAGTTACGAGCTTGACAACTATATTCTCTTTGTGAAAGAAGACAACGATTTCTCTAACTTGAAAGGACTTGGAGATCTTTCAGAAACACTAGTTGAAACAGATTTGTACAAGACTTGGAGACTTGTTTTTTTGCTTGTGAAGTTAAGTCTCATATTGCCTGTCGCTACTGCAACAGTAGAAAGAGCTTTTTCTTCAATGAAGTACATCAAAAATGACTTGCGTAGCAGAATTGGTGATGAATTTTTGAATGGTTGTTTAGTTTGTTATATAGAAGATGAAGTATTTGAAACTGTACCTAATGATGCCATTATTGATCGTTTTCAAAGCATGACAACATGTAGGGTACAATTGTAATGGTGATATTTATTGAATATATATTTTGTTAGATGGTTCGATACTTGCTGCATATATATATATATATATATATATATATATATATATATATATATATATATATATATATATGCAGCAAGTATCGAACCATCTAACAAAATATATATTCAATAAATATCACCATTACGTTCGGTTATTATTGTATAGTAACTTGAGGTATGTGCTAGAGTTCTAAATCTTGAACCCATAAAGTTAAATTCCTGGATCCGCCTCTGTTGGGACGTATGCATCGCAATTCAATAACCTTCCAGGTCTACCTCGGGTTATTTTCTGTGAACCTTGCTCGGTGAGTCCTGAGGTGTTCCCATGGACAATGTCTGATCTTCACGTAAACATAAGTTCGGTGATCAACATTATTAAAAGCACACATTTAAACATCAAGCCACCTGCATTACCAACGATTGAAATGCAGATCAACCGTGAAACTTACAATTTCGAACTGTTCTCGTTGCTCGTGAAGATAGCGCTAATATTTTCATACCTTCCAGTTCCAAGCTGTTCTACAGCTTCGTGCTTCTACTTAAGCGACTGAGAATTGTCTCCTTGTTCTATGCTGTGAAAGCTCAGAACGTTTATTTTTATGATTCACAGGAACCACGGCAAGTGTCTCTGCATTTACAGGCAGAACTATGGCCAATGCTTTAGAATCTGGAACAGTATCATCAGCTGATTGATCAATCGGATTCGTAAGAGGTGAAATCTCCAGTTTATGGTTATTCTCATCATGCTTGTCCCACTTAGTCGCTGGAGGATCTGACAAAGCATTGGGAGGCCCCAATTCTAAGATAGGACTAGGTGGACGCCTGAATATAAAAATGACTAATTAGACACCATCAGCTACCCATATAGTAGCCAAAACCTATTGTTGTAACATTTCTTCCTCTATTCTTTTTGATAACTATGCAAAGCATCACTATTCAAAAGCATACAAGTACTCATCTTCCCAACAACAACAGCAACAATAACAACAACGTACGCAGTATATTCCCACATGTGGCTCATCTTCCCAACAATACCTAGATAATTCTTGATCTGTAATGTATGATGCTTAAGCAGGAGTATCATCTTTAGGGACTGATGGAGGACCTTTGGTGAAAACAAGGCTACAAAGTGAAGATTGCCATTCTGGGAAATACCGGCCTGCTGTAGAGTTCTATTGTCATCTCTGACCTTTCCCTGGTCAACCGTAATCCACTTCCCGTGATAGTTGTTTAATTTTGATAAGGGTGGTATCCAAGCCAGCTTGCGCGCACCTCGACTAATTCAATAGGAGATCTGCGCCTCCCACCAACACAAGTATAAGGTAACTCTGTCCACCAAAGCTTAGACAAATGGGAAGCAACCTAGTGTATTTGTCTTTATTATGATTTGAACCTGAGATCTCATGGTTATCCACTTCATTGACCACTAGGGTACACCCTTGTATGCCACTTCCAAGGATAGCTGTAACAGCTTTATTTACTGTTCTCTGCATGAGAAATAAAAAAAACTGTTTATTTGAAATTCCTATAGTCAAACAAACAGGCACAGAAAAAGTTGTTCTCGGCATAAAAGATAAAGAACTGTTTATTTGAATTCCACTTGTAAAAAATGTTTATTTGAATTTAACGAGAAAATTTGGTTTCTAGACTGCCTCATAAGAAAACATTTAGAAGAGCTATCAAGTGACTCCTCGAAGGTAATATGAAGCTTTCCACACATAAAAAATGCCTAATAAGCATGCAAAATCAAAGAAGCTTAAATGAAAATAGGAGTAGTTGTTAATACCAAGGGCATAATGCAGCACCCATTGAAACCTGAGTGAACCTCTCAAAAACATATCTAGTTGCTCCTTAACAAAAAGAAAAAGAACATACCTACTTGCTCTTAACATTTGCACATACGATCATCTTTTTAGTTGGTCCAATGTTAACATAAACAGTGTATACATCGAATCCCTACAGCAAATACTAGAATTCCTGGATGCATAAAGTCCAGCAATCTTGATTAAAGATTGAAGATTTTCTAGATTTCACAATGCATCTGTGATTGACGGGAACAAAAAATAGAGTGTCTGTGAAATACCTTCAGCGAACCAATTGCTTCCATTTCAGGAACCTTAATACAAAGCTGTGGCACCTTGAAAGACTTAATGCTAAATTCTACTGGAAAGGAAAAGTTGACTCCGGTCAAAAGCTTTTTCGAGAAAAAAGTGTATCTAATCCAGATAGGAAGAAAACTATACAAAAGTGGCGAAATGCAGCCCAAACTCAAATCTGAAGTCTCTTACCATTAAGATACTTCTGATGATTTCTAACTGATTCTGAAACCCAACTCCTGTAGAGAAAGACAGCATACTGCTCAGTAAGACAGCATAAACCACGGACCTTTAACAGTAAGGACGCTAATAAGGTATTGAACTTCACCTGAGATTGTGGGAGAGGTAATAATATCTCTCTTGATTCCCTTTTCAGGCGATTTTGAAATGCTTTCACTTCTAGGCTCCTTGTCATATGCCACAGCAAAGCTATAGTCATCACACAGTTTCCTTCTCTTGGAAGATTTTTCAAGTCAACGTCTTTCATTTGCACGCATGCTTTTCCTATTGCGATAAAAGGGCTTCATATGGTTATTCAGTATTATTTATAAACCAAGAAGTTACTATAGCATCAGACATTTAAAGTACCCACAGACAAACACACACACATCAATAAAATCAAAACTGAGCAAAAAAATAATACGTGCATCACGTATATGGGGAACTCGTTACATATTCATTAAAGCTGTGTCTTACAGAAACAAGTAGCTCGGGTAGTCAAAAAGATAACAAGATACATTATATACCACCTATCCTGCCCTTAGGTTGTTTGGATCAACAGAGGACATGAAACCAATAATGCTAACATTAAAAGTTATCACTTAAGCTCATTAGAACTGTTCCTACATCCCGATAACAACGAATTGACTTACATAAACATAATCATTAGCTAAATTTTCTAGTAGCAGATTTTCTACCAAGAAGCTTGCTTTGCACTCAAAGACTACTATAAGATTACATCCGTCTTCGCACACGCCTAGCATTTGGATTAACAGATTCTGCTGCAGCACCATCTGCTGCCACATCCAACCCAAAGATGCTGCTGCTAGTCCTTTTCTTGCTAGACATCACAGGCGCCTTCTCATCAACTGATGCAACTGTTTCCAGTAGCTCTGACAACAGTGACGGGCAGCTCTCTTCTAAGTGCTTAAATCCTTCTGACTGCATGACAACTGTTTAACAACAATCAGTATTTTAGCAACTTACTGAAATAATGGAGGAAACGCATCTTATACAGGCTACACATACATTAAGAACTTGAGGCTGTCAAACAAAATTAAGCAAGAACCTGTATGGCACGGATTATAGTTCCAGCAGAGGAAAACAATATTATTGTCACATGTTGAGGCTTCCAGTACTCGTAACACATTGCCCAAACCAGATTATAGGCATAACGTTAGCTAAAAACTAGCAGGCGCGAGATAATCAATTAATTCAACTTTATTATTCAAATTTCAACTTGCACAATCAGCATCAAAAGCTATATGGTCATAAATATAAGGTTAGCTAAAAACCAACAGCCATGAGACACAATCAAGTAATTCAACTTTATTATACAAAATTTAAAACGGGCAGATGGGAAGAAATCGCCAAGGAATTTGTCTCTGTTGGGATTTGTACTCTATTCTCTCATGGTATTCGTCCCACTATAATGAGCGTTAAGCCACACCTTTGGATGTCTTCCCACTCTTAAATCTCTCATTCCATCATTCAAACTTCAAGTATCGATCCAAACATTCTCTTTTATGGTGTCGATTGGAGAAGTGTAGCAGGAATATATCTACTCTGCAAAAATTTCTGGGAACTTTACCTCAGAACTTAACTTTTTAATAATACAAAATATTTTCTCTAAAAATAGTACTACACACAATATCAAACTATCATTTTCCATGATTCCTGTGTCACCTATATCAGGAATCTTCATCTTTAAGAAAATGAAGCCAGACACTCAATATTGTACACGGAAAAAAAGTTACGTGCATCTACAAGGTCAGACAAAATTTTCGGCTTTTTTCCCTACTAGGAGTTATTAAAAGAAGAATAAGCATATGTTGGCTAGACAAGCAAAGGAGAAACACTCACCCTTAGTTTTAAAACAAGTGTGCCCCCATGCTAAAGAAGATTGATGCAAAGGTTAGATCTCATCATCTATCTATCCGCAACTAGTACCATTGGGTCTAGAAAACCCAATCTAGGTTAGATTTGGTAGAGGTGAATTGTGGACGTCCACCCCCTGAAGCACCTGCAAACATGCATCTCTGACGAGCTAGCTTCTCGCACGTACAGGACCCGACCACATTAACTAACGACAAACTTAGATAACGAGCTAAACAAGGCCAGCAGATTGATAAAATTCAATGTAACTTGTTGGCTATCAGAATTTGGGGGTTCCTTTAGAAAATGCAACTGCAAATCTTAAAGATACATCCTTTTCAAAGATACTAACTCCAATAGCCAAAACCACTAACATATTCTTTCAAGAATTTAAGCAATTCCGCCAAAGCCTAGGAGCCTAACCAACTGGCAGTACTGACATTCAACAATCCTCCACCAAGAGCTCCAAAACATTTTAAAGAAGTTCTAAAGGAAATCTTGTTATTATATTTCCATGGATACCCATTTTGCTAGATGCCTCACAACCGATTCCTGAACTTAACACCACAAATAATCTATTGGAAGCCAAAATCACCTTTTTATACAAAAGCAAGGTCCTTCAGCAAGATTTCAACAGAGATTTTTTCTGAAAATGATGTTCAACAGAGAATTTTCAGAACCTAAGCATATCCATACGTCATTTAGCAAAAGGAGTTCAAGGGACTATTGCTCTGGTCTATGGATACCAACTCTTATCTTGGCTTATCATTTGAACTGGACTACAATGAAATATGGCACAAATGCACTGGAAATGAATAACCAGAGACAAAAACATGTCTGCAGATCAACAGACATTGAAAAACTAGAAATGACATAACCTGAAACACTGCACTGCTCACATCTACGGACTACACGCACCTCCCAAGTTTGTTGCAGCAAATTTCAAACATATGGCTTTAAGCTGTAGGCATTGATGCTGCTCCGAAAGGGAAAGAGTTGTAGCCACTGTCTCCACATTAACTTCTTCACATAATTTAGCCTCGCATAACTGTTTCAACCTATCTAAACCAAAGCGGTCCGCTGCAGCCAATATATGCTGCATCATTATTGTAGATGTACATGTTGAAGTAGAGCCAGCAATCTCAAGCAAATCCGGAAGCTCATCAGAGTAAATGAAATGGAGCATAGCCTACAAAACAAACAGATGTACACAATCATTCCAGCTATTAGAAAAAGCCCTAAGGTTGGCACAAGATACGCATGTGCATTACATAATGGTAATGAACAGCTTTTATGGAAAGAAACTCGATTTGGGAAAATTGTGGTGGAAACACCATGACTATAAGGATGGAATTGCTTAGCTAACTGCTAACTTCTTTCAATATATCCTCTTAGTGATAGAATAATGGAGGACATCATTCTGTCAGCTTAGTTAGTTCTTAGATATAAATTCCAGAAAACCATCTAAACTTAGTATTATCATGAGGTTCCAATTTATATAAGAAAATTGGCTATCTTTCTGAAAAATCACATTCTGTAAACTCTCTACTTTTTGGTATAGCTCTTGTATGTAGGATTGTTTTTTCCATTACCAAAAAAATTATTCTGCTTGTAGAAAAAATTTATTTACTTTTACCAAATACTGTAATGTTCAAAGATGTTTAATGTACAGAACATTAGCCATAAGATTCATTTAAGCCTAAGTATAACAATGCTAACTAAAAAAGGAAGTCTAATAAAGAGCAGTGAAATATAATCCATTTACACCTTTAACATACAAAATGAATCTGGAATGTCCATGGGAGGTCTGATATCCCCTCAATTATCTATTTTCACCCTAGCTTTCTTTTTTATTTCCTTTTAATAGCAGAAATCATTATATCAATGCAAGAACCTATTTTGAACAAAAAAAGCAAGAACTTATTACCTTGAAAATTGAGGGCTCAATATCCTCAAGTTCTACTTTGTCAGAATTAGGATTCCCCACAAGCCCAAAGAATTGGGATCTAAACACTGGAGAACGAGCAGCTAGTATCAACTTATGAGCCTTAAAAGTCTCTTCGCCAACACGGAAATCAATATCACAACCAAGTTCAGCATCCAGCACATATTTGAGACTTTGGCCCATGTCTGATGGAGGAACAGAAACACTATAATCTTTGGGTCCTTCAACACGAGTTCTCACAACTCCAACAGTACAGTGCATAGACAGGCAATCATCCTTCAGGTAGTCAGAAGTTTCCAAAACTGATCTTCTGAAAAATCGTTTGTAACCCCTGTACGTACAGGCAAGAAATTCCATTAGTTCGAGCAAGAGAGAAAGTTATCAATGTGCTTAAATACCATGGAATCAAAAAGGTAGTGTAGTGACCCAACTAAACAATTGGTGAATTATCTTGAGCTTTAACAAGGATACTCTTGTTATGAAGGGCAATCATAATATATCAAATCTGTTACATTTTTCACTAAAAAAATTATTTTATTCCATTAATACAAGATTTACAAAATAGTAACTAAATGAACTGTGGTTTAATCAACTGATCATTAATATGGAAATTTCACGAGAGAACTGAAAATGGAACATACAAACACCATTCAAAGTGGTAAAAAGAAAAAGTTGAGGCCTCAAATGGTTTAGCCAGGGGTCAAATCATGAGGCTGACCCAGATTTCAGTAAGTCAATT
Organism: Nicotiana sylvestris; assembly: GCF_000393655.2. Lineage (NCBI taxonomy): Eukaryota > Viridiplantae > Streptophyta > Magnoliopsida > Solanales > Solanaceae > Nicotiana > Nicotiana sylvestris. The sequence goes on from NC_091059.1 coordinate 40,784,399, forward strand.
CTCTAAAAAACTAAGCAATCATTTAGCGTTTCCCGGAGACAAAGTTAGACATACCCCTGCAACCAAGGATTGGTTCTTTTCTACCTTTCTTTTTCTTAAATCTTATAAATACCAGTGGCGTCAGAATCAACTTGTGGACAGCTTGACTATTCCACCATATACTTATTGCAAATAGGAAGATTTCAGTATTCTGAATTACTCTAACTCTTCCAGCTCAACAACCAAGATCAAAGGCTTGTGCACTAAGATCCCGCTATGCGCGAGGTCGGGGGAAGGGCCGGAGCAGATTGGGTCTTATATATACAGCCTCAAAGGCTGTTTTGGCAGCTTGAACCTGTGACCTCATGGTCACAACAATGAGAGAAATAAGAAAAATGCAACAAGGGTAGGCAAAAGCACTCCTATTTCCAGTATATCGACAAACTTCTAATATGCAAACCCCAAGTACACGCAACATAAACCCTAAGAAACATAAAAACATAAACCATTTGGCCACGAATCTTGCTAATTTAATAGTGCCATTACACAAGCTAGCAGATGAATAAATTTGCAGACATACCACATGCTTCCTCTATATTTCAAAGAATACGGGCCACTCTCGAGCGCCCGATCAAAATGGCTATGAACTTTGTGCTTCCCTTTACCGCTCTGATCCAATAGAGTCAGCTCGAACAGCGCCCTGACATCAGTGCCCTCACTAGCAAGGGCGATGAAAACAGAGACATACGTGGAAGAATCCTCAATATTCTTACCATCAGGGTAGAAATAAACGGCCCAATCATAACCGCCCACTGTGAATGTATCGCTAGTTATGTACTTTCCGGGACCCATTCCTTTAGCCAGGGAGTAACCCCTGATGGTGAAATGGTGGGACCCATTCACCGTCTCGTTTATCGACTTGGAACAGGAATCAGAATCATCCCCCCCACCGCGGTCCTCGTAATCAACGATCATTTCATGGGAATGAATGAAGGTGAAAAAAGAGAATACAAACAGAAACCCTAGATATGGGGAATCGAATTTCCCAGGGATCAAAGTTGAGGTGCGAAAGAGAATGGGAAATTGATACTTGAGAAGCAAAATTGGAAGGAAACTACAGTTTAAGCAGGTGTTTGGCTAGCTGGGGAAACTGCAGAAAGCTGAGGAGCGAACGGCAGGAAAACGAAGCGGTGAAGAAATTGTGGTAGTTGGGGAGGAGGGGAGGGGGGGTAAAGGAGGTGGATGTGGTCAGTGGATGATTTGATCTGATGGATTTATGGCTTTTTGGTAGGCTTTGGAATTGGGATTTTACGATGTTAAGAAAACGTTGTTTCATTGGCGGCGACTTGTCAAAATCTGGTGGATCTCTTTTCTTTCTTTTCCTTACTTTTTCTTTTTCTTTTGCTTTTTCTTTTTCTTTCTCTTCCCTTTTTCTTTCTCACTCTGTTCTTATTTGTCTTGGTGATGCATGCCTTAACACACCACATTTAAGGGAATATGCCATGGTGCATGTTATTCGTCGATGACATAGTTCTGATTGATGAGTCGTGAGTCGGTGTTAACACGAGGCTGGAGGTTTGAAGACAGGCTCTTGAATTAAGGGTTTCAAGCTAGCAGGACGAAGACGGAATACCTGGAGTGTAAGTTCAGCACTGAGCAGGGAGAAGTGGGCGTGGATGTGAGGCTTGAATCACAGGTCATCCCGAGTAGAGGCAGCTTCAAGTACCTTGGGTCGGTTATCCGGGGTAGGGGAGATCGACGAGGATGTCGCACACCGTATTGGGGGTAGGATGGATGAAGTGGAGGTTAGCATCTCGAGTATTATATGACAAGAGAATGCCACTGATACTCAAAGGTAAGTTCTACAAAGCGGTGGTTAGACCGGCCATAATGTATGGGGCTAAGTGTTGGCCGGTTAAGAAATCACATATCTAGAGCAGAAATGAGGATGTTGAGGTGGATGTGCGGGCATACTATGATGGATAAGATTAGGAATGATGATATTCGGGAAAAGGTGTGTGTGGCTCCCATTGATGACAAAATGCGGGAAGCGAGGCTCAAATGGTTCGGGCATGTTCAGAGGAGAAGCCCAGATACTCTGGTAAGGAGGTGCGAACGGTTGGTTGTGGAGGGCACGAGAAGAGGTAGAGGGCGGCCTAAGAAGTATTAGGTGATTAGGCAGGATATGGTGAGGCTCCAGATTTCTGAGGATATGGCACTTGATAGGAACACGTGGAGGTCGAGTATTAGGGTTGTAGGGTAGGAGGTAGTTGAGTCTTGGCTTATGTCATGAGTTTGTGAGTCTAGTCTGGTAGGTATACTATTTCGCTTTTGCTTTGTATCTTTCTTCTTGATTGCATGTTGTTCCTATTTTTCATATTATTTCTGCGTTGTTACTGATATTGTCCCCTTTTATCTTTTTATCTTCTTGAGCCGAGGGTCTTTCGAAAACAGTCTCTCTACTCCTTCGGGATAGGAGTAAGGTCTGCGTACACACTACCCTCCCCAGACCCCACTAGTGGAATTTCACTAGGTTGTTGTTGTTGTTGTTGTTCCCTTTTTCTTTTGCGCGGGGTAGTTACTCCCTTCGTGCGTAGTTTTTTTTAACCATAACTTTTTTATATTGTAATGTAAAATATTTTTTACATAATTTTTAAATATATAAATTTTATTTCAAAAAAATTAAAAATTTTGTATCTGAATTTACGATCAAAATTAAGAAATTTGACTCTTAAAATTCGAGTTTTGCCACTTAACTTAATACAGTATCTTTTAATGTATACTGCTCCAGAAGTAAATTACAAAGTCAGTTTTTCCTTTTTCTATCTTTACAATATAACAAAAGAACAAGAACAAGGAGAGGCATTTGTGTTTTAAGAAGAAAAAACTCACCCAAAATGTCATTGAGACAAAAAATTAATGTCACATATGTCCCAAATAGGGGCATTATGGTAACTCACACGTATTTTGAGGGCATAATGGATAATTAATCATATATTTTTTTCCATTCCTACCTTTCGGTCGATTGTCCTTTTAATTTTAATTTTTTGGTCCAACTCTCTCATTATTTTAATTGTATTTACCTTACCCAAGACACATATCACAAATACATTGTTTACTCGTAAACGGTACAGTTGAATTTATAGCGTGGTTTATAGAAAAGCGAATCGATTTGATCCCGAAATAATAAATAAATTAAATAAAATTCAAGACTTAGTTGAAATCGAGATTGAATAGCAGATAGTTTAGTTTCGGGAGCAAGCTTCCGAAGACAGCAATAGGAATAATGTTAAATAGAAAATAAAGTATTATTTAGCTTTAAATAATATGTAGCATAAGTTTGTCAAATTTTTTGTATCCTACGATGGTTGTTGAAGCCACAATTTATAGCTATACCTAGGAAACAAGGTCCTAGGATCAAGCCCTTTTGAAATGACAATAATGAGGGTCATTGATGAATATGTAACGGCAGGTTATGAATGCCAAAATTCTCTATAACGAATGTGTATTTAATACTGAGGAATATTTTTCATTGAATGTCATCTGGTGGAAAATATTTGTTTGCCCTTGTTGACAATGTTCCCATCGGGGTCTACCTGATGCTAACTAAAGTTGTTGCCCTCGGTCTTGGTTTCCACACGTTTCGTCTTATGTCTGTCTCCGGTTCCACGTGTCACTCTATCATTCGAGTATTTAGTGTGAATTAATTTTACCCTATACAGATAGCCCCCCTGCTATCCGGTGGCACATCATTGTGTCATCGGGAAGTTGGTGAAGATTCCTTTCTTGGCGGAAATTTTTTCGAACCCTTCTTAAAAATTTCTTATGCTTGATAAGACGCATGCATGTTTCGTATTTAATACCCCAAACACATGTTACTCAATGATTTAACAATATTTTTGATGGTTCTCGAGGTAATCATGGCCACGATTTTAGCCCTCTATTCCTTTACATATACGCCTCATTCTTCTTCTTTTACACTCAACAGTTTTACAAACTCTCTCACCTTTTTTGCATTCAACTCTTTTCTGCATTCATCCTTCTTTAATCTTCTTCAAAGAAATCTTATCACCTTCTGTTGATTATGGCTTCTTTCACTAACTCTTCAAAGATCTCGAGTCTTCTCTTCAGTAGGTGTCCGAAGGAGAGCATAGACAAAGAAATCAACGTTGATGCTGACCCCCCTACGGTGAGCACCATTATCCCTAACACAACCAAGGACTTTGAAGAGAAGTTCCCTTCTTCAAGCTATTGTACTTGGGTTGTTGCCAAATACCCCTTTTCTATTTGCCATTCCAACATTCCTGTTGTGAGGAGGATTATGATTGTCATGACCTAAACATTATTGCTCCCGATATGGTGAAGCAAGTAACCTTCACTAAGAAGGGCTTTACGTACGTTTATATGTACCCATTCACTTTGGGTTCGTTTTCTTTGAGCGGGGGCCTTGACCCCGTGATTATGGAGTTGTGCCATCGGTACCAAGTTTTTTTGGCATAGTTGGACCCTTCGGTGTGGCAAACAGTGGCCTGTCTGCAGCGGTTGCGCTAGGAAACGAAGGAGGACCTCACTTTGGCTCGTGTGATGGATCTTTACTCCCCCAAGATTTTTGTGGGGTAGTAATAAATTTCAGCAAACATGGCCACCATACTTTAATCACTATCATGGATAACGAAAACGACCATAGGTGGATGGAGACGCTTGTCGTTGTTACCATCAGGGATATCATCCCGGCCACAACTTCATCCTTTCCTGACTCATAGACTCGTACACGTAAGTTCAAAGTCTATCTCTTTTTTTTTGAAAAAAATAGTTGTTTCATGTCGTTGTTGATCCGTCTTTTTTCATTATTTCAGCAACTCGATGGACACCACCAAGAATTGAAGGCTTGGACTGGTGGGGTCAGAAGATCCTGGACATCACCACACCTGAGACCCGCAGGTGGAAAGAGTTAACCCCCAAATATGGATGGAGGTCCAAGAATCATGGTATGTTGACTCGTAAAACCAATTCTGCTTTTGTTTTATCTTTATACATAAGAAAACAGGTTAACCTCACCTTTTTGTTAGATTCGGGTCTCCCGTAGGGCTCTACGACCATCCCTGAGAGCACATTTTGGTTGATTCCGTAGAGGCTGTGAGGTTGTTGTAGGAGGCTTTCACCCGAACAGACACCATCGGATCTGCTTTTGGTGCAAGCGCTTCCTCTCTGAAGCGCTCGGAGAGGAAGCGCTTTCTCCAACCAGAGAATAAGCAACCAAAAAGGCAGCATTCGGTCGAGGGCAAGAATAAAAAGGTGAAGAAAGCCGCAACCAAGCCAACCATAGCCACTGTGGTTATTGAAAATGATGGGGAAGCCAGTGATGAAGGGGCTTGCCTACAAAGGAGACAACGTCCTTCATAAGCTCAACAAAATGCTCAATCTGAAGAGCTTATAATCCCAATCGAGGATGATGCCCAAGTGCTCTTGGAAGAGTTTGACTTGGTGGAGAATGCCAATTCTCCCTTTTCGGTCCCAATTGGTTCTCCCGATACTGTGAGGCCGAGTACCGGGCTTCTTCCGCCTTTGATTGATGAGCAACCAACAAACAACATTGCCTCCATCGAAGTTGCTTCTCAACCCACAACACCATCAGTTTCATCTCCTTCCATGCCGGATGTACCTTCATTACCAGCAACTACTACATTATCCCCATCGGCCACAAATGCCCGAAAGGAGGATGTCCCTCCTCCCCAGTCCCCAGACCATGGGAATTTGGGGCACAACTACTCACCCCCTTCTGAAGATCCCTGGAGGATGAGTATTGTCTTGCTCTTGATATCTACTGAGTGGCATCTGCTATCCCGATCGATGGAATTCGCCAATTATCTAAAGTCGTTGGCTTCAGAAAAAGATAAAAATAAAATACACTCTCTTTGGGGAGAGTGTTTTTTAAATAATGCAATGCATAATGCGGCGGCGTTAACGTACTTGTTCTGTTTACTACTTGTTTTTTCTTGACTTGCTATGACAAGGTTTCTAAATTAGGTTTTTACTTTGCATCCCAACTTCCTTACTTCTGAGGGCCTTAAAAAATTGATCCTCGATGAAGAAAGACTCCACTTCTAGTGGGACTAATTATTAGACGAGATAGACCAAATTGCTACTTGCCTACTAATGCCGGAAGCAAAAGCTGCTGAGGCGGGTGAGTTAGAGGCTCGGTTGCAACAGAGTGAGAAGGAAGTGATGGCCCTTAGACAAGAAGCCTCACAGCTAAATGTACAATTTCAAGAAGCTAATGCTAAATTGTCTAAGGTACAAAATGGTGTGCTCGCTGTAGCCGAGCGCGAATCTGCCTCCATTGAGAGAGTGAATAACTTGGAGGCAGCCTTGAACTCCAAAGCTGAAGAGGCTGATGCGGACGGAGAAGTGTGCCCAGATGGAGGATAAGAGGATCATGGAAAATAATAATGTTCATATAACCATTATCCGTGATCTTGATCTTAGCCTTAGCGCCATGAAATCCTAGCGGGATGGCTTTTTGACCAAGGTTGATCGGCTTAAATCAGATCTCCAGCACCGAGCGGATTCCCTCATCATTGAAAAAATATATTCTATGTATAGCACGAGGAGCCAAAGCGGGCATCATTGATAATGAGGATGAAATCGCCAAGGCCCAAGTGCTGGAGTTGACTGCTCAAAGATGCCTCCCAGCTCAGCCTGATGCAACTGACTCTTCTGGTTTTGGTTTTGGTTCCAAGTTCTCAGGAATCGAGGACAAACTTGAGAGGAATAATGATGAAGGCCAAGATCCTAAGCCGATGGCAGATCCGCCTACTTCTCCCGGGGCGCTGATTCTCTTCTTCCTCCGAGTTGTGGGGGCGATGTAGTTTAACTTTTTTCTTTCTTTCCTTTGTTTTTTATTGTATTTTTGTACTTGTGCTGCTTGGCACGTTTGATAAATAAAAGTGCTTTTTGTCTAAGCATTGTGCAAAGTTTACTTTTTTGCATCGAATTATGCAAGACTTCTGGTGCATTTTCCCTCGATAGTATTTGGGTTCTGGGCTTAAACTCTTCCGGAAGCAACCCTTTACTATAAGGGTTTTATAATAGAGGGACCTCTTATGTTTATGGTTCTCTTGAAGAGGGCGTCTCCTGTTCATTCCGGCACTAGCATTTAAAGTACTTGATTAACTTTTAAATGATAAAATCAATTTATCGTTTGGACAAGATGCAAGATAAAAATAAAAGGACTTTATTTTATTCCTTCTATCACCAAAAATACATAAGAATTCGTTTTGCTAAAAGAAATGAAATTGCCATTACATGTAGCTAATTTGTACAACGTGTTTCTATGGGGATGGTTGTGCAATCCTCGGTTCTGATGAGATATTTTTTTATCGGGATTTTGTAGTCTTGATTTCTATGGCAATCAGGTTGTCGTATTCTTATATCATTCCCCCACCCCCCAGTGTTCGAATGCGAGAATGCAAATTAGAATACTGGAAATCTTGCTCCTTTGAGGATTCCACTAGTGAACGGATGGATAATCTTTGGTTGGATATCAAGATTCGTTTCCCGTTAGGAAATTTACTATCGAGCCAAAGATTATCTAACCACCCCTAGTGGCTTGTAGGGAAAACACTTGTAAATGGTTGAATAGCCTTTGGTTCAGTGGCAAGTTTTGCTTCATATTAGGAATTTGTCATCGAGCCAAAGACTATTTAAGCATCTCGCAATGGCTTGTCATTTCGATGCCTTGTCGTTTAAAGGTCTTATTTTTGCTGATGGTGTTTCCTTCGTAGTATGATTTCCGTTGCCGCCTCGTTAAAAACCTTTTCAAAAAAATCCTATTGGGACAAAAACTGGGTGAAGAGAAAAAGAGTGTAACACAACTTTTAGTATAGCGGTGCTCATCAACAATAATACCTTTCGACGTGGGTCACATTCTAGTTACTAGGCAATTTGACTCTATCTTGGTTTTCTAGTTCATATGATCCTTTCTCGGTGAGAGTTGAAACCCTATAGGGGCCTTCCTACGTCGGACCTAGCTTTCATGCGTTGAGTTCCCGAGTGTTTTGAGTCACTTTTCTTAAAACCAAGACTCCCACTTTGAAATAGGCAGAGAATGGCCCTTTAATTATAGTACCTTTTCATTCTTTATTTCTGGGCCACTATCCTTATGTGCGTTAAGTCCCTGCGTCCGTCAAACGTCGACATTTTGACTAGCAACGGTTCGTTGTCTGTTTCTTTGTTTGCTCGGAAGTATCACAAGGTTGGTTCTCCTACTTCCACCGGAATCAGAGCATCTACACTGTATATGAGAGAGAAAGTTGTCTCTCCCATGCTTGGTTTGGTCGTCGTTCGGTATGCTCATAATACTCCTGGTAATTCTTCGGGACACTTTCTTTTTAGCTATTTTCAACCTCTTTTTGAGGTTTTAAATAATCACCTTATTGGTTGATTAAACCTGCCTATTTGCGCTCGGATGGTATGGAGAAGATCTAATTCTTTTAATCTTCAAGTTTTCAAGGATTTTGTGACCTTTGAGCCTATGAATTGTGGTCCGTTATTGCAGGCAATCTCCTTCGGTATTCCGAACTGGCAGATTATGTTTTCCCATAGGAAATCGACCAGTTTGCGCTCACCGATTTTCTGGTAGGGATCTTCTTCAACCCACTTAGTAAAGTAATTGGTTAAAATTAAAAGAACCTTACCTTCTCGGAAGCTGATGGAAGCGGTCCGACTATATCCATCCCCCATTTCATGAACGGCCATGGGGATAATACCAAATGTAGAAGTTCTGCCTGTTGGTGTGCTAATGGCGCATGGCGTTGACATTTGTCACATTTCTGAACGAATGCCTTAGCGTCTTCCTCCATCCAGAGCTAGAAGTATCATGCCCTAACTAATTTCAACACCAACGAATTTGTGCCTGAATGATTTCCACAAATTCCTTCATGAACCTCTATCATGACATAATTAGCCTCGGAGGCTCTTAAGCATCAGGCCAACGGGCATTGGAATGACCTTCTGCATAGTTGTCCTCCCTAGAAGCTATAATGAGTTGCTTTGGTGCGGAGTGCTCAGGATGCCTTCAAGTCTTCGGGCAGCTTGTCATGCTCAAGGTAGTCGATGATTTCATTTCTCCAGTCCTAGACCAGGTTGGTTGTATTAACTTCATAATAACCGTCCACATCCAATACCGAGTGCATGAGCTGTACGATCGTACTGGAATCTGATCCTATCATTTCCATGGATGAGCCCAAATTGGCTAATGCATCTGCTTCTGTGTTTTCTTTTCTTGGGATATGGGTGATTGACTATTCCCTGAACCGTGTGAGCAGAGTTTGAAATTTCACCACATATTGTTGCATGCGTTCCTCTTTGGTGTCAAAGATTCCATATACCTGATTTACCACTAGTTTGGAATCGCATTTGATTTTAGTGATCTCAGAGTCTAGTCCCCGGGCCAGTTCAAGTCCTACAATAAAAGCCTCATACTCGACTTCATTATTAGTCAAGGGAACCTCTTTTATGGCATGCCTCAGGACTACTCCTGAGGGCGTGATTAAAGCTTTCTCGAGCCCGGACCCCTTTACGTTGGAAGCTTCATTTGTGAACAGGTCCAAACTCCTGATGTCATTTCCGACACCATCACCGCTTCCTTTGGGGACAAAGGCAGCAGCCCGAGAATAAAATTAGCCACAAAGTCGGCCAAAACTTGTGATTTGATAGCAGTCCTAGATTTATATTCGATATCGAATTCACTAATTTCGCCTATCCATTTGGCCAGTCGACATGACAACTCAGGTTTGTGAAGGACATTACGAGGGGAAAAGTTGTCACCACAGCTATCAGGTAGCATTGAAAGTAATACCTAAGATTTTGAACGGCGACTGCGAGAGGTAAGGCCAATTTTTCGAGGTGCGAATAATGAGTTATCACTCCCGGTAAAATTTTGCTAACATAATAGATAGGAGATTGTGTACCTTCGTCTTCCCGGAATAGAATGGCACTTAGCGCTACCTCCGAGTCCGCTAAATATATTAGAAATTGTTCACCTTCCTCTAGTTTTAATAGTAACAGAGGGCTTGATAAATACTGTTTTAGGTCTTTTAGAGTCTATTGGCATTCCGGAGTCCATTTGAAGTTTTTCTTCTTCTTCAGAAGTGAGAAAATGTGATGGCATTTCTTGGAAGGCCGAGAGATGAACCTGCTTAGAGCGGTCACTCTTCCAGTTAGTCTTTGGACTACTTTCATGTTTGTCATCTGGTCTGGAATGTCCTAGATGGCTTTAGTCTTATCGAGTTTGACTTTGATCCCCCTTTGTGATACCAGGAAACCCAAAAATTTACCAGAGTTGACTTCGAACACACATTTTTTAGGGTTAAGCTTCATGTTGTGCTTCCTTCGGATATCAAAAGTTTCCTGGAGGTGTTTTAAATGGTCACATGTGTTCAAAGACTTAACCAACATATCATTTATGTAAACTTCCATTGTTTTCCCTATTTGCTTTTCGAACATTTTATTTACGAGCCTCTAATAAGTGGCCCCGGCGTTCTTAAGCCCGAAGGGTATCATATTGTAGCAATATGTGCCAAAGTTTGTTAGGAATGAAATTTTTTCCTGATCCTCCGGGTTCAACTTGATTTAGTTGTACCCGGAATAGACATTTAGGAAACTCAGCAACTCGTGTCCGGTCATTGCATCAATCATTTGATCAATGTTTGGCAATGGGAACGAGTCTTTTGGGCATGTGTTATTCAGATCCTTATAATCTACGCACATGCGAAATATATTATTCTTTTTTGGAACTACTACTACATTAGCTAGCCAGTCGGGATACTTTACCTTCCCAATTGAACCAATATCGAGCAATCAGGTTACCTCTTCATTGACAGACCTGTTTCTGACCTCGAAAATTGGGCGCTTTTTTCCTTACCGGAGAGATGTTGGGTTCCAAGATTAACTTGTTCATGGACCCCTCAAGCGGGATACCTATCCCATCCGTTTGCATCCATGCAAAACAATTAACATTAGTTTTAATAAATTCTCTAAATCCTTACATGAGCTTGGGGTTTAGTCTTCTCCCCAAATTGTTCGAGTTCTTCCGTAGTGGATGTGGTCGCGCCCATTTCTTTCGGTACCTGGAAATACCTTGGTATCTGGTGGGATTCCAATGACTCCTCCCTTTTATCGTCTTCGTTTTGTTCGGGAGCAGGCGTCGGTTCTTGTAATTGCTATACCACATGTTCTTCCCTTTTACTGCTGGAAACCAAGGTCGCGTTCATCTCACTTGCCGCCGGTTGATCTCCTATTATTTGTTTGATTCCTTCTGGAGTTTGGAATTTCAGAAGTTGGTGATATGTTGATGGCATGACTTTCATCTCGTGTAGCCATGGTCTATCAAGAATTATGTTGTAGCCCATGTCGCGGTCTACTATTTCAAATAAGGGAATCTTCATGACCCCTTCGGCCTTCATGGGTAGTAAGATCTCCCCTCGGGTTGTCACACTTGCTAAGTTGAAACCGGCAAGAAGTTTTGTTATCGGAATGATACTTCCGATTAGCTTGGCTTGCTCCAGCACCCTCCATTGAATGATGTTGGCTGAATTTCTTGGGTCCACCAAAACACGCTTATTTTTAAAATCTAGAGCGTTAAGAAAAATTACCATGGCATCATTTTGCGGAAGTAGAAGTCCATCGGCATCTTCTTTTGTGAAGGTTATATCGTCCTCGGTGACTTCCCAAAGTCTCTTGCTATGAGTCATCGATACTTTTGTCTTTTTTGTTGTCGAGAAAGTTACACTGTTGATCTCGTTTCCCCTGAAAATCATGTTAATGGTTTGCTGGGTAGGGTCTTCACCTATCTTTGAGGGCTCTGCGTTATCATGGTTACAACCATAATTGTTTTTATCCTGGTCTCTTAAGAACTCTCTAAGATGGCATTTTTCAAAAATGTCGCCACCTCTTCGCATAGATGTCGACAGTCCCCACCTCGGTGGCCGTTAGTCCCATGATACTCGCACCATAGATTAGGATCCCTTTGGCTGGGACCAAATCTCATCGGTCTCAGGAACCATACTTCCTTGATGTTCCTCATCACCAATATCAACTCCACTACACTTATATTAAAATTATATTCGGACAATCCAGGATAGGTGGAATCCTGGGAACCAGATACCTCTTTATCTTGCAATGACCTGCTAATCCAGCCACATCCAGTTTTTCTTTCGGGCACAAACCTATCCATCAACCGAAACTCTCTATTGTGGCATTCAGCCCTTTCGTAGGGCAAAAATCGGCCCTTAGAAGATCGTTGATGTGCGTCAAAATCATCCTTCGACTTATCCTTGTTCTTTTCTCGATCCTGGATCTTAGTTGATGTCGAGAACCCGAGATGATTATCTTCTATTCTTATCTTTGATACGTAACGGTTATGGAAATCTACCCATGTTGTTTCCTGGAACTCGAGTAGGCTTTCTTTCAGTTTCTTGGAGGCGTTGGAGCTCCTCGGGTTTGACCCTTTAATAAATGCCTCTGCTGTCTATTCATCTGGCATGACTGGTAGCACCATTCTTTCTTTCTATAACCTGGTCACGAACTTACGCAGCAACTCGGATTCAACTTGCGAAATCCTGAATATGTCTGCCTTACGGGCTTGGACCTTCCTAGCCTCGGCATGGGCCTTGATGAAAGAGTTTGAGAGCATCTCTAAAAGGAATCTATTGAGTGTTCGGGTAAGAGTGAGTACCATGTCAAGACCCCTTTCGTGAGGGTTTTTCCAAAATTCTTTAGCAGGACTAACTCAATCTCATATGGATCCAAGTCATTTCCTTTCACTGATATTTTATAGGTGGTGATATTTCTTGAGGGTCTGAAGTCCCATCATATTTTGGCACATCTGGCATTTTGAATTGCTTCAGAATTAACTCTAGTGTTGTGCTCCATTTGAATGGAACCTGGGTGTATTTCTTTGAGTCCAGGCCCTTCAACATTGGCGGTGCACCCAAAATTTGGTCCTTTCGAGCATTTATTTCCCTCATAAACCGCATGAGCTCGGTTTTGAATGGATCATTATTATTATTGTTACTAGATCCGCTATCGACCTCCTTGCCCCGTCGAAGCTAAACTCGCCCCTCGGGGTGTTGTTATCAACCCTTTGCATTGATTGATTTACGGGAGCACTGATAAGTTAGGATCTTGATTACTTATTAGCGCCTTTTTACTTTTGTTTTAGTCCAAAAGTCTTTAATTGTATTCTTGAAAACCGATAAAATGTGCTTAAATACAAGAGAATTGGAAAATGATCCACAAAGATGCAATCCAAATCAAAAAGGAGTAAAGTATTCTCAAGAACAAAAAGTAGGAAAAAGGCATAATATGCGGACCACAGAATTCTCTCTGCGGTTGTAAAAGGTGAAGTGAATCCCGTCAAAGGTCTAGTGTAATGTGTAGACCGCACAATTATTGTGTGGCCACAAAAGCTACCAAAGAGTTCAAGTTCAGAGAAGTCCCAGCTCGAGCTTCAAGGATATGTGAAGTGCGGCCGCAGAATTTAGCCATGCAATCGCACACAGAGTTGTGCGATCTGTAGAAAGGCCTGTGCGGTCGCTCTCCATTTTGTGTGGACTGCAGAACAAGTGACATGCGGCCATAATCCAAAATTATGCGGCTGCAGATCAAGCTCCTGCCAAGACTGAAGAAGAAGTGCGGACCGCACATGGAATTGTGCGACCGCAGAACCTCCGAAAGGGCATTTTGTCTGAAATTTCTAGTTATGTTTAAATAGACTTATTTCACGAAATTAGGTCAAGTTTTGAAGATCTGAACATTTGTAGCCATTTCTTCTTACTCCTTTAGGCAACTTTAACTTACTTTAGTGATTAAATATTAGATTTTTGTCTTTTAATCTTTTAATATGAGTTTAATTATCTTTTTTTCTCTATTTTCTTGATTATCCGTTATGAGTAGCTAGATTCTTATCTAGGTTTGTGACCCAACTCTAGTGTGTAAACCTTATGGGTGATTAATTTTATGCTTGTTTATGAATGAGTATTTGTTATTTAGCTAAGTTTATGCTTTATTTGTGAATTAATGGTTGCAAATATTGATTCATGTCTTTTTGACTTAGTCTCTTCTTGAGAAAGAGAGACTTAGTCTAGGTCAAGCTAGCTAATAATGAATTGAGTCAATTGAGAAACTGATCAACCCAATTAAACGGTTCAACCTAGAGATAGTAACAACCCGACTTGAGCTCTTATCAACTGTTTCGGTAGATACCCATTTGGTCTTGAGAAAGTCAAATTGGCCAAAACCATTCTCTGACCGAGAGCTATTGAGTGGGCAACGCATTGTTGTGAGCTATAATAAACCTCAGTCAACAAAACAACATGAAAGTCTTTATCCCATTAGACGAACACCTAGGTCATGGTCACAGCCCTAGTCTTTTTACACCATTTAAAAAACAACTAAAAAATCATTTCTTAGTTTTAATTACTTAGTTGAAATCTTATTTTAATTTAGCTATAAAAGCAATCAAGTTTGTGGAAGTTCAATTTAGGATTATTCAAGCTCATATCCCGTAATATATACTCCTAAATCCCAATCTCATAGCTCCATATGGAATTCGACTCCGACTCAAAGTTGGGTATTACTATTACATCAACCGTTTCACTACCTTAACTAGAGGGTGTGACTTGGACGACATCAAGCACCGGGAGGAACTGGACCTCTTCCATTCACGTTGTTAAAAGCACCCGACAATGCTTGCCTCAATTCTGATATGGCCTGGTCTTTCCGTAAGAGATGACCCATGATGGCCTTTTGCTATTCTCTCAAGATCCTCACTGTTTCTGCAACGTACTCGTCTTCAACGTCATTAGGAGTCACCTCTCGTACGTGTCGGGGATACCGCGCGCCATGAACCGTCATGGCTTCGTCCTCCCCGTTGCAGGTGTCACTGATCGAATCCTCGTGCTGAAGAGGATTTTCTTGTGCATCAACGTTGTGTGAGATGTTGACATCGTTATCTTCCATCTTTTATGATTTTTGCTAAGAAACAAAGAATCAATCATATTAGTAATAACCGCATCAACTCAATTACGCAACTGTCTAAGCCCCACGGTGGGCGTCAAACTGTTTATCCGTAAAATGGTACAATTAAATTTATAAGGTAGTTTATAGACAAGCGAGTCGATTTTATCCCAAAATGATAAATAAATTAAATAAAATGCAAGACTTAGTGTTAAAATCGAGATTGAATAGCAGATAGCTTAGTTCCGAGAGCAAGGCTTCCAAAGACAACAATATGAATAATGTTAAACGGAAAATAAAGTATTATTAGTATTATTTAGCTTGGAATAATGTGTAGCATAATGTGTCTTACAATTATTGTTGAAGCCACGATTTATAGTTATACCTAGAGAACAAGGTCCTAGGATTAAGCCCCTCTTAAATAACAATAATGGAGGACATTGATGAATATGTAACGACATGTCATGAATGCCAAAATTTTCTGTAATGGATGTTTATTTAATATTGAGGAATCTTCTTCATTGAATGTCATCTAGTGTCAAATATTTATTTGCCCTGGTTGACAATGTTCCCTTCGGGGTCTACCCGATGCCAACCGAAGTTGTTGCCCTTGATCTTGGTTTTAACTCATATCGTCTTCCATCTGTCCCCGGTTCCACACATCATCTGTCATTCGAGTATTTAGTGTGAACCTATTTTACCATATACATACACATGCACGGCTATATCCTTTTCCATAAAGCACTCAATGCATATATACACATACAATACTAAATGAATTACATAGATATGAACAATACTATACACATCTTGCATTGATCACTTTCTAACTCTACACCCTTAAATATTCATTGTCGCACCTAAGATGCTTATTCCAACCCTATTTATTTTCTATATTTATTTTCTTCTTCTTTTATCTCTTATCTTTATTTTAGTGTGAAAGTTAGATTAAGGAATGGTTAACAGAAAGAAAAATATTTTTTTTTGTGGTAAGAGTCCTGATTATACAACTCTTAGTGTGAGTGTGCTCCTATGGTTATAAGTTTCAAATGAAGCATCTTCCAGGCCTTCAAATTTTATGATGAAGGTATAGCTGCGTTCAATGAATTCCAAGAAGAAATTGCTGACTGTGAAGAACCATCTTCAAGTTTATTTGTAGATGAAAGTAGAGTAGGAGTTGATGGTAACAATGGAGCAAATGTTATTTCACCTGTTATGTTAGCTAGAATGTTTGTAAGGAAGGAGATTTCAGAATTAGTTAATTTTATTATTAATTAAAATCATTTATTCCCTTATGAACTGAATGTTTTGCTTATATTGTTGGATGTTAATTGAAAGGTTTAGTTCTAAGTGACAAAGTATTATCATCTATTGTCAAAGTCATAATTTTCATATGATCATCTTAATTCGTTAAGTTCCTATAGATGAATATTCGTTGTATGTACTCTTTTATTTTTATTTGATGTTATTTTGCTTTGTAAGTCCAAGCATGCTATCTTTGTCCTGATTTTATACTTCTGAAAGCTCTTTATTAAACTGAAAAAGAGTTAGATTACGCCTGATGTATAAAAATTTGTAGCATCGTCTTCAATTAATCAATAAACTAAGGAAAAGTTGTGTTGGCTCAATTTCATTTAGTTATGTCTCCAAAACGTATATTGGTTTCCTTACTGGCCCCAAATGTGAGATAAGGTGTATGTTAGTTGATTTTTCTTGAGTGGATACAACGTGGCTTTATATCTGTTTATGATTAGTATTCTAAGTCCAACCAAAATCGGATAGGATTCAAAGAAAGCATTGTAGAATTATCTATAAGCATAACAATAGTTTCACTAAAATATATGTAGGAGATTCCATAACATCAACATAACATAACAAGACCAACAAAAATACCACGATAAGCAAAAGACAACTTAATAGACTATTAGCAAAACCCCAATATTAGAATATCATACTATATGCTTGGCATGCACAAAGAAAATTTCATAATGGACTACTCAATTTTGTGGGTAACAGAAAGAGACTTGGTGGTTTTAGAGGCTGATTTAGGGTCATTAATGATAACAATAATGGAATTGTTCTAGCCTCCATTTTGGACGGATGATGTGGCATATCATCAAGCATGGTGTAAAGTGAAGTTAGTTGATGCTTCTCCAACATGACACTCTCAGGTAATTAATGCTTGAATCACGAACTAGCTTCTCAAGCAATTCATTAGTCTCATGCTTCAGCTTCGTAAAGTCACGCTTTAGATATTGATGCAAAATATTAGGATTAACGGGTGAACCATAAAGGGGTTGTTCAACAACATTTTTGTTCGGAGTCCTATTCATGGTTATGCTTAGAAGAAGTAGTAGTTTCAATTTTTCTTTTGTTTTATGCAGGGTTGGTAGAATAAAAAATGAAGTATATATAGAGGGACATCTAGTGATGGTATAATACAACTATTCCACTTCCCAATAGCACTTATAGTCCCTTTGTATAGAATTTAGAGTCCCTATTCAACAACTTCACTTCCTAGTAGTCGTTCTACTCTTCCGTGCAATCATTCAATTCCTCCACGATTACAATTAATTATATAAGCATGTTCCTATTCAGCCATTCTACTTCCCAGTAGAGTCCCTAATGGGGCATGTCCATTCTGAACCATGGTTTGAATTCCACTTCAATCCATCCGCCAACCATGTTTTGTTTTTCTTCTTTTTTTGTCTGTCATGCTAATGTTAGGTTTAGGTTGCTTATTAGACCGTAACGATCCGATCTATCATTTTCAGTACTAGTTTTTTTTTTAGACTTATCATAGCTTCATTTGATGATTCATGATTTGCATTTGTAGCCTGTGTCACTTTTTGAAAATATTATATGTGAAATTTAAAAAACAAAATATGATTATTGACTTTAAAAGTGATATTGAGTTGACCATAGTCAACATTTTTGGTAAACGACCCCGGATCAGTATTTTGATGATTTTGATAGGTTTGCATAGTGTTTTTGAACTTGTACATATGTTTGGATAGGATCCCGGGTGACCCGAGCGCGTTTTGGCACATAATGTAAAAAATTAGAAATTTTGATTTTAAACTTGAAAACCGTAAGTTTTGATGATTGATTTGTGATTTTAGATGTTATTTTGATGATTTGAGGTAGCGAACAGGTTTGTATGATGATATTATACTTGTGTGCATGTTCCGTTTGGAGACAAGGGGCTCGATTGAGTTTGGAGATGTGTTACGCAATAATTTTGGTTGTTGAGAGGAAGCGAGTGTGTTGGACATGCAGATCTCGCATTTGCAAGGTTCTTCTCCTAAATGCGAGCATCGCTTTTGCGAGCTATTACTCGCATTTGCGATACTAGTCTAGGGATGGCTCTTTGCATTTGCGAAGAAAGCGTCACAAATGCGGATAGGTGGGGGACCGCATTTGTGACTCATTTTGTTGCATTTGCGATGCTGGATCATTTTGAGAAACTTCGCATTTGTGCACAAGGTGCGGTAAAAAATGCGAGACTTTGTTGCATTTGCGACAATTTCATGTATATGACACGGATCACATTTGCGCTTAGTGGTTCGCATTTGCGAACGCCGCATTAGCAAACAAGAGTTCGACATTACGACATCTGCAATTGGGTAAAAGTTGGAAAAATTGAGACTTAGCTCATTTTACACCATCTTTCAACCTTAAACACTATAGAAGCGATTTTTGAAGAGGAACTTCTTCCCGAATTCATTGGTAAGCAACTTTAACTTGTTTTCAATCAATTTCAATTATTTTAAATTTTATCATCAAATTTTTGAATTTCAAAGTAGAAATTTGGGGTTTTGCGAAGAATTTAGAAATTTTGTAAAATTAAGGTTGAATTTCGAAATAAATCACATATTCGGGTTCGGGAGTGAATGGGTAATCAGGATTTAGTCTTAATCTTGAATTCGACCACGTGGGCCCAAGTTGACTTTTGTTGACTTTTTTAATTTAGTTAAAGATTGAATTTTTCATCCATGGATAGTTTCTAAAGCTTGTTTTGAATTGTTTGAATGATATTTGGCTAGATTCAATTGGTTCGGAGGTTGTTCTAAAGGAAAAATCATTGTTGATTATATTTCGGAAAGCGGTAAGTGTCTTGCCATCTCTGTTGAGGGAAACGTTTTCCAATAAAATGATATTATTTGCTATATACGGGGGTGATATATATGCGAGGTGACGAATGTATATGCATGTGTTAGGGTTATCCATGCTCGGGGTAGATTATATGATTCTTTGTGCCTTGTTGGACTATGCAATTTTCTTACCTCATATTTTACTTGATTTCTATAATTATATGAATACAAATTTTAATGCTAAAAATCATGATTCAGGCTATTACAACTTGATTAAATATGACGGACTCTTTGTGAAATTGTTGATGTGTTTGTCGAGATACATGAACAATAGAGTTCTTGTAACGACCTGACCGGCCATTTTGAGTATTTTAGCCCCAATCCTCTATTTGTTGCCTCTTTTATATTTTTTATGGTTACGTGACTTGTCGGGGGTGTTTGGTTTTGGTTTCGAGTGAGTTTCGGAGTGAAATAAGGCATATAGTCCTTAAGTTGGAGCTTTAAGTTGAAAGAGTTGATTGTAGTTTGACTTTTGTATAGATATCTCCAGAATGGAGTTTTGATGGTTCCAATAGCTCCGTATGATGATTTAGACTTGGGAGCAAGTCCGGATGTTTATTTTGAGGTCCGTAGGTCGGTTCGGCTTGAATTGACGAAAGTTAGGAAGTTGAAGCTTCGGAAGGTTGGAAAGTTTAACCGGGAGTTGACTTTATTGATATCGAGGTCAGATTTTGAATCTGAAGTTGGAATAGATTCGTCATGTCATTTATGATTTGTGTGCAAAATTTTGAGGTCAATCGGAGTTGATTTAGTATGGTTCAGCATTAGTTTTGGAAATCAAAAGTTCATGGTTTCAACAGGCTTGAATTCGGTTGCGATTCGTTGAATCAATGTTGTTTTATGTGATTTTAGGCCTCGAGTAGGTCCATTATGTGTTTTCAAACTTGTTGATATATTTGGACGAGGTCCCGGGGGGATCGGGTGTGATTCGGATTGAATTCAGAACATGTTTTGACTTCTTTGATTGTTGAAGTATTGTTTGGACTGGTGTAATCGCACCTGCGCCTTTTGGATCGTAGGTGTGGCACCGCAGAAGCAGCGCTCGAGTCGTAGAAGCAGATTTTGGCATACCCAACTGGGACCTCAGGTGCGGTCCATATTCCGTAGAAGCGGAATCGCAGAAGCGAAACCGCAGAAGTGGTGGGGGCATCGCAGGAGCAGAGTGGAGTGAGCAGGGGAAGGGCTATCAGTGCGGTTGCAACTCCACAAATGCGTGCTCGCAGAAGCAGGCCATAGGTCGCAGAAGCATTAGCGCAGGTGCGCTTGGGTGTCCACATATGCGCATTCTCAGAACTTAAGTCATGGACGCACCTACAATGGAATTTTTGCAAGTGTAGAGCACACACACACTCTCTCAAACCTAGCCAAAGGAGCAAGCGGTTGTTGGCCCGCAAAAGCAAGATCCCTGGGCAGAAAAGGCCTAATTTCGAGGGTTTGATTTCATTTTCGGACATAGAAAGATTAGTTTGTGGCTTTTTTTAAAGTTTTTCAAGGAAATCATTGGGGTAAGAAATTCTAACTCGGTTTTGGCTATATTAGACGAATCTATTGTTGTTTTCATTATTTAATTAGTGTTTTAAGTTGGAAATTTGGGAGGAAAATTGTGAAACTCCTTTGGCTAAATTTGGGGATATGAAACGCGATTTGAGGTCAGATTTGAGTAATTCTTATATGATCTGGGTTGACTTTTTATTCCTTTACAAAGATCTTAATTTTATTGTTTGAAATAGTTTCCTATAGTTTATATTTATAGTATGAAGTTGTTTTGGCTAGATTCGAGACATTTAGAGTTAGATAACCGAAGGAAAGGCTTAGTAGTGGATTGAGTTAGCATGTTTTGAGGTAAGTGTCTTGCCTAACATTATGTGGGGGAATTACCCCTTAGGATTGGTGTTGATTTGTGATAATTGTGATATGTGAAAGTCGTGTACGCAAGGTGACGAGTGTGTACATGGGCTAAATGTGGAAATTTACCATTTTAACTATGTCGACTTCCTTAATTGAGTTACCGTAATATGTCATATTCATTATCATTAGTCTATCATCACATGCTCTACTTGTCTTATCTCTTATTTGTTAATTGCCTTACATGTTTAGTTGATGCATTATTTCCTCTATTCCTTATTTATTATTTAATCGTTGAGTTCTTTAATTGAAGTTGTTATTTTTGGAATATCTTATCGTTGAAATTGGTATTGAGTTATAAAGGCCATGATTTACATTGTGGCAAAGTTGAAAAGTTGTGAAATACTATTCTTATTGAATTACTCACTTTCAGTTGTTACTGTTGATACTCTTGTGCATATTGTGGTTGAGCCATGGGCTACATGTTGTGAAAATACTGTTGTTTTAAGTTTTCTTGGCAAGTTGTGATACTGGTCACTTGAGGTGCGATTTGTGGTACGTTATGTTATTGATACGCGTGCGGTGGTATAAAGTTTTGGGGTTGAAACACATACGGTGAGATAAGGTGGGCTTGATACACGTCTTTCTAGTAGGGGAACTGCTTGAAGCCACGCGATGTGATAAGGTGGGCTAAAATGCGAGAAGCTTTTTCAGGAATATGATTTTTCAAAACTAAATACAAGGCTCCCACGGTGATATAAGGAAAGATTTTGAAATGAATTGTGAGTTGAGACTACGAGGCAGTACCTCGGTAGTGACTCTTGTTGATACCTTTCTATTACTTCACTTGTGTTCTGTTGCCTTGTTCAGTGTTATAAAATTCTGTGTTTTCTTCCATGATGCATTATTTGTCTTATTAGTGTAGCCAATCTTAGAACCCATTTGGAAGAAAATTTTCCTTTTTTCAAAAAAAAAATCAAAAGATTGTTTGGGTATCAAAATCTTATAATTTTTTCCAATCTCACTTGAAAATTGGAAGGTTGCTATTTTTTAGATTTATAAATTTATCATATATTTTAAAATTTATAAAAAGACCCCATCGGTTATTAACCTAGGTAACTATCAACTACCCACTTTCCCTTCCACAAAGTCAGAAACACAAAACGCAAGCAGCAGGTCTTCTTCTCACCAAAGAGTGTGGCTACCTTTCCCACTAGTCCTAGTTGATTCTTGAACTCTGCTTACTGGAAGTTTGATTATATGGTTATGAGAAATATGTGGTTATGCCTGCTTTTTTACTTTCTCTATGTGTCAGTAGAATTAGAACATGTGATATTGATTTTGCATCATCTGTGTGTTACAATAAAGCAAAATATAATAACAGTTAAACAATAGTATATTTAATTATTTATTTCAAGTAGGATAAATTTGGGGTGATTTTGATATTTTTACAAATTGTGGGGTATAAATAATGTTTCATGGTTTTGAAAAAAAGATATCCAAATATTTTTGCAAAAATTATAACCAAACACAACTTCATCGTCAATTCAAATTTTAGTGAAATTCCAAATTTGAAAAAAAATGGAATTCATGTCCAAACGCCTACTTAGTATACTTCTTACTTGTAAAATTTACATTGTTATTATTATTACACTATTAATTACTCATTCAGTTTCTTATTTATTCCAGTAGGGCCATGACCTGACCTCGTCACTACTCTACCGAGGTAAGACTTGGCACTTACTGGATATCATTGTGGTGTACTCATGCTATACTTCTACACATCTTTTTTTGTAGATCCAGGTTTTTCCTTCCAGTCCAGGCACTAGTGAGAGCTCATCTTCGAGTACTTCAAGGTATATTTGTCGGCCTCCATAGGCCTCGAAGTCCCCCTCTACCTAGACTCTTTTATTTCCGTATCCTTTTATAGACACTGATGTATAGGGATATTCAATACCACTTTATAAAGCTTGTGATATGTACCGGGTTTTGGGAAGTCGTATATACTAAGTTGTAGAGTTCTTTATATTCGTTGTTGAGTTATTGAGACTTTAATTATTATTTTAGTTATTTCTGCATGAATGTTAGGCTTGCCTAGTCTTAGAGACTAGGTACCATCACGACAGCCTACAAAGAAAAATTATTGTTGTGGTAAGTTGGTATTAGAGCTCAAGGTTCATAGATTTTATGAGTCACAAGTAGGTTTTGTAAAGTCTCGCGGATCGGTACGGAGACATCTATAATTATCTTTGGGAGGATATGGAACTGTAGGGAAAAGTTACGATTCCTTGATTGCTTATCATGTGAATTTGTTGACTTCGAAATTCTAAATCTCTATATTTCTATTCTATCACAGATATTGAGGACACGCACAGCTGGATCAGATGATCAAACACCCCCTCCCTTTACTAGAGCCGCGAGAGGCCGGGACCGAGGTAGAGGCTGAGGACAGGCACGTGGTGCTGCCAAAGCACCTGCCTGAGTTGCTATAGAGGAGCCACCAATAGCTCTAGTTAAAGGGAAGGCACCTGAGACGCATGTTACTGCCTCTGCACTTGAGGAGACCCTCGCGTAGTTTTTGAGCATGTTTAGCACTCTAGCTCAAGCAGGGTTGATCCCACTTGCTCCTGCCACATCTCAGGCTGGGGGAGGAGCACAAACTACCCCCGCCCATATCCCAGATCAGCAGGTCTAGGTTGACCAGGTCTTAGAGGTCATATTAGTATAGCCGGTTGTCCCAGTTTAGCTCGATATTAGGGTAGCAACTTCTGAGGGGAAGCATCTCCGGCTTGAGAGGTACAAAAGTACCACCCTCGTACTTTCAGCGATTTGTCTTCAGAGGATGCATAAAATTTTCTTGATGAGTGTCACAGTATCCTCCATACTATAGGTATTGTGGAGACGAGTGAGGTTGATTTCACTACATTCCAGTGTAAAGGAGCTACTACTGGTGGAGAGCATATGAGTTAGGTGGCCCGCCCAAGGCAGCTTGACTTACCTGGGCTCAGTTCTTAGAGATGTTCATGAGGGAGTTTGTTCCCTAGTGCCTTAGGAATGCATGGCGCACAGAGTTTGAGCAGTTGTGATAGGGTACTATGATCGTATCGGAGTATGCAGTCCGGTTCAGCGAGTTGTCCATACATGCACCTACATTAGTTTCCACTATTAGAAAGCGAGTTCGTCGATTTGGGGCTCAACCCTGGTATTAGGTTCAGCATGGCTCGAGAGTTGGAGACTGATACCTCATACCAGTAGGTAGTGGAGATCTCTAGGAGATTGGAGGGTATGTGGAGTCGGGATAGAGAGAAGATGGAGGCTAAGAGTCCTCAAGATTCTGGCACATATAGTGGTGCATGTGCCCCAGTTGCAGCCCGTCATGGTAGAGGCTATGTGAGTTGCCCTGTTCATTCAACACTTCCAGCTTCCAGCGGTATTTCGGCTACTCCTATGTCTCAGGTTGCCCATTATGCACCACCACTATCTAGTGCACCTCCTGCATGGGTTGCTTTAAATGGTCAGTCTAGCTGACCAAGCCCAAGCTAGTTCCAATAGCCACATCCTCTGAAACCTTGTTTTGAGTGTGGTGACACTCGTCATATGGTGAGGGACTGCCCCAAACTCAGGAAGGGTGCACCTCCATAGACTACTCAGGCTCCACATATTCTACAGTCCTCATGCTTCTCAGGCCGTGGTTATAGCACTAGTTGCCACTCTACCTGCACAGCCAGCTAAAGGTGGAGGTCGGGCGGGTAGAGGTCGCCCTAGAGGGGGAGGCCAGGCCAGATGTTATGCTCTTCTTACTAGGACGGAGTAGTTGCATCCGACCCAGTTATCACATGTATTGTTTCGGTATGTCATAGAGATGCATCAGTCTTATTTGACCCACACTCCACTTATTCCTATGTATCATCTTACTTTGCTCCATATTTGGGTATATCTTGCGATTCCTTGAGTTCTCCTGTCTATGTGTCCATGCTAGCAAGAGAATCCATTGTTCTTGACCGTGTGTATCGGTCGTGTTTAGTTGTTCTTGGTGGTTTTGAGACCAGAGCTGACTGATTATTGCTCAATATGGTAGATTTTGATGTTATTTTGGGTGTGGACTGATTGTTGCCCTATCATGCTATTCTTGATTGTCACGCCAAGACAATGACGTTAGCTATGCTAGGGTTGCTGAAGTTGGAGTGGAGGGGTAGTTTTGATTAAGTTCCTAGCAAGGTGGTATCTTTCCTTAAGGCACAACAGATGGTTGGGAAGGAGTATGAGGCATATCTAGCCTTTGTAAGAGATTTCAGTGTTGAGACTCATACCGTTGAGTCAGTTCCAGTAATGAGGGATTATCCAGATGTATTTTTGGTGGATCTTTCGGGTATGCCACCCGATAGGGATATCGATTTTAGTATTGATTTTTTACCGGGCACTTAGCCCATTTCTATTCCACCATATCGTATGGACCCAGCAAAGTTGGAGGAGTTAAAAGAGTAGTTGCAAGAGTTGCTTGATAAGGGATTCATTCGGCCTAGTATGTCACCTTGGGGTGCTCCGGTCTTATTTGTAAATAAGAAGGATGGTTCTATTCGTATGTGTATTGATTATCGATAGTTGAACAAGGTCACAGTGAAGAATAGGTATCCATTGCCATGCATTGATGTCCTATTTGATCAGCTACAGGGTGCCAAAGTGTTTTTAAAGATTGATTTGCGATCAGACTATCATCAGTTGAAGATTCAGGAGCCGAATATTCCAAAAACTGCCTTCAGGACTCGGTATGGTCATTACGAGTTTCTTGTGATGTCATTTGGGTTGACCAACGCCTGTCACGACCCCGAATACCGATCGTGATGACGCCTATACATTACTAGGCAAGCCAACCCAAACCTTGATCATAACCTTTTTTCTTTTTAATAAACCATTTCTAACACTGGTTTAAATACCAATTTTCATAAGAAGTGATTAAAACAACTAAAAGTGTGAGAAAATCAATAAAACATAAGACAACACAGCCCAAACATCTGGTGTCACAAGTCTAGAGCCTCTAAATACACGACCGACTGTTTAATACATCATAAGTCAAAAACATGTAGAAAGGAACAAGATAGGAAGGAGGAAAGCAGGGCTGCGGACACCATGCATCTACCTTGCAATCTTCGGCAAACTCTAGAAAAGCTGAGGACCCTCACTCTACCGCTCGGGCACCTGGATCTGCACACAAGGTGCAGGGAGTAACGTGAGTACCCCAACTTAGTAAGTAACTAAAGTAAATAAGGTCTGAGAGCAGTGACGAGCAGTCAAAATCATATAAAGGAATAAATAACAGAATAACAGATCAAACTCCACAGTTTAAAACTAGTTTCGTCATAAATCTTCAGTTTCAGTTGGAATACTTGAAATCATATACTTAGCCATTTTACAACAGAGGCTTATTTTAAAAGAAGAGTAAAATTAGGGAAAGTATCATAACTGGGCCCCTTGGGCAACGTATCACTCAGGATATGGCCTCTCGGGCAGCCTCTCAGTCACTCGTGACTCAACTCTCGTCACTCATTACTCACTCTCACCACTCAGGCTCATTAATATCTCATAATAATAATAATCATAGAAACCGCTGCGGTATGCAATCCGATCCATGAATTATAGTCGACTACGATCACTAGGGGTGTACAGACTCTGGAGGGGCTCCTACAGCCCAAGCGTAATATCGCTGCGGCGCGTAGCCCGATCCAATATATATGTCGCTGCGGCATGCAGACCGATCCATATAAGTATTGATGCGGCGTGTAGCCCGATCCATAATTCATACATATATAAATATCCTCACCATTAGGTTCTCAACCTCTCTCAGTCATTAACCTCACAGCCACTCGGGCACAACAGTAGAAATTAGGGAACTCAGTCCAAACAGTCCTCGCATTTAAGAAGTAGAGTGATAAAACCAGTTTTAAACATTAAATAGGTAAAACATGACTGAGGATATGCTTTCAAACAAGTAAAGTGAGGAAAAATAGTAAAAATGGCATACATCCCATAATACAGTATAATGACTAAAGTACAGAATATCATAAGGATTCAAATCAAATATGCGGCTTAATAGTCTCTACGGGACGGACCAAGTCACAATCCTTACCGGTGCACGTCCACACGCTCGTCACCTAGCATGTGTGTCACCGTATTTATTAAAACAATTCAAATATCAGGGTTTTGTACCCTCAGTTCCAGATTTACAATGGTTACTTACCTCAAACCGGATGAAAACACTACTCTGAGACGCCTTTGCCTCTCGCCTCGGCCTCAACTCGTGCCGAATCTGTTACAACCCATATCCACATGTGTTAGTTCATGCCATATATTAGTTAACATAAATCCAAGAAGGAATTATCTTTGAGATGATAAGAAGTCAATCCTATTGGTCTTAAGTGATACAAGAGTGTATAAGGGTGATTAACCAGTATTAGAAGTTAAACGAATCAAGGATGTTGTAACTCGTATTTTCAGGTAATCTAGCGGTTCTTAATACACTCAAGAGGTCATTTATTAAGGTATTTTAATCATATAATATCCGTATCATAAGTCTTGAAGTCAAACGAGTTATGAAACAAAAGTCGACAAAAGTTGTCGCAACTTAGGTTCATAATTTTACTTAAACATTAGGTCAAATGTTTCTAATCTTTTCTCATAATTTACAAGGAATTACGGGGTGATCTACCAACCAAATTAAATATCTATGATTCTAGTTTCCAACGCATTAAACTGTTCATCGATACGATCTCGGAGTAGAGAGATATTCACATTTTCGCGAGACTGCGCCAAGCACCTCTCTATGGGGCCCACTAAGGCGGTTTAAGATATTTGGACCTATATAGGATGCCTCCAACCCGTTTTAAGTCATTTATTCTCACTATTTTCAGACCTTAGAACCCTAGGAACATCCTCTCAAGGTTCTCTCAAGATTCAAGACCCAAAAAAGGGCAAACAACACAAATCAAGTGTCGGGAATTCCGTGGCGCTAGTAAGTCTCTTGTTCTTCTTGTTGTTGCTCATTTTTGTGTCGTTCCAGCTCGTGTGGGAGGTTGTTTTAAAGGGTTTATGTTCTGTAAATACTCCCTCATGTTCTTAATATCAATCCTAGGTGATTTCAAGCCTTCTAAAGTGATTCTAGTGCCGAAAAACACTAATTGATCGCTAGTTTCGCTTTTTTGTTGTTGTGGCAGCATTGGAGGGATATTTCATGGAAATTTAAGGTCAAATTGGAGTTGTTCTTTCTGTATAAAGGTAAGGAACCTCTTACTCTATATGTATTTAAGATTATCCAAGTTGCGGCTAAGCCATTGAAGCTAGAACTTGTGAGATATATATCGAAAGGCTTGGTAGTAATGTTATTGTTTTGTGGACTGTTTTGCGTTGTTGTTGGGCTGCGTATTTTACTACTATCTTGTGGAGTTTTGGAGGAGGAAGGGTGTGGAGAAACACCATATATATGTAGGGTTATGGGCTGATAGTTATTCGTAACATTTCCAGGTTGTTTGACACGACTACGGTGGTCGTCGTATGTATGGAGTGATTAGGCTGTGTGTGGACTATTTTGGGAGGCTCAATATGTTTATTATTGATGTTGTTTGGGCTGTTTGGTGACTGTTTTGAATGGTGTGAGGTCATATATATAGGGGAGGTGCTGTCCGTTTCATCGTAAAATAGGTTGTGGTCGATACATAATAGTTATGATGCTTAAATGATAACGATAGTATCGTTTCTCTTATTGTAGACTAAGGAGTTTTGACAATTGCATAGCTTGAGATTGGGGCAGTATATACAAGGTATGTGAGGCTATCCCTTTCCTTCTTTTGCACGACTCCGATTGTACATAATGTAATGAACGAGCTTCCAAAGATACTCTACTCTTAGAAGCTAGCAGTACTTACATTGTTTTCCCTCTTATGGAACGATTGATGTTAATGTTGCTTCTCTTATTCTTATGTTATCAATGTTGTTGGTACTTCCTGATTCTTATAAGGTTCATAGTGAAGAGTTAGTCCTAATAACGTGTACAGAGGATACCGACCTTACGTCACTCCGAAAGGTTTAGAATGTGATTCCATGAGTCGAGCATGCATTATATATATGTATCTATTTTACTCTACCGAGCCACGCTATAGTTGGCCGGGTACGGCACCTATTGTGCAACCACTGATCAGTTGGGTTTTACCGAGCTCCACGTGGCCGGGTACGATTCTACCGAGCCTTATGATGGCCGGGTACGTTTTTTTTACCGAGCCTATTATGGCCGGGTACGATATGATGATGATGATGCCCACAGAGGTGAATGTTTTAAGGGTTTATGTATTTATACATATGTATCATGCATTTCATGTAAGTAGTCCTCAGAGGTACTAAGATGTTACAGGTTGTATATTCTCTATCCCTGCTTATATTACTGATCGTATTTATGGTTCCCTGCCTTACATACTCAGTACTTTATTCGTACTGACATCCTTTTATTTGTGGACGCTGCATGTCGTGCTGCAGGTCCTGATAGACAGGCAGGTGCAGCTCCCCCACCACAGTAGACTGTCTAGTTCAGCGGTGATTGGCGAGATCCCTTCTCCGGACTTGCCTTGGTCTTGGTATGCAATTTTTGTTATAGACATTATGGGTATGTCGGTGCCCTGTTCCGGCTATGTTGCAACACTTATGTTCTTTTAGAGGCTCATAGACAGGTGTCGGCTCATGTATAGTTTGGTATGCCTTGTCGGCTAGTTTTTGTTGTATAGTCTTTCATAGTAGCATGGTAGCTCATACCTTATATGTAGTTTCTTGATTGTCTGGTCATCCCCTGCTATGTATGTTCATGCCGTCATATTTTATTGCTGGTTGTCCATGATCTAGGTCTACCATTTATATTGATCTCGTCAGCCCTAAAAGATAATAATGAAGGTTAGATGAAATGTACGTTGGTGCTCGGCAAGTGTGGTCGGGTGCTAGTCATGGCCCTTCAGTTTGGGTCGTGACAAACTTGGTATCAGAGCAAGTCTGTCCTAGGGGTTGTCTATGAGCCGTGTCTAGTAGAGTCTTGATTATGGATGTGTAGCGCGCCACATTTATAATCAGGAGGCTACATGACATCTAGGGTTGTTACCTTCTTCCTGAATCTAGATCGTGCGTAGAGTTGAGTCGTAAGTGTTTGTCTCTAATATTCACCTTGTTTTTTTCAGTGATGCCTTCGACTAGGAAGCAAACGATTAGTAGACGGCTTGATACAGCAGCGGGAGAGGGTACCAGTCAGGTGCCCCAAGTCAGAGCAGGACAAAGTGAGGCTCAAAGTGAGATGCCCTCTCATACCTCATCTACTCCATCTCCTCCAGAGGATATTAGAAGGCACCCAGCGCCTCCAGTTCCTCCGTCTGGCACTCCAGACCAAGATATGCGGAGTGCTTTGCAGTTATTGACTAGCTTGGTAGCTGCTCAGGCTCAGAGGCAGAATACAGGTGCTGCTGAGAAACCAGTTAGTACAAGAGTTCGTGATTTTATTAATTTAGACCCTCCAGTGTTTACCGGATCAGACCCCAAGGAGGACCCACAGACTTTTATTGACCAGGTTCATCGTACACTTCGGGTTATGCATGTTAGTGATACAGAGGCAGTAGAGTTGGCTTCTTATCGGCTACGGGATTTAGCGGTTCTCTGGTATGATAGTTGGGAGAGATCCAGGGGTCCGAACCCTCCTCCAGCTGTGTGGAAGGAATTTTCTGAGGCCTTTCTTCGTCACTACTTGCCAGTTGAGATACGACGAGCTAGAGCTGATAAGTTCTTGAACCTTAGACAAGGTAATATGAGTGTGCGAGAGTACAGTATGCAGTTTGATTCTTTGGCAAGGTATGCTCCCCATATGGTGGCCGAGATGAGTGATAGGGTGCATATGTTCGTGAATGGGTTGGGACCACATCTGATAAATGAGTGTACGACAGCCTCCTTGGTGGAGGGCATGGATATTTCCCGTATTCAAGCTTATGCCCAGACCCTAGAGGATCGTAAGCGCCAGCAGAGGGCAGTTAGGGAGCAGGATAGGGGCCAGCATAAGAGGGCGAGATTTGTAGGGTATTCTGATGACTTCAGAGGCCGCATCAGGCCACAGTTTTTGAGGAGTTCGGCGCCACCTGTAGCTAGTGATCCTCCACAGTTTCAGAGGCCTCGATATGATCGATCCTATTCTGGTCCAGGTCAGAGTTTGCGGGCATCTGGCTCACAACATCACAGGTATACTAGTCAGATGAGACCCCAAACACCACATTATGATTAGTGCGGCAAGGCCCACTTTGGACTGTGTCATCGAGGTTCTGATGCATGCTATTCGTGCGGACAGCCTGGCCATATGATGCGGGATTGTCCTAATAGAGGAGGTGATGGTATGGCTCAGCCGACTGGATCTGTGTCTGGTTCTTCCTCATCAGTTCGACCTCCAGCACGGGGTTTTCAGCAGTCGACAGGTCGTGGTAGGGGTAGAGGTGCAGTGCCGAGTTCGAGTGGTGCTCAAAATCGAACCTATGCTCTAGTAGGTCGACAGGATCTCGAGTCGTCTCCAGATGTTGTTACAGGTATTATATCTGTGTTTTCTTATGATGTATATGCGCTGATTGATCCGGGATCTACATTATCATATGTTACACCCTTTGTGGCTAATAAGTTTGGCATTGAACCTGAATTGATAAGTAAACCCCTCGCGGTATCTACTCCGATAGGAGATTCTGTGATTGCTAGAAGGGTATATAGAGGTTGCACTGTGATGATTTGTAGTCGTCAAACCTCGGCAAATTTATTTGAGTTAGAAATGGTTGATTTTGATGTGATAATGGGAATGGACTGGTTGGCCTCATGCTATGCAAATGTTGACTGTCGTACGAAGATGGTTAGGTTCCAATTTCCGGGTGAACCCGTCATTGAATGGAAAGGGAACATTGCTACACCGAAAGGTAGGTTTATTTCCTATCTTAAGGCAAGGAAAATGATCTCAAAAGGTTACATTTATCATCTCGTTCGCGTTAGGGATGCGGAGGCGAAACCGCCTACTTTACAATCAATCCCTGTGGTCAACGAATTCCCAGATGTTTTCCCAGATGAACTCTCGGGCCTTCCTCCTGAAAGGGAGATTGAGTTTAGCATTGATGTGTTGCCTGACACTCAACCGATCTCTATTCCTCCATACAGAATGGCCCCGGCAGAGTTGCGAGAGTTGAAGGTGCAGTTGAAGGACTTGCTGGATAAGGGCTTTATTAGGCCTAGCACTTCACCTTGGGGTGCACCAGTCCTATTCGTGCGGAAGAAAGACGGGTCGTTACGGATGTGTATCGACTATCGACAGTTGAATAAGTCTACTATAAAGAACAAGTATCCACTTCCAAGAATTGATGACCTGTTTGACCAACTCCAGGGTGCCAAGTATTTCTCTAAGATTGATTTACGTTCAGGGTATCATCAGGTGAGGGTTAGGGAGAAGGATATTCCAAAGACGGCCTTCCGGACAAGATATGGGCACTTTGAGTTCTTGGTGATGTCGTTCGGGCTAACAAATGCCCCAGCAGCTTTTATGGATCTCATGAATACTATATTCAGGCCCTATCTTGATGTGTTCGTGATTGTATTCATTGATGACATTCTAGTGTATTCTCGTTCGGAGGCGGAACATGCGGGCCACTTGCGGATAGTATTACAGACGCTTCAGGATCGTAAGTTATATGCTAAGCTCTCCAAATGTGAATTCTGGCTGAACTCAGTAGCATTCCTTGGCCATGTGATATCTGATGAGGGTATTAGTGTCGACACTCAGAAGATCGATGCAGTAAAGAATTGGCCGAGACCTACAACACCATCAGAAGTCCGCAGCTTCCTAGGGCTAGCAGGATATTATAGGCGGTTTGTAGAAGGATTTTCCTCTATATCATCACCATTGACTAAGTTAACACAAAAAGCTACCAAATTCCAGTGGTCTGACACTTGTGAACGTAGTTTTCAGGAGCTGAAGAATCGATTGACATCTGCACCAGTGCTCACTCTTCCTGAAGGAACAGAAGGTTATGTGGTATATTGTGATGCCTCAGGTATAGGTTTGGGGTGCGTATTGATGCAGCGTGGGAATGTGATTGCTTATGCATCAAGACAATTGAAGAAGCATGAAAAGAATTATCCAACCCATGATTTGGAATTGGCTGCAGTAATATATGCTTTGAAGATATGGCGGCACTACTTATACGGCGTCCATGTTGACATCTACACAGATCACAAGAGTTTACAATACATCTTCAAGCAGAAAGAGTTGAATTTGAGGCAGCGTAGGTGGCTTGAATTATTGAAAGACTACGACGTCGAGATATTGTATCATCCCGGTAAAGCCAATGTTGTGGCAGACGCTCTCAGCCGTAAATCAATGGGAAGCTTAGTACATATTGAGGCAGGTAGATGGGGGTTGATTAAAGAGCTTCATCAGCTAGCCAATATGAGAATCAGATTGTTAGACTCTGATGACGGAGGTGTTACTGTACAGAATACATCAGAATCATCTTTGGTAGCCGAGGTAAAAGCACGACAATATGAAGATCCTATCTTAGTACGATTAAGAGAAAGCATTCAACAGTGTAAAAGTATGGCTTTTGGGATCGGAAAAAGACGGGGCACTGAGATACCAGAGCCGATTGTGTGTGCCTAATGTGGCAGGGTTGCGAGAGAAGATTATGAATGAGATTCATCAATCCCGATATTCCATCCATCCCGGCTCGACAAAGATGTATCATGATGTCAAGGAGCAGTATTGGTGGGATAATATGAAGAAGTCTATTGCAGAATTTGTAGCCCAGTGTCCCAATTGTCAACAAGTAAAGATAGAACATCAGAAACCCGGTGGATTGCTTCAAAATATAGAGATTCCGACCTGGAAGTGGGAGGTGATTAATATGGACTTCATTATTGGATTACCTCGCTCTTATCATAAGTTTGACTCCATCTGGGTGATAATTGATCGACTTACAAAATGTGCCCATTTTCTGCCAGTGAAGACAACTTACACGGCTGAAGATTATGCGAAGTTGTATATCAAGGAGATTGTTAGGCTTCATGGTGTGCCCGTATCTATTATATCAGACCGAGGAGCTCAATTTACGGCTAACTTTTGGAGGTCTTTCCAGAAGGGTTTAGGCACACAGGTAAATCTCAGCACTGCATTTCATCCGCAGACTGACGGACAGGCTGAATGTACCATTCAGACACTGGAATATATGCTACGAGCATGTGTTCTAGATTTTAAGGGGAATTGGGATGATCATCTTCCACTCATAGAATTCGCCTATAACAATAGCTACCATTCCAGTATTAAAATGGCCCCATACGAGGCACTATACGGGAGGAGATGTAGATCACCAGTTGGATGGTTCGAAGTCGGTGAAACAGAATTATATGGGCCAGATTTGATTCACCAAGCTATTGAGAAGGTGAAAGTGATACAGGAGCGATTGAGGACGGCACAAAGCAGGCAAAAATCTTATTCTGATGTCCGACGTCGTGATCTAGAGTTTGAGGTTGGTGATTGGGTTTTCCTGAGGATCTCACCAATGAAGGGTATTATGCGTTTTGGGAAGAAAGGTAAGCTGAGTCCAAGGTATATCGGGCCGTATAAAATTCTTCGACGAATTGGACAGGTTGCTTATGAGTTAGAATTGCCATCCGAATTGGAATTTGTCCACCCGGTATTCCATGTATCTATGTTGAGAAAATGTATTGGAGACCCTTCTCGAGTCGTCCCTATCAAAGATGTACAAGTTACAGAGGACCTATCATATGAAGAAGTGCCAGTGGCGATATTAGATCGGCAAGTCCGCAAGCTGAGAACAAAAGATGTAGCTTCCGTCAAAGTATTGTGGAGGAACAAAAATATGGAAGAAATGACATGGGAAGTAGAAGAGGAGATGAAGTCTAAATACCCTTACTTATTCCAGAATGAAGATAACAAGGATGCTGGTGGAAGACAGGATACATTGGAAGGTGAAACGGCTCTATGAGGTAAGCAATAATTTGAGAATACTCCTCCTTAATACAAAATGGTGATATGTAGATAATGTAAATATGCATAATGCTTTGTGTAGCCTTGTGAAGCCATATGTTGGGCTTAATTACTTGCAAGTTTTGCTAGTGACCATTTTATAGGGGAAAATTGATCGGAAATTTCCATTGGAATCCACGATGATTTAAACTCCCCATAAACCCTTACATTCGAGGACGAATGTTCCTAAGGGGGGAGGGTGTTACAACCCATATCCACGTGTTAGTTCATGCCATATATTAGTTAACATAAATCTAAGAAGGAATTATCTTTGAGATGATAAGAAGTCAATCCTATTGGTCTTAAGTGATACAAGAGTGTATAAGGGTGATTAACCAGTATTAGAAGTTAAACGAATCAAGGATGTTGTAACTTGTATTTTCAGGTAATCTAGCGGTGCTTAATACACTCAAGAGGTCATTTATTAAGGTATTTTAATCATATAATATCCGTATCATAAGTCTTGAAGTCAAACGAGTTATGAAACAAAAGTCGACAAAAGTTGTCGCAACTTAGGTTCATAATTTTACTTAAACATTAGGTCAAATGTTTCTAATCTTTTCTCATAATTTACAAGGAATTACGGGGTGATCTACCAACAAAATTAAATATCTATGAGTCTAGTTTCCAACGCATTAAACCGTTCATCGATACGATCTCGGAGTAGAGAGATATTCACGTTTTCGCGAGACTGCGCCAAGCACCTCTCTATGGGGCCCACTAAGGCGGTTTAAGATATTTGGACCTATATAGGATGCCTCCAACCCGTTTTAAGTCATTTATTCTCACTATTTTCAGACCTTATAACCCTAGGAACATCCTCTCAAGGTTCTCTCAAGATTCAAGACCCAAAAAAGGGCAAACAACACAAATCAAGTGTCGGGAATTCCGTGGCGCTAGTAAGTCTCTTGTTCTTCTTGTTGTTGCTCATTTTTGTGTCGTTCCAGCTCGTGTGGGAGGTTGTTTTAAAGGGTTTATGTTCTGTAAATACTCCCTCATGTTCTTAATAT
This sequence comes from Nicotiana sylvestris, assembly GCF_000393655.2. Lineage (NCBI taxonomy): Eukaryota > Viridiplantae > Streptophyta > Magnoliopsida > Solanales > Solanaceae > Nicotiana > Nicotiana sylvestris. Next base: position 40,820,482 of record NC_091059.1, read on the forward strand.
CAATCCTAGGTGATTTCAAGCCTTCTAAAGTGATTCTAGTGCCGAAAAACACTAATTGATCGCTAGTTTCGCTTTTTTGTTGTTGTGGCAGCATTGGAGGGATATTTCATGGAAATTTAAGGTCAAATTGGAGTTGTTCTTTCTGTATAAAGGTAAGGAACCTCTTACTCTATATGTATTTAAGATTATCCAAGTTGCGGCTAAGCCATTGAAGCTAGAACTTGTGAAATATATATCGAAAGGCTTGGTAGTAATGTTATTGTTTTGTGGACTGTTTTGCGTTGTTGTTGGGCTGCGTATTTTACTACTATCTTGTGGAGTTTTGGAGGAGGAAGGGTGTGGAGAAACACCATATATATGTAGGGTTATGGGCTGATAGTTATTCGTAACATTTCCAGGTTGTTTGACACGACTACGGTGGTCGTCGTATGTATGGAGTGATTAGGCTGTGTGTGGACTATTTTGGGAGGCTCAATATGTTTATTATTGATGTTGTTTGGGCTGTTTGGTGACTGTTTTGAATGGTGTGAGGTCATATATATAGGGGAGGTGCTGTCCGTTTCATCGTAAAATAGGTTGTGGTCGATACATAATAGTTATGATGCTTAAATGATAACGATAGTATCGTTTCTCTTATTGTAGACTAAGGAGTTTTGACAATTGCATAGCTTGAGATTGGGGCAGTATATACAAGGTATGTGAGGCTATCCCTTTCCTTCTTTTGCACGACTCCGATTGTACATAATGTAATGAACGAGCTTCCAAAGATACTCTACTCTTAGAAGCTAGCAGTACTTACATTGTTTTCCCTCTTATGGAACGATTGATGTTAATGTTGCTTCTCTTATTCTTATGTTATCAATGTTGTTGGTACTTCCTGATTCTTATAAGGTTCATAGTGAAGAGTTAGTCCTAATAACGTGTACAGAGGATACCGACCTTACGTCACTCCGAAAGGTTTAGAATGTGATTCCATGAGTCGAGCATGCATTATATATATGTATCTATTTTACTCTACCGAGCCACGCTATAGTTGGCCGGGTACGGCACCTATTGTGCAACCACTGATCAGTTGGGTTTTACCGAGCTCCACGTGGCCGGGTACGATTCTACCGAGCCTTATGATGGCCGGGTATGTTTTTTTACCGAGCCTATTATGGCCGGGTACGATATGATGATGATGATGCCCACAGAGGCAAATGTTTTAAGGGTTTATGTATTTATACATATGTATCATGCATTTCATGTAAGTAGCCCTCAGAGGTACTAAGATGTTACAGGTTGTATATTCTCTATCCTTGCTTACATTACTGATCGTATTTATGGTTCCTTGCCTTACATACTCAGTACTTTATTCGTACTGACGTCCTTTTATTTGTGGACGCTGCATGTCGTGCTGCAGGTCCTGATAGACAGGCAGGTGCAGCTCCCCCACCACAGTAGACTGTCCAGTTCAGCGGTGATTGGCGAGATCCCTTCTCCGGACTTGCCTTGGTCTTGGTATGCAATTTTTGTTATAGACATTATGGGTATGTCGGGGCCCTGTTCCGGCTATGTTGCAACACTTATGTTCTTTTAGAGGCTCATAGACAGGTGTCGGCTCATGTATAGTTTGGTATGCCTTGTCGGCTAGTTTTTGTTGTATAGTCTTTCATAGTAGCATGGTAGCTCATACCTTATATGTAGTTTCTTGATTGTCTGGTCATCCCCTGCTATGTATGTTCATGCCGTCATATTTTATTGCTGGTTGTCCATGATCTAGGTCTACCATTTATATTGATCTCGTCAGCCCTAAAAGATAATAATGAAGGTTAGATGAAATGTACGTTGGTGCTCGGCAAGTGTGGTCGGGTGCTAGTCATGGCCCTTCAGTTTGGGTCGTGACAAACTTGGTATCAGAGCAAGTCTGTCCTAGGGGTTGTCTATGAGCCGTGTCTAGTAGAGTCTTGATTATGGATGTGTAGCGCGCCACATTTATAATCAGGAGGCTACATGACATCTAGGGTTGTTACCTTCTTCCTGAATCTAGATCGTGCGTAGAGTTGAGTCGTAAGTGTTCGTCTCTAATATTCACCTTGTTTTTTCAGTGATGCCTTCGACTAGGAAGCAAACGATTAGTAGACGGCTTGATACAGCAGCGGGAGAGGGTACCAGTCAGGTGCCCCAAGTCAGAGCAGGACAAAGTGAGGCTCAAAGTGAGATGCCCTCTCATACCTCATCTACTCCATCTCCTCCAGAGGATATTAGAAGGCACCCAGCGCCTCCAGTTCCTCCGTCTGGCACTCCAGACCAAGATATGCGGAGTGCTTTGCAGTTATTGACTAGCTTGGTAGCTGCTCAGGCTCAGAGGCAGAATACAGGTGCTGCTGAGAAACCAGTTAGTACAAGAGTTCGTGATTTTATTAATTTAGACCCTCCAGTGTTTACCGGATCAGACCCCAAGGAGGACCCACAGACTTTTATTGACCAGGTTCATCGTACACTTCGGGTTATGCATGTTAGTGATACAGAGGCAGTAGAGTTGGCTTCTTATCGGCTACGGGATTTAGCGGTTCTCTGGTATGATAGTTGGGAGAGATCCAGGGGTCCGAACCCTCCTCCAGCTGTGTGGAAGGAATTTTCTGAGGCCTTTCTTCGTCACTACTTGCCAGTTGAGATACGACGAGCTAGAGCTGATAAGTTCTTGAACCTTAGACAAGGTAATATGAGTGTGCGAGAGTACAGTATGCAGTTTGATTCTTTGGCAAGGTATGCTCCCCATATGGTGGCCGAGATGAGTGATAGGGTGCATATGTTCGTGAATGGGTTGGGACCACATCTGATAAATGAGTGTACGACAGCCTCCTTGGTGGAGGGCATGGATATTTCCCATATTCAAGCTTATGCCTAGACCCTAGAGGATCGTAAGCGCCAGCAGAGGGCAGTTAGGGAGCAGGATAGAGGCCAGCATAAGAGGGCGAGATTTGCAGGGTATTCTGATGACTTCAGAGGCCGCATCAGGCCACAGTTTTCGAGGAGTTCGGCGCCACCTGTAGCTAGTGCTCCTCCACAGTTTCAGAGGCCTCGATATGATCGATCCTATTCTGGTCCAGGTCAGAGTTCGCGGGCATCTGGCTCGCAACATCACAGGGATACTAGTCAGATGAGACCCCCAACACCACATTGTGATCAGTGCGGCAAGGCCCACTTTGGACTGTGTCGTCGAGGTTCTGATGCATGCTATTCGTGCGGGCAGCCTGGCCATATGATGCGGGATTGTCCTAATAGAGGAGGTGATGGTATGGCTCAGCCGACTGGATCTGTGTCTGGTTCTTCCTCATCAGTTCGACCTCCAGCACGGGGTTTTCAGCAGTCGACAGGTCGTGGTAGGGGTAGAGGTGCAGTGCCGAGTTCGAGTGGTGCTCAAAATCGAACCTATGCTCTAGTAGGTCGACAGGATCTCGAGTCGTCTCCAGATGTTGTTACAGGTATTATATCTGTGTTTTCTTATGATGTATATGCGCTGATTGATCCGGGATCTACATTATCATATGTTACACCCTTTGTGGCTAATAAGTTTGGCATTGAACCTGAATTGATAAGTAAACCCCTCGCGGTATCTACTCCGATAGGAGATTCTGTGATTGCTAGAAGGGTATATAGAGGTTGCACTGTGATGATTTGTAGTCGTCAAACCTCGGCAAATTTATTTGAGTTAGAAATGGTTGATTTTGATGTGATAATGGGAATGGACTGGTTGGCCTCATGCTATGCAAATGTTGACTGTCGTACGAAGATGGTTAGGTTCCAATTTCCGGGTGAACCCGTCATTGAATGGAAAGGGAACATTGCTACACCGAAAGGTAGGTTTATTTCCTATCTTAAGGCAAGGAAAATGATCTCAAAAGGTTACATTTATCATCTCGTTCGCGTTAGGGATGCGGAGGCGAAACCGCCTACTTTACAATCAATCCCTGTGGTCAACGAATTCCCAGATGTTTTCCCAGATGAACTCCCAGGCCTTCCTCCTGAAAGGGAGATTGAGTTTAGCATTGATGTGTTGCCTGACACTCAACCGATCTCTATTCCTCCATACAGAATGGCCCCGGCAGAGTTGCGAGAGTTGAAGGTGCAGTTGAAGGACTTGCTGGATAAGGGCTTTATTAGGCCTAGCACTTCACCTTGGGGTGCACCAGTCCTATTCGTGCGGAAGAAAGACGGGTCGTTACGGATGTGTATCGACTATCGACAGTTGAATAAGTCTACTATAAAGAACAAGTATCCACTTCCAAGAATTGATGACCTGTTTGACCAACTCCAGGGTGCCAAGTATTTCTCTAAGATTGATTTACGTTCAGGGTATCATCAGGTGAGGGTTAGGGAGAAGGATATTCCAAAGACGGCCTTCCGGACAAGATATGGGCACTTTGAGTTCTTGGTGATGTCGTTCGGGCTAACAAATGCCCCAGCAGCTTTTATGGATCTCATGAATACTATATTCAGGCCCTATCTTGATGTGTTCGTGATTGTATTCATTGATGACATTCTAGTGTATTCTCGTTCGGAGGCGGAACATGCGGGCCACTTGCGGATAGTATTACAGACGCTTCAGGATCGTAAGTTATATGCTAAGCTCTCCAAATGTGAATTCTGGCTGAACTCAGTAGCATTCCTTGGCCATGTGATATCTGATGAGGGTATTAGTGTCGACACTCAGAAGATCGATGCAGTAAAGAATTGGCCGAGACCTACAACACCATCAGAAGTCCGCAGCTTCCTAGGGCTAGCAGGATATTATAGGCGGTTTGTAGAAGGATTTTCCTCTATATCATCACCATTGACTAAGTTAACACAAAAAGCTACCAAATTCCAGTGGTCTGACACTTGTGAACGTAGTTTTCAGGAGCTGAAGAATCGATTGACATCTGCACCAGTGCTCACTCTTCCTGAAGGAACAGAAGGTTATGTGGTATATTGTGATGCCTCAGGTATAGGTTTGGGGTGCGTATTGATGCAGCGTGGGAATGTGATTGCTTATGCATCAAGACAATTGAAGAAGCATGAAAAGAATTATCCAACCCATGATTTGGAATTGGCTGCAGTAATATATGCTTTGAAGATATGGCGACACTACTTATACGGCGTCCATGTTGACATCTACACAGATCACAAGAGTTTACAATACATCTTCAAGCAGAAAGAGTTGAATTTGAGGCAGCGTAGGTGGCTTGAATTATTGAAAGACTACGACGTCGAGATATTGTATCATCCCGGTAAAGCCAATGTTGTGGCAGACGCTCTCAGCCGTAAATCAATGGGAAGCTTAGTACATATTGAGGCAGGTAGATGGGGGTTGATTAAAGAGCTTCATCAGCTAGCCAATATGAGAATCAGATTGTTAGACTCTGATGACGGAGGTGTTACTGTACAGAATACATCAGAATCATCTTTGGTAGCCGAGGTAAAAGCACGACAATATGAAGATCCTATCTTAGTACGATTAAGAGAAAGCATTCAACAGTGTAAAAGTATGGCTTTTGGGATCGGAAAAGACGGGGCACTGAGATACCAGAGCCGATTGTGTGTGCCTAATGTGGCAGGGTTGCGAGAGAAGATTATGAATGAGATTCATCAATCCCGATATTCCATCCATCCCGGCTCGACAAAGATGTATCATGATGTCAAGGAGCAGTATTGGTGGGATAATATGAAGAAGTCTATTGCAGAATTTGTAGCCCAGTGTCCCAATTGTCAACAAGTAAAGATAGAACATCAGAAACCCGGTGGATTGCTTCAAAATATAGAGATTCCGACCTGGAAGTGGGAGGTGATTAATATGGACTTCATTATTGGATTACCTCGCTCTTATCATAAGTTTGACTCCATCTGGGTGATAATTGATCGACTTACAAAATGTGCCCATTTTCTGCCAGTGAAGACAACTTACACGGCTGAAGATTATGCGAAGTTGTATATCAAGGAGATTGTTAGGCTTCATGGTGTGCCCGTATCTATTATATCAGACCGAGGAGCTCAATTTACGGCTAACTTTTGGAGGTCTTTCCAGAAGGGTTTAGGCACACAGGTAAATCTCAGCACTGCATTTCATCCGCAGACTGACGGACAGGCTGAACGTACCATTCAGACACTGGAAGATATGCTACGAGCATGTGTTCTAGATTTTAAGGGGAATTGGGATGATCATCTTCCACTCATAGAATTCGCCTATAACAATAGCTACCATTCCAGTATTAAAATGGCCCCATACGAGGCACTATACGGGAGGAGATGTAGATCACCAGTTGGATGGTTCAAAGTCGGTGAAACAGAATTATATGGGCCAGATTTGATTCACCAAGCTATTGAGAAGGTGAAAGTGATACAGGAGCGATTGAGGACGGCACAAAGCAGGCAAAAATCTTATTCTGATGTCCGACGTCGTGATCTAGAGTTTGAGGTTGGTGATTGGGTTTTCCTGAGGATCTCACCAATGAAGGGTATTATGCGTTTTGGGAAGAAAGGTAAGCTGAGTCCAAGGTATATCGGGCCGTATAAAATTCTTCGACGAATTGGACAGGTTGCTTATGAGTTAGAATTGCCATCCGAATTGGAATTTGTCCACCCGGTATTCCATGTATCTATGTTGAGAAAATGTATTGGAGACCCTTCTCGAGTCGTCCCTATCAAAGATGTACAAGTTACAGAGGACCTATCATATGAAGAAGTGCCAGTGGCGATATTAGATCGGCAAGTCCGCAAGCTGAGAACAAAAGATGTAGCTTCCGTCAAAGTATTGTGGAGGAACAAAAATATGGAAGAAATGACATGGGAAGCAGAAGAGGAGATGAAGTCTAAATACCCTTACTTATTCCAGAATGAAGATAACAAGGATGCTGGTGGAAGACAGGATACATTGGAAGGTGAAACGGCTCTATGAGGTAAGCAATAATTTGAGAATACTCCTCCTTAATACAAAATGGTGATATGTAGATAATGTAAATATGCATAATGCTTTGTGTAGCCTTGTGAAGCCATATGTTGGGCTTAATTACTTGCAAGTTTTGCTAGTGACCATTTTATAGGGGAAAATTGATCGGAAATTTCCATTGGAATCCACGATGATTTAAACTCCCCATAAACCCTTACATTCGAGGACGAATGTTCCTAAGGGGGGAGGGTGTTACAACCCATATCCACATGTGTTAGTTCATGCCATATATTAGTTAACATAAATCCAAGAAGGAATTATCTTTGAGATGATAAGAAGTCAATCCTATTGGTCTTAAGTGATACAAGAGTGTATAAGGGTGATTAACCAGTATTAGAAGTTAAACGAATCAAGGATGTTGTAACTCGTATTTTCAGGTAATCTAGCGGTGCTTAATACACTCAAGAGGTCATTTATTAAGGTATTTTAATCATATAATATCCGTATCATAAGTCTTGAAGTCAAACGAGTTATGAAACAAAAGTCGACAAAAGTTGTCGCAACTTAGGTTCATAATTTTACTTAAACATTAGGTCAAATGTTTCTAATCTTTTCTCATAATTTACAAGGAATTACGGGGTGATCTACCAACCAAATTAAATATCTATGAGTCTAGTTTCCAACTCATTAAACCGTTAATCGATACGATCTCGGAGTAAAGAGATATTCACGTTTTCGCGAGACTGCGCCAAGCACCTCTCTATGGGGCCCACTAAGGCGGTTTAAGATATTTGGACCTATATAGGATGCCTCCAACCCGTTTTAAGTCATTTATTCTCACTATTTTCAGACCTTATAACCCTAGGAACATCCTCTCAAGGTTCTCTCAAGATTCAAGACCCAAAAAAGGGCAAACAACACAAATCAAGTGTCGGGAATTCCGTGGCGCTAGTAAGTCTCTTGTTCTTCTTGTTGTTGCTCATTTTTGTGTCGTTCCAGCTCATGTGGGAGGTTGTTTTAAAGGGTTTATGTTCTGTAAATACTCCCTCATGTTCTTAATATCAATCCTAGGTGATTTCAAGCCTTCTAAAGTGATTCTAGTGCCGAAAAACACTAATTGATCGCTAGTTTCGCTTTTTTGTTGTTGTGGCAGCATTGGAGGGATATTTCATGGAAATTTAAGGTCAAATTGGAGTTGTTCTTTCTGTATAAAGGTAAGGAACCTCTTACTCTATATGTATTTAAGATTATCCAAGTTGCGGCTAAGCCATTGAAGCTAGAACTTGTGAGATATATATCGAAAGGCTTGGTAGTAATGTTATTGTTTTGTGGACTGTTTTGCGTTGTTGTTGGGCTGCGTATTTTACTACTATCTTGTGGAGTTTTGGAGGAGGAAGGGTGTGGAGAAACACCATATATATGTAGGGTTATGGGCTGATAGTTATTCGTAACATTTCCAGGTTGTTTGACACGACTACGGTGGTCGTCGTATGTATGGAGTGATTAGGCTGTGTGTGGACTATTTTGGGAGGCTCAATATGTTTATTATTGATGTTGTTTGGGCTGTTTGGTGACTGTTTTGAATGGTGTGAGGTCATATATATAGGGGAGGTGCTGTCCGTTTCATCGTAAAATAGGTTGTGGTCGATACATAATAGTTATGACGCTTAAATGATAACGATAGTATCGTTTCTCTTATTGTAGACTAAGGAGTTTTGACAATTGCATAGCTTGAGATTGGGGCAGTATATACAAGGTATGTGAGGCTATCCCTTTCCTTCTTTTGCACGACTCCGATTGTACATAATGTAATGAACGAGCTTCCAAAGATACTCTACTCTTAGAAGCTAGCAGTACTTACATTGTTTTCCCTCTTATGGAACGATTGATGTTAATGTTGCTTCTCTTATTCTTATGTTATCAATGTTGTTGGTACTTCCTGATTCTTATAAGGTTCATAGTGAAGAGTTAGTCCTAATAACGTGTACAGAGGATACCGACCTTACGTCACTCCGAAAGGTTTAGAATGTGATTCCATGAGTCGAGCATGCATTATATATATGTATCTATTTTACTCTACCGAGCCACGCTATAGTTGGCCGGGTACGGCACCTATTGTGCAACCACTGATCAGTTGGGTTTTACCGAGCTCCACGTGGCCGGGTACGATTCTACCGAGCCTTATGATGGCCGGGTATGTTTTTTTACCGAGCCTATTATGGCCGGGTACGATATGATGATGATGATGCCCACAGAGGCGAATGCTTTAAAGGTTTATGTATTTATACATATGTATCATGCATTTCATGTAAGTAGCCCTCAGAGGTACTAAGATGTTACAGGTTGTATATTCTCTATCCTTGCTTACATTACTGATCGTATTTATGGTTCCTTGCCTTACATACTCAGTACTTTATTCGTACTGACGTCCTTTTATTTGTGGACGCTGCATGTCGTGCTGCAGGTCCTGATAGACAGGCAGGTGCAGCTCCCCCACCACAGTAGACTGTCCAGTTCAGCGGTGATTGGCGAGATCCCTTCTCCGGACTTGCCTTGGTCTTGGTATGCAATTTTTGTTATAGACATTATGGGTATGTCGGGGCCCTGTTCCGGCTATGTTGCAACACTTATGTTCTTTTAGAGGCTCATAGACAGGTGTCGGCTCATGTATAGTTTGGTATGCCTTGTCGGCTAGTTTTTGTTGTATAGTCTTTCATAGTAGCATGGTAGCTCATACCTTATATGTAGTTTCTTGATTGTCTGGTCATCCCCTGCTATGTATGTTCATGCCGTCATATTTTATTGCTGGTTGTCCATGATCTAGGTCTACCATTTATATTGATCTCGTCAGCCCTAAAAGATAATAATGAAGGTTAGATGAAATGTACGTTGGTGCTCGGCAAGTGTGGTCGGGTGCTAGTCATGGCCTTTCAGTTTGGGTCGTGACAGAATCTACCCAAAATCAAAATCATAATATTAGAATAGGCTAAAGAGACAAAGCCCGTGCGAAATAAATCAAATTATACCAAAAATCCTGAAATTGGGCAAACCCGACTCCCGGGCCCACATCTCAAAACTCGGTAAAAATTACATCAACGGAATGCTTATCATTCCACGAGTCCACATACAAAGAACACTGAAATTGGAGTCCAAATAACCCCTCAAATTCCTATTTTAAAGTCTCTTAATCTCAAGCCCTAATTCCCAAATTTTCTTCTTTAATCTCCACTAATACCATGATTAAACAATGGAAAAATAATCATAAACCCAAATAATGAACTTAGGGAACTTACCCAACTGATATCCTTTGATTTCTCTTGAAATCCACTGCCTTAGCCTCTTTTCCGTCTTCAAAAATGGAGAACTTAGCAAAAATTCGTGAAGGAAACAATATATACCTTCTGACCCAGGGATTCCGCACTTGCGGTCCATCAACCACATCTGCAGTCCAAGACACCGCACTTGCGGTTTCCTCTTAAGTGACCAAAGTCGCATCTGCGACCAAATAGCTGCACATGCGCCTTCGCAGGTGCATTCAGCCAACCGCATATACGGCTCCTACCCTTCTCCTCCTTGACTACTTTTGCGGTCCTTCCCTCGCATCTGCAGCATCGCACCTGCGGTCCCCAAACTGCAGGTGCGGAAATACCAGAAGCAGATAATCTGCAGCTTCACCAAAAATCTAAAACTCTCCGACAACCATCCAAAGTCACCCCGAGGCCCCCGGGACCTTAACCAAAAGCACCAACATATCCCAAACCTTATTCAAACTTATACTAATCTTCAAAACACCTCAAACAACACCGAATAAACCAAGACACATTGAATTCAAGCCTAAACTTCCAAAATCTTCTAAATTACGCTTTTGATCAAAAACCCAAACAAACCACGTCCGAATGACCTGAAATTTTACACACATCCCAAATGACACAATGAACTACTACAACTCTCGGAATTCCATTACGACCCCATATCAAAATCTCACCTATCAACCGAAAATTGCAAAAAATCCGATTTCGCCAATTCAAGCCTAAATCTACTCCGGACCTCTAAAACTCATTCCGATCATGCTCCTAAGTCCCAAATCACCTCCCGAAGCTAACCAAACCATCAGAACTCAGATCCGAGCCTTCTAACACAAAAGTCAACATCCGATTGACTTTTCCAACTTAAGCTTCCTCAAAAGAGACTAAGTTCTCAAGCATTACCAAATCCTTTCCGAACCCGAACCAATTAACCCGATCACATATAGAACCATTAGACAAAGCAATAAGAAGCAAAAATGGGGGAAACAGAGCGGTAAGTCATGAAACGACTGGCCAGGTCGTCACATCCTCCCCAACTTAAACAAACATTCATCCTCGAACGAGTCAAGAAACATATTTGAAGCCTCAAACAGGTGAGGATATCTACTTCGCATCTCCCGCTCGGTCTCCCAGGTAACCTCCTCCATGGGCCTACCTCTCCACTACGCTTTCACTGAAGCTTTATCCTTTGACCTCAACTTTCGAACCTGATGACCCAAGATAGCCACTGGCTCCACATCATAGGTCAAATCATCATCCAGCTGAACCGTGCTAAAATCCAGAACATGAGATGGATCCCCACTATAGTTCCGGAGCATAGAAACATGAAATACCGGATGCATACTCGACAAGCTGGGTGGCAAAGCAAGCTTACAAGCCACCTCCCCAATCCTCCGAAGTACCTCAAACGGCCCAATGAACCGAGGACTCAATTTACCTTTCTTCCCAAATCTCATAACACCCTTCATGGGCGAAACCTTCAATAGAACCTTCTCGCCAACCATGTAGGACACATCTCGAACCTTCCTGTCAGCATAACTCTTTTGCCTCGACTGTGTTGTACGAAGTCTCTCCTGAATTACCTTCAGCTTTTCCAAACAATCCTGCACCAAGTCTGTCCCCAATAGCCTAGCCTCACCCAGCTCGAACCAACCAACTGGAGATCTACACCATCTCCCATACAAAGCCTCGTATGGAGCCATCTAAATACTCGACTGGTAGCTGTTGTTATAAGCAAACTCTGTAAACGGTAGAAACTGATCCCATGACCTTCCGAAATCAATGACACAAGTACACAACATGTCCTCCAATATCTGAATAGTGCGCTCGGACTGCCCGTCTGTCTGAGGGTGAAAAGTTGTGCTCAACTCAACTTGAGTACCCAACTCTCGCTACACATACCTCCAAAACTATGAAGTAAACTAGTTGCCCCTATCTGAGATGATGGAAACTAGGACACCATGCAAACGAACAATCTCCCGCATTTATAAATCTCTGCCAACCGCTTTGAAGAATAGGTAGTACACAAAGGAATGAAGTGTGCGGACTTGGTCAGCCGATCCACAATCACCCAAATAGCATCGAACTTCTTCAAAGTCCGTGGAAGTTCAACTTCAAAGTCCATAGTGATCCTCTCCCACTTCCACTCTGGAATATCCATCTGCTTGAAGCAAGCCACCCGGTCTCTGATGCTCATATTTTACCTGCTAGCAATTGAGGCACCGAGCTACAAATCCCATAATGTCTTTCTGCATTCTTCTCCACCAATAATGCTGTCTCAAATCTTGATACATCTTCGCGACACCCGGATGAATGGAATACCGCGAGCTGTGGACCTCCTTCGGAATCAACTCCCGAAACCCATCTACATTGGGCACACAAATTCGGCCCTGCATCCTCAACACCCCATCATCACCAATAGTCACATCTCTGGCATCATCATGTTGAACTCTGTCCTTAAGGACAAGCAAATGCAAATCATCATACTAGCGCTCTCTAATGCAATCATATAAGGAAGACCGAGAAACCACGCAAATCAATACCCGACTGGACTCCAAAACATCTAACCTCACAAACCGATTGGCCAAGGCCTGAACATCAACTGCAAGAGGTCTCTCCCCAACTAGAATATATGCTAAACTCCCCATACTCACCGCCTTTCGGCTCAAAGCATCGACCACCACATTGGCCTTCCCCGGATGGTACAATATAATGATATCATAATCCTTAAGCAACTCCAACCACCTTCGCTGCCTCAAATTGAGATCCTTCTATTTGAACAAGTGCTGGAGGCTACGATGATCAGTAAACACCTCACAAGACACACCATACAAGTAATGCATCCAAATCTTCAAAATGTGAACATGGCAGCCAACTCCAAATCATGAACAGGGTAGTTCTTTTCATGGGGCTTCAACTGACGAGAAGCATAAGCAATAACTCTACCCTCCTATATCAATACACAACTAGTATCAACTCTCGAATCATCACAATACACGATATATGAACCTGAAACTGATGGAAAAACAAACACTAGAGCTATGGTCAAGGCTGTTTTGCGCTTCTGAAAGCTCTTCTCACACTCATCCGACCATACAAATGAAGCACCCTTATGAGTCAACTTGGTCAGGGGCGATGCGATAGATGAGAATCCTTGAATAAATCGGCGATAATAGCCTGCCAAACCAAGAAAACTGCGAATCTCTATGGCTGAGGACGGTCTGGGCCAACTCTGAACTGCCTCTATCTTCTTCGGATCAACCTAAATATCCTCGCTGGACACCACGTTCCCCAAGAAAGCCACTGAACTGAGCCAAAACTCACACTTGGAGAATTTTGCATAAAGTTTCTCCTCCCTCAATCTCTGCAACACAACTCTCAAATGCTCCGCGTGCTCCTCCTGACTATGCGAATACACCCGAATATTATCAATGAAGACTATGACAAATGAGTCGAGATAAGGCCGGAACATACTGTTCATCAAATGCATGAACATTGCTGGGTATAGGTCAACCCAAAAGACATCTCCAAGAACTCATAATGACCATATCGCGTCTTGAAAGCTGTCTTAAGAATATCCGAGTCCCTGATCTTCAACTGGTGATAACCCGAACGGAGATCAATCTTGGAGAACACTCTCGCTCCCTGAAGCTGGTTGAATAAATCATCAATGTGAGATAAGGGATACTTGTTCTTAACTGTTACCTTGTTCAATTGCCTATAATCGATGCACATCCTCATAGTGTCATCCTTCTTCTTCACAAATAGAACCAGCGCACCTCAAGGTGACACACAAGGCCGAATGAACCCCTTATCAAGGAGTTCTTGAAGCTACTCCTTTAACTATTTCAACTCCGCTGGTGCCATACAATACAGCGGAATAGAAATAGGCTAAGTGCCCGGCACCAGGTCAATACTAAAATCAATATCCCTGTCCGGTGGCATGCCCGACAGGTCTGCAGGAAACACATCAGGAAAATCCCTCACAATTGGAACAGAATCAATACTGGGAGTCTCTGCACCGACATCCAAAGGCTAGATACAAAAGACATCCCTTCCCAACCATACGATGGGACTTCAAGAATGAGATCACTCTACTAGGAACATAATTAGTCAAACCTTGCCACTCGAACTATGGCACACCCGATATAGCTAATATGACTGTCTTGGCATGACAGTCCAGAATAGCACGACACAGGGATAACCAATCCATGCCCAAAATGACATCGAAATCCACAATACATAATAATAAAAGATGCACTCGGGTCTCCAGACCCCCAATAGTCACCATACACGACTGGTACACACGGTCTATAATAACAGTATCGCCCACCAGAGTAGATACATGAACAGGTGAAATAAGAGACTCATGGGGCGTATCCAAATAATGGGAAAAGTATGATGACACATAAAAAAAGGTGGAACCATGATCAAATAATACAAAGGCATCTCTATGGCAGACTGAAATAATACCTAAAATCACGGCATCTAAAGCAGAAGCATCTGGTCTACCTAGGAGGGCATAGAATGAGCCTGACCACCACCTGATCGACCTCCTCCTCTAGGGCGACCCCTAACTGACTGACCTCTACCCTTAGCTGGTTGGGCGGGTGGTGAAGTAATTGGAGCTGAAGTCGAGGGCTGACCCCTCTGCTGAGACGGACCATGAAGATGAGGACATTGCCTCCTCATATGCCCAAACTCTCCACACTCATAAGAACTCCCCGGTGCTGGAGATGGGGACTGAAGGGAACTTCTACCACCGAAATGACCAGTAGAAGGACCTGGCATGGAAGAACCCTGAACTGATTAAGCATGGGACAAACTCTAGGGTGGAAAGGCACTGAGCGATGAGTGGCCCTGATGAGAACTGTGAGAACCATGACCAGATGTTGCCCCATGATAACCTGGGCGAGCTAACTGAGTCTACCTGAATGGACGACCTCTGCCCTGCTAAAATTAACCCCTCGAAGGAGCACTACTAAAGCTACCAGATCCCCAAGGCCTCTTGGACTCCCTCTCCTCTCGCTCCTGGCGGCGAACCGACTCAATATTACGGGCGATGTCAACAACCTCCTCAAAAGTAGCACCTACCACCCTCTCCCTAGTCATGAGAATCTGAAGCTGATATGTGAGGCCATCAACAAACCTCCTGATCCTCTCTCAATCTATGGGAACCAACCATACCGTATGACGAGCTAACTTAGAGAACTGCATCTCATACTGCGTCACAGTCATATCTCCCTGATACAATTGATTGAACTGCCTGCACAGCTCCTCTTGGCGAGACTATGGCACATACTTCTCCAGAAAGAGAATAGAGAACTGCTACCAGGTAAGGGGCACTACACCAATAGGCCTACGCCTCTCATACGCCTCCCACCAAGTGAAAGCAGCCCCAGAAAACTAAAAGGTAGTGAATGCTACACCACTGGTCTCTAGAATACCCACTGTACAAAGCATACTCTAGCACTTATCCAAGAAACCCTGGGCATCCTCGCCCTCTGCACCGCTGAAAGTCGGAGGTTGGAGTCTACCAAACCTCTCTAGTCGACGCTGCTCGTCATCCAGGATAACTGGTACCACATACTCTTGAGCTGGTGAAACCAGTTAGGCTGGAGGTTCCCCTAGTGCCTGGAGTCCCTGCACAACCTGCTCAGGTATGTGAGCAATGGGAGTCTGGGTGCCTCCACTGGCCTGAGAAGTAGCTGCGACCATAGTAACTGAGACCGCCTGAGCCAAACCGGTACACACTAATAAAATCTGAGCTAAAGCCTCCTAAAGGATTGGAATCACAATAGGCACAGCTGGTGCCTGAGCTGGTGCTGCTGTAGCAACCACAACCGGGACCTGATCCTGAACTTCAACAACTGGTGGATCTGCAGGTGCTGCCCTAGCTGCTCTGCC
Source organism: Nicotiana sylvestris (assembly GCF_000393655.2). Classification (NCBI taxonomy): domain Eukaryota; kingdom Viridiplantae; phylum Streptophyta; class Magnoliopsida; order Solanales; family Solanaceae; genus Nicotiana; species Nicotiana sylvestris. The sequence goes on from NC_091059.1 coordinate 40,836,601, forward strand.
CCTACCATGGCCTCGACTGCATCCTCGGCCTCTAGTGGCCCCAGCTGGTGGTACTGGTGGTCGTCCATCTTGCCCAGTAGCACGTGTCCTCACAATTTGTGAGAGAATGGAATAATAGAAGTTTAGTACTCAGGTTAACAGATTCGCACGACAAGAATTTCAAGAATATGAAGTTTTTCCAAAAGGTTCTGCAGCCTCCTGAGGATAAGTACAGAAATCGCCGTACCGATCCGCGAGACTCTACTAAACCGGTTCATGACTCATGAGACTTATGTAATCTAGGCTCTGATACGAACTTGTCACGACCCCGAATACCGGTCGTGATGGCGCCTATCACATTACTAGGCAAGCCAACCCAAACCTCGATCATAACCCTTTTTCTTTTTAATAAACCATTTCTAACACGGGTTTAAATACCAATTTTCATAAGAAGTGATTAAAATAACTAAAAGTGTGTGAAAATCAATAAAACATAAGACAACACAGCCCAAACATTTGGTGTCACAAGTCTAGAGCCTCTAAATACACGACCGACTGTTTAATACATCATAAGTAAAAAAATGCAGAAAGGAACAAGATAGGAAGGAGGAAAGCAGGGCTGCAGATGCCATGCAGCTACCTTGCAATCTCCAGCAAACTCTGGATAAGCTGAGAACCCTCACTCTTCCGCTCGGGCACCTGGATTTACACACAAGGTGCAAGGAGTAACGTGAGTACGCCAACTCAGTAAGTAACTAATAACAAATCAAACTCCACAGTTTAAAACCAGTTTCGTCATAAAATCTTCAGTTTCAGTTGGAATACTTAAAATCATATAATTAGTAATTTTTCAATAGAGGCTTATTTTAAAAGAAGAGTGAAATCAGGAAAAGTATCATAACTGGGCCCCTCGGGCAAGGTATCACTCAGGATATGGCCTCTCAGGCAGCCTCTCAGTCACTCGTGACTCAACTCTCGTCACTCAGTACTCACTCTTAGCACTCAGGCTCATCAATATCTCATAATAATAATAATAATCATAGCAACCGCTGTGGCGTGTAGCCCGATCCATGAATTATAGTCGACTACGCTCACTAGGGGTGTACAGACTCCGAAGGGGCTCCTACAGCCCAAGTCATATCGCTACGGCGCACAGCCCCATCCAATATATATATTGGATGGGGCTGCGCACCGTATATCGCTGCGGTGTGCAGCCCGATCCATATAAATATTGCTGCGGTGTGCAACCCAATCCATAATTCATACATATATAAATATCCTCACCATTAGGTTCTCAACCTGTCTCAGTCATTAACCTCACAGCCTCTCGGGCACAACAATAGAAATTAGGGAACTCAGTCCAAACAGTCCTCACATTTAAGAAGTAGAGTGATATTTTAAACAATAAACAGGTAAAACATGACTGAGGATATGCTTTCAAACAAGTAAAGTGAGAAAAAACAGTAAAAATGTCCCTAAGGGTCTCAACAGGTCGTCACAAGGCCCCAAATATGGCGTAAATCCCATAATATAGTATAATGACTAACGTGTGGAATATCATAAGGTTTCAAATCAAATACGCGGCTTAATAGTCGCTACGGACGGACCAAGTCACAATCCCTACCGGTGCACGCCCACACGCTCGTCACCTAGCATGTGTGTCACCGTATTTATCAAAACAATTCAAATACCGGGGTTTTATACCCTCAGTTCTAGATTTACAATGGTTACTTACCTCAAACCGGATGAAAACACTACTCTGCAATGCCTTTGCCTCTCGCCTCGGCCTCCACTCATTCCGAATCTACCCAAAATCAGAATCATAACATTAGAATAGGCTAAAGGGACGAAGCTCATGCGAAATAAATCAAATTATACCAAAAATCCCGAAATTGGCCAAACCCGACTCCCGGGACCACGTCTCAAAACTCAGTAAAAATCACATCAACGGAATCCTTATCCTTCCACGAGTTTATACATGCCAATAACACTGAAATCGGAGTCTAAATGACCCCTCAAATTCCCATTTTAAAGTCTCTTAATATCAAGCCCTAATCCACAATTTTTCTTCCTTAATGGATTCCACTAATACCATGATTAAACAATGGAAAAATGATCATAAACCAAAATAATGAAGCTTAGGGAACTTACCCAACTGATATCCCTTGATTTCTCTTGAAATCCACTGCCTTAGCCTCTTTCCCGTCTTAAAAAATGGAGAACTTAGCAAAAATTCGCGAAGGAAACAATATATACCTTCTGACCTAGGGATTCCGCACATGCGGTCCATCAACTGCATATGTGATACCGCTTTTGCAGTCCAAGACACTGCACCTGCGGTTTCCACTTAAGTGACCAAAGTCGCATCTGCGACCAAATAGCCGCACCTGCGCCTTCGCAGGTGCGTTCAACCAACTGTATCTGTGGCTCCCGCCCTTCTCTTCCTTGATCGCTTCTGTGGTCCTTCCCTCGCATCTACGGCATCGCACCTGTGGTCCCCAAACCGTAGGTGCAGAAATACCAGAAGCAGAAAATCTACAGCTTCACCAAAAATCTCAAACTCTCCGACAACCATCCGAAGTCACCCCGAGGCCCCCGAGACCTCAACCAAAAGAACCAACATATCCCAAAACCTTATTAAAAGTTATACCAATCTTCAAAACACCTCAAAAAACACCGAATCAACCAAGACATATCAGATTCAAGCTTAAGCTTCTAAAATCTTTTAAATTACGCTTTTGATCAAAAACCCAACCAAACTACGTTTGAATGACCAGAAATTTTACACACGCATCCCAAATGACACAACAGAACTACTTTAACTCTTAGAATTCCATTCCGACCCATATATCAAAATCTCACCTATCAACCGGAAATCGCCAAAAATCTGATTTCGCCAATTAAAGCCTAAATCTACTGCGAACCTCTAAAACTCATTCCGATCATGCTTTTAAGTCCCAAATCACCTCCCGAAGCTAAACGAACCATCGAAACTTAGATCTGAGCCCTATAACACATAAGTCAACATCCGATTGACTTTTCCAACTTAAGCTTCCTCAAAAGAGACTATGTGTCTCAAGCCTTGCCAAATCCTTTCCGAACCCAAACCAATCAACCCGATCACATATAGAACCATTATACAAAGCAATAAGAAGCAGAAATCGAGGAAACAGAATGGTAACTCATGAGACGACTGGCCAGGTCGTCACAATTCCCCAGCAGCATTCATGCACTTGATGAACAACGTATTTTAACTCTATTTTGACTCATTCGTCATTATGTTTAGTAACAACATCTTTGTGTACTGCCGGAGTCGGGAGGATCATAAGCAACACTTGAGGATCGTGCTCCAGCCCTTGAGAGAAAAGAAGTTGTATATACTACTGTTTGTGTTGCTCAATTTGAAAGAAAAGACAAGTCAAAACGTGTTTTAGTAAATTAAAAATTAGTTTTGAGTTGCTGAATTTGTGGGGCTATTTTGTAGGTCATTTTTTGTTGTTATTGGGTTGTCTTTGTTGCTACTGTATTTATGGAGTTTGGTAAGAGAAAGGGTGTGGATAAACACCACATAATGGTAGGGTGGTTGGCTGGTCGTTTGTCATTACATTTTCGGGTTGTTTGATACTACTAGGGTTGTTGTTTTGTATATGAACTGATTGGGGTGTGTGGGATATTTTATGGTATTTTGTGGTGGGTATAAGTTTGGAAATAATGTATATATGTTGTTATTATTGTGTTCTTGTATTGTTGGTGTTATCTTGAATTTGGAGCAAGTATGGATTATAATGGAGATGTTGACGTTTTAATACAAAATAAGCTTGTCATTAATTGTATGATAGTTTTACCTTCCATAACTTGACGATAGTATTGTTATCGTTGTGGTAGATTAAGGTGCAATGAGACGAGTTTAACGTGGTTGTTGGATGGACTGTGATAAGGTATGTTAAGGCTAAACCTTTCCTTTATTTTGGCATGATCTCGTACCTATATGTGTTTGATAAAAAGACATAAAGATATGTTCGTATTCCTGCATTTATTCATAGTATCCTAGTCTCATAAGTTAGAGTATTCTCCCTTATTGGGACTTCTATTTAGTAAAGTATTGTCTTCTTTCAGCCAAGAGAGCAAAGAGTGTATATATATAGTATTAGAGTATTTTCACTACCATCGAGCTATAATCGGTGGGCAGGCCCCATTGGGCAACTTCTGATCAGATGGTAAGTTATATACCGAGCCTACTGGGCCGAGTGCCTATGAGAGAGACTAAAATGGCTGAGATACAGAGCCTAGCATGGACGAGTGCCTACGATCGAGCCTACTACGGCAGAGCAGTCACACATACCGAGCCTTATAGGGCTGGACAACTATTTTACATACTATATTAAAAGAGTTCAGTCAGTATCATTAGGTAAGCATATCTTCAGATTATCTTTGACTTCTAGTTACTTTCAGTTGTTATATTATCAGTTCAGTTTCAGATTTTAGTTATTTAGTTGCCTTACATACTCGGTACATTATTTCGTAGTGACGTCCCTTTCACTAGGGACGCTGCATTTCATGCTTGCAGGTCCTGATAGACAGCTGGATAGACCTTCCTAGTAGACAAAGTCAAACATCAGCTTGGTTGGTAAGCTCCACTTCCTCAAATTTACCAGGTTTATACCGTGGAGTCCATTTTATATATACAGGTTTGATGGGTAGGTCGAGGCCCTGTCCCGACCATGATACAGTTCAGTTATCCCTAGAGGCTTGCAAACGAGTCCTGTACATTTTTTATATAAGTATTGTGGCTTTACCAGCCATATGTAGATGTTTAGTTTGGTATTTCTAGTTGTAGACATTATTTTAAGATGATTCAGAATATGGCCTCATCGGCCTAAGTTAATGGTTACCCCTCTAGAGTTCACAGTTACAGAGTGGTGCGCTTCGGTCGAGTATGGCACCGGGTGCTGGCCACGCCTCTTCAGGTTTGGGGCGTGACATTATACATGGATTTGAACATGGAAATTGTGTGACTTTGAAGAAAACCTAGAATTTGGTATTTTTGATTTTTACCACGAAATTGGACATGGAATTAGGAATAAATTGTATATTTGAGTTCGTGGTGTTATGGGTAATGATTGTCTTTAAGAATTTTCGAAATTTGGGCATGTGGGCCCAAGGGTTGACTTTGACTTTTCGAGCAGGGTTGGAAATTATTATTAATTTTTAAATTATACGCATTTGAGTATATTTTGATTTATTTGCACCTTGTTTGACTAGTTTCGGATCGTTGGCTTTGAATTGAGGAGTTAAAGAGGCGCTGAAGCCAGTTAGGAAACTTCGGAGCGAGGTAAGTCTATTGTCTAACCCTATGAGAGGGAATTTACCCCATAGGTGTTATGTTCTTATGTGCTACATGTTGTGGGAGCTACACACGTATGAGGTGACGGGTGTTCGTGCGTATGCTAGAATTCCTGATTATGTCCGAGTAGACTTAGGTTCACGCCATGCTATAATTATACTATTTGAGTTATCTTTCTCATTTAATTCCTTTATTTCGCATTATGACTTGAGACTAGACTTTCATAGAGTGATAGACTCGCTGTTGTAGAGATGTGATGAACTACTTGATAATCTGCGAAATAATTTGTGCTTCCTTTATGAATTTCCCCTGCATTGTGCGCATTCATTGCAAAGTATTTCCTTAAAATTTCATAACTCACACTTCTATTTGTGAGTGGGGTCCAGGACCCGTTAAAGATTCTTACTCTAATGTAAGCCGGTCATTCGCTTCAATAGTATAAAAGATGCATCTATGGTTCTTGACGCTTGACTCTCGGCAATATACACATTATTATGGGTTCGGGCCAAACTCCTCGGCAGTATCATAATCTTATGGGATCGGTTTGTTCACCTCGCCAGCGTCGTGCGTAATATTTTTTACAAGAAGGCATCTTGTCCGTGTGTTTTTCCTGATTTGAGTTGTGACGAACTATCTAGTGAGGTCCATTTCACATATACTCCGATTGAGGTGGTAACTTACATTAAGAGCTTGAGTTTACTGTTCAGAGGACAATTGTATCACATACCTAAATTTGTTTATGTTGTTTATTACCCTGCAGTATATTTGTTTACTTCCTACTGTAATTGATTTATTAGACCAACAATAAGTGTCGATGTCGACCCCTCGTCACTACTTCTTCGGGGTTAGGCTAGATACTTACTGGGTACGTGTTGATTTATGTATCATGTTGCACTTTTGCACTAAATGTGCAGGATCTGACAGGTTCATTTGGTGGTCATCTTAGCGCATACGCGCAAGTGCTGAGGAGACTTTATGGTGAGATACATTCCAGGCTACGCATCGCAACTCACATAGTCTTCATCGTACTATTTACTTTACTTTGTCTTATTTATATCCTAGACAGATATTATACTATTGTTGTACTCCATAGTAAATGCTCTTGCACTTGTGACACCAGGTTTTGGGATATACTAGTTGATTCTTACGGATTTATATATTATTATCGCCTTTCATTTCTTTTATAAACTACTAATTATGTACGTTCCTGTGGATTTAAAAGCGTATATTTCATTTATTAATAAAATTATGCTTTCAAAAGTAATAAAATGAGCAATTAAGTTGATCAATCACCGTTGGCTTGCCTGATGGTAGTGCCATCACAACCTATAGTGGATTTTGGGTCGTGACAGCTTGGTATTAGAGCTCTAGGTTCATTTGGGTCTCACAAGTCATGAGCAAGTCTAGTAGAGTCTTGCGGATCGGTACATAGACATTTGTACTTATCTTCAGAGGCTATAGGGCTGTTTGGAGCACTTCCCTTTTTGATTCCTCATTATGCGATTTGATTCCTTTTCAGCTTATGTCTTTATTTCCTTCCTACTCAATCTTATGCGACATGGAGTGCTTGTTATGAATTGGGCATCGATAAGTTGTGGTGGTACTACAGACATGGTGCAGGATATTTTTCCCTACATGTTCGGGCATGCTATTGTCGTCGCCTTGCAGAAGGATGTTCTGTCATTTCAGCTCAGTATCTGTATTTCCTATGGTTTTGAGGCTATGCATAGATTGTTATGATGTTCATGCGTTGTTATCGCACATTGTTGGTGTAATGGTGGGGTGTTTGTTTATGTGTCGAGGCAGTGAATGATTTGAAAGAAGGATTTCTCAGTGCATGGTTTAGAGGTTCGGCATTAATTCCAGCATGGTGTTATGAACTATGGATGTTCGGGCTTTGGTTGATGGAGTAATGAGACTTGATATTTTCGAGCATGGTGGAATCCTCATTTATGAAGTGGTGTCGCCGTCCTTGTTTGAACGCATTAAGGCTCACCGGTGTTATAATTTTCTTGATTTGTCTTCGGGGGCAGGGTGTTGTGGAAGGGTTCCTGAGAAGCGGTTGTCAGAGATGGCAATGTATGGAGGTTTCAGAATCGAATAAGTATTTCTAATACTAATGGCTCGAGAAATATGATCTTCGAAGAGGCTTGGAGTTGGTAGCAATTTATTAGTTCAGGTTCTATAGAAATGGATTTTGATTTGAGGCAGCATTTGGGTAGAGAAGGATGAGCAAGGACGTGGGAGGTGTCTCGTGGTGGTTGAATTATTAGCAGGTCAAGTATGAAAAGAAGAGGTCGAAAAGTTGCTTAAAGGAGATGGTTTAACCGAAGTGGGAGTGGTAGAGTAGCATATGGATTCTGTGGTAGGATAGCCACATGCCTTGAGAAAAGTTTAGAGCAATTTGGGAATCATGGTGAAAAGTGACTAGGTCTACGGATTTTATTTGGGATAGAGGCTACCGCACTGAGGAAGATTGAATATGGCAAAGAGGAGTTTGCTTGAAATGAAGAGGGGTGTGAAAACTTGATTATCATTTTTGGATGCAACGTGACTTCGAGTTTGGAACGTATTGTCAGTCTTTCAGTTGATGTCAATGGGGAATGAACAGACTCTTATGACTGGTGGATAAGCACGAGCTTAGGAGGTTTTACTGATTTTGTGGTGGTTGTACCCAATGCAGTGCCGTTGGAAGATGTCGATATAGAAATTCCACATGTGGGCTATCTCCTATGAGTAGGTTAGCAGTTGCGTAAATTTTTTATGAAGCTTCTACGAGGAGTTCTACTTACTGCCTAGCAGGAGGTCGAATAGTCAATTGTGGCTAATAATTCGGGATGTTTTATGAAGAGTTTAACAAGAAACTACAAGAAATTTGGCGGGTTGACGGAGCGAGATCATGGTAATTGAGAAGGAGGAATCTTTGTGGATTCTATATTATGTGATGGTAGCTTAAAGCTAAGTGGGGGAGCCCACCGTCTATGATTGGATCGCGCAGTTGTCTGCTAGTGCAGTTTCTGATTATCGGTGCTTTGATGGATCAATTATGACTAATAAAAGAAAACATTAGGTGTAATTCGAGCAAAGAACTTGATAAATGTGTGCTATATTTTGTCTTATCGGTTCATGTGCAGGTTTTGGGAAGACTCGGAGTTTATGCTTCTTGTGGATGTGATGTACAAAGAAAAGAATTTAGTCGGTCGCTTCTTTAAAAGGGTGTTGATATGCTAGCAGAGTGTTGGAGTTTGGTTATATTCGGGACCAGGTCAGAGTGGGTAACTCTCAATAACGGTCCTAGTGGGTTTAAGAACTAAAGTGTAGTGTCTAAAGATTTTGGGTCCGTTGTGTGGTTAAGGATCGAGTTTTTGCAGTGGATTATAAAAAGGTCTTGGAGTATTCTATGTTATCATCGGGTCTGCAGTGCAGTATTAAAGGAAAGGGAGAAATAACTTCAAATTCGCGGAAGTTCTTATAGAATGGGTGTACCAGTTGAAGATGCTATTGTGCGTTTGAGGGGGTATAAGATGGTTCATGGGTATTGAGCCGATGTGGTCTCGTGATTTGGGTCACTCGGGATGAGTGTGTATCGAGTTCGTTATGTTTTTGAATAGAGCTATTATTATTTCTAAGGCAAGTCAAGAGTAAATTGGAAGAAGTTAGTTCTGTTAGTAATGGTTGAATTAGCATGATTGTGGCAATGATCAGTTCCTTCGGCGTGTTAAGTTATATATGTGGTTTGTGGTTGTACATGCGGGCTTGACAACCACCATAACTTGATTGATTTGGGAGGTATTTGATTCAAATGGCCTTGTTGTGTAAATGGGTTCCAGAATCATTATGGCGGTTTAGATGACGGCTTGAGGTTTGTTTATTCTACTAGAAGTTCAGGGGTTATGATAAATTCTTGTACTCTCGTGTAGCGGCTTGATAGTAGTAGTGAACGGCATGGGAATTGGAAATTGAGGATTAAGGTTGCGGTTTGGTGTCGACCAGAATGTCACGAGCTTGGATGAGTAGGGAAGAACTCAGATGTTCTGTCACGACCCAAACCGAAGGGCCGCGACGGGCACCCGGTGCCTTACTCAACCGAGTACCAACGCAACATATCTTTCTTATCATATTATCATGAGTAAATGAGCCAGAAAACCCGTCATGAAATAACAAGAATAGAACATAAGGGAATACTCAACATATGAAGACCCAACATGATATACAAACTTATATATGTGACATACGGGCCTATAAGGCCGACATGACTATTAGTAAACTCGAAACATAGGCCGACAAGGCCATACAAGTATCCATACACCTGATATCTGTCTACAAGCCTCTAAGAGTATATAAAATCATAAAGGTCGGGACAGGGCCCCGCCATACCAATCAATACATATCCAAAGCATACTGACCAAATAGGCAACTCCGGAGCAAGTGGAGTGCACCAACACCTTCGCTGAGCTGATAGCCTACTAGGAGGACTGTCAACCTATCAATCGGGACCTGCGGGCATGAAATGCAGCGTCCCCAGGCAAAAGGGACGTCAGTACGAATAAAGTACCGAGTATGTTAGGCAGGAAAGCATAAACAAGAACAGTAATGTAAAGAGAGAGATAGAGGAGATACAACCTGTAACATCTGAGTGCCTCTAGGGGCTATGATATGAAATGCATAATACATATATATACATAAAATTTTAAAAACATTCGCCTCTGTGGGTATCTTCATCATCATATCGTACCCGGCCTCAAAGAGGACTCGGTAAAAGCATACCCGACCATCATAAGGTTCGGTAGAATCGTACCCGGCCACGTGGAGCTCGGTAAACCCAACTGATCAGTGGTTGCACAATAGGTGCCATACCCGGCCGACTATAGCGCGGCTCGGTAGAGTAAAATAGATACATATATATAATGCATGCTCGACTCATGGAATCACGTTCTAACCCTTTCGGAGTGATGTAAGGTCATTGCACCTTCGATTAACATTATGGACATCCCTACCATCAATATGAACCTTAGTGGGATTTAAGGATCATACACACTTGTTTAGAATAACTTTAAAAGGAAAGAACAACATGGACAACCTTAGTTTCTAGGAGTAGATCCGTTATGAATTAGCGTACCGTTTATGTTCATGTCACTTTAGATCATGCCAAAAGAAAGGAGTAAGTGCCTTAACATACCTTAAACCCGTTGAGTCCTTAATCCCTTCCAAGCAACTCTTCAAACAAGTCAACTCAATCTATCATAGTATAAGGAGATTCAAAATCAGTGTTGAGAAAAGGCTAAGTCTATAACTTAAGCTAGTAGCTCGTTTACGTAAATTTTGGCAGCATCTCCCTTGTAACAAGGGCCTCCTCCAATACCATATACAAACAACAATGACCATAGCAATCCATCAATACATAATTATCAATATCAAGACACCATATAACAACAACAAGTCACAACTACATTACGACGAGCGGCAAGCTCCGATTGGAATCCGTATACCCCTTATCAATCCTTATAGACTTCGTACTTCAACACAAAAGTATCATTAACATGATAATGAAGTCACTAATCAATGATTCCAGCCTTATACCATATATTTATAACAACGAAAATAATCCACAACTTCAACTATCCTCAATTAGCAACTTTATTCACTAGTTCATGTCTAGCCCATCCATTTAACTTAATCAACATCAAGATAACCTTAGGCACAAGCAAGATCACAATATACATACCTTATACAGTAACTTCAAGTCAAAATCCAAGTTATATTCAGTTTACAACAACCCTTAATAGCAATACAACACCATAGAAGTGACTTAAGCTAATCCAAGTATTATCTTATAGTTTATCATCCTAACAACTTAACCAACATACGAGCAAGATTAAGCACAATTAGTAGGCTGTTATAATCACCTTAGACAGCAGCATCAACTTGGAATTTCATCCAAATACATCCCACAACAATCCTCAATGACAACACAACCTCAAAGAGGTGTTGTTCTTCACTAGAACTAAGTTTTGATGTTGAAATATGGTGTAATCACTTCAAACCCTTGTTTTATATGTTTAGGAGGGTTAGGAGAAGTTTGGAGACGAATATTAGTTGAAAAATGAGCAAAAATAGGCGTCCAAATCGTTTATAAATTGAAGTAGGTCAACCACCGCCTAAGTAGGTCCCATTGGGAGCTGCTTGCGCGGTCTCGCGAAAACGCGAATATCTCTCTACTCCAATGTCGTATTGACAAACGGTTTAATGAGTTAGAAAGTATACTCATAGACCTTAAATTTGGGAGGTATAACACCCCATGATTCTAAGTATATTTGTATAAATTCTCAGATACATTTGACCTAAATTTCAGCAAATTTATGAATGTAACTTGTGATGACCTTTGCCAACTCTTGTTCCACAACTTGCTTGCCTTCAAAATGTAGAAAATGAATATCATACGACTAAAATAACTCATAGAATAACCTCCTTATCATGTTAAGAACCCTAGTCTCACCCCAAAGTACATGTTATAACATTCCAAACTTGTCGACTTTTGACGAAACTTATTTTCTTCAATTGGTTTAGCTTCTAAGATTTCCAACCCTCTTGGTACTCGTTATTCATGATATTAAATATTTGTAACCTCCAAGGTAACATGATTAACTTACTTTATTTTCTTCCAAATATAATCTCATTTCTGAGCTTACATCAATGACTTACGACGTACTCTCATGTATGAAAACTTGGGGTGTAACATGTTCAGGGTAAGCTGGATTTTTCTTTAGTGTCACCTGAGAATGGTATCCTATGTAAAAGGCTTTGTGTATTGATTTGCGGATTCTTGATTTGCTTTGCAGAATTAGTACAGTTGGTGATATAGAGGTGCAGACTTTGCTACCTAGTGCGGAAGGTTGTGTGCGCATATCCCACGGGGAAATCTATATAAGTGTGACATGTTAGTCACTTGATTGTTAAAGATTGAAGCCACACATGGATATTATGGTACTATCGTTAATGTGAGAGTTTATGTCTGAAAGGCGCTCTAGTCATTTGGTTGTGGACTATGAGCATTTGGTCCGAGCAGACGGCTGCTCGTGTACGTCAGGAATAGGGCTATTGTGGATCCTTAAAAGGTGGTTGGCCCAGTATGGTATGATCAAAATCGACTGAGATTCGTTCGTGGAACTAATGTGAATAGGTGCTCTAAGTCAGGTCGGATGTGTTTATTCGGCATAGAATTGCTTATAGAGGAGTCATCGGGCATTGGATTTTATTTCTGTCGTCAGCTATTCCATGTAATACTCTATTGTGCCATGTGGCTTGTGAGACAGCTTAAATATTCACACATGCGTTGTGGTCCCGTGTAGCTTGTGGTGTTATATGAGAAAGATGGCTCTCGAGATGCAAGTCATTTATTACAGGTCATCTAATGTGAATATGTGCTCTGCGTCAGGTCGGATGTGTTCATTCGGCATAGCACTACTTACGGAGGAGTCGTCGAGCATTGGATGTTATTTCCGTCATCAACTATTCCATATAATACTCTATTGTGCCAGTGGGTTGTGAGATGGCTTGAATATTTGCACATGCGTTGTGGTCGCAGCTTCTGGTGTCATATGAGCAGGATGGCTCTCGAGATGCAGGTCATTTATTGCACCTTAGTCGTGCTTGAGTTTTGTAGCGTATGAAACTATTGATCACTGCAACTCGACGCTACACTAAGGTAGGAAGAGTGGGTCGCAATAACTTTTACCCGATATGAAGGTCGGGATCGAATTCCTCAGGGAGCTAGTAGTGGAGTTGGATTGTCTGTCTATCCTAGAGATGTGTTTGTACTCCTAATGTCACTTCAAACATTTTTGGGTTTTCAAATTATAACTATTTTTGTAAAACTATTGATTAACACTAAATTATGCTACGGGAATATTCCTAAGTTGTATCTAATGGGAAGAAGGGCACTAGCATCGTGACACTACCTAGGTGGCTAATTGAGGGTAGATGTTACTAAGGTTCGATTGACATAATTGGGGCTTATGCTATAACCGTTGCACAATTTTACCCACTGTCGCACTTATCGGTAGAGAAAGCGACTTTGACCAATTGGCTCTCTCGATACCAAATGGGTAGGCAAATTAGACCAAGCAACTAGGGTTCAAGTAGGGTAATTACTCTCTCGAGGTTTAACCCGTTAATTAGGACTATCATTCCTCATGAGTCCATCCTAATTCCTTGTTGAGTCAATTTTGGGGTTGTATACTCTCTTTCTCAAGAACAGTTAAACCCACAAAGCTTGAATCAGTGTTTGCAACCACCAATTCTAGATTAAAACATAAAATCAACCCAAATAGAAAACACTCATAGTCAATCTAACACTAGATGGCAACACCCATCAATTACCCGCACTAGGGTTGAGCCACAACCCTAGATAATGGGTTTAGCTACTCATGCTAGATAAAGAAATTGAATAAATAGATGAAGAACTAAGCATATTAATTAATTACTAAAATTAAATTGCAAGAATTTATCGTAAATGAAAAGCAAAAGTGCCAAAAATGGCTACAAAATATGTTCTCACGAGCGCAGCTCTCTATTGATGTATCTCATTACCTAAAAAATGGTAAAATGTTCTATTTATACAAGGCTAGAAAAACTGGACAAAAATACCCCTGCGGGGTCAGTGCGGGCCGCATTAAATGGATCGCGGCCGCACTGGGCTCACTCCTGCTTCTTTGAACTTGGACTCCGCGGACCGCGTAGAATGGACCGCGGCCGTGGAGGGAGTTGGCGCGGTCCGCGCAACCATGACCGAGGACCGCGTGGCACTAGCTTTGCAAACTCAATCTCTCTGAACCTCATGAACGGGGACCACACAAAAGAGTAGTGTGGCCGTAGAGCCTTCACCGCGGACTGCGAGATGTGTACCGCGGCCGCGCTTCTTCTAGTTCTGATTCACCAGCTCTCTGAACCACCTAGTGCGGTCGCATTCCACTTTGTGCGGTCCGCACTAGGCCTTCTTTTCTTAATATTTCTTGATCTTTGATACTCGATCAGGTTTCACTCCTTTTTGAGCCGATCTTTGACATTTTGTCACTTTGTCGATCAAACCTGTGATCAAGCACAACTTGTGAGCCTTTTAGGACTATTTTGTAAAAATATATGATCAAAGCATAGGCAAGTAGGGGCATAAAACATGTTAAAATCCTAACTTATCAACTCCCCCAAACTTAAACCTTTGCTTGTCCTCAAGCAAACAAAATAAGACCCACCCCTTAAAGGAAAATCCAAGTAATTCCAGTTGTCCTAAAGTAACCTCAACAAGCATCAATTGGGACTAACAATTGCCCTCAATATGAATGGATCATTAATAAAATTTAAACCTTGAAAAACTATGGATCAAGTGTGACACAAGAGCATCAAGAATTGACTCATTACATCAAATAACTCTCTTAATTACTTGGGTCACTGTAGATCCCAAACTCACATATCCTCAACTCTCCCTAAATAAACCTCACCTTTTTAGAGTATAAGCACGCAAACCAAGGTTAATGGGAAGTCACTCGTCTCTCTCAAGGAAAGGTCACAAGTTCGACTCTAAGTACCATATGCTTGACCCTTATGTAAGTATCTACTAATGCGAGCGTCATCCAACTCAAGATCATATAGGGCTTTTGTGGAGTCAATGTGAAGGATTTTCATTCAGGGTAGGAAAAGTTGTTGGTCTATATGGGTTCCATCTTCCCTTAAGCACTTCTTTTGATTTATTCTGGCACAATTCTCTTTGACTCTTTGAGTATTTCACTTCTTTTCAAGGGGATAGAGAGACACATTGTCACTCTTTCTTATGCAATTCAAAGCATTTCTCCTTTTTCTACTTTTTTTCTTATTCACTTTTGTTTTTCTTGAATCCCGTTTTATTCTTTGCACATTGGGGTTTCTTTTTGTCTTTTTCGTTTCTTTCTTTTTCATCGCCTTCCTTTCCTTTTGCTTTTGTTCCTTTTACCACTTTGTTTCCTTTCTTGTCTCTCCCCCCAAACTTAGACTTTTGCCATTACTTAAGGGGCGATTTGGGTGCCAAGAGAGGGTATAATTTAGAATAGGTATAGGCTTGTAGCATTGGTTCTTGAAAGAAAAAGGTTTAAGGCTCAAAAGGGTTAGCTAAGGATTATATTGGTAGGTTATGGAATTGTTCGACTATTGTTTGGATAAATGAGAGCCTATAATCACTTCTTAAATCGAATTTCACTCAAAATTTCGTCACAACAAACATTCAGAGCAGGTTCTAGACCATTGGCTCGGGACTTGGACTCACAATTAAATTTCTCACCACACACACTCAAGGATTGCTAAAGACATAGAGTCGGGGCCCCACAACAACCTTAGACACGATTGAGCACACAATAGTCCGGAAAGACCACATGATGTTTGTTTGGTCAAAACAAGAGCCTCAAGGTCACTACTTTCACCATCCTAAACACAACCACTTGTCTTTGACCATGGGATCAAAGGCAAATGTGTTAGGCCCAAGTGAAGCTTTGCTTGAGGTACCCTTAACTATAAACTACTAAAAACGAGGGAAAAATCAAAAACGGACTCAAACCCTTAAGAAGGTTGTCACGCTATTCATCATCGGGAAGAGCCACCCGGTTCGCACAATACTCCACCCTTGGAAAGAACTGTGACATTAAGAAAACCAAGGGTTTATTGAAAGCGCCAAAACCGAAACAAAAAGGTTGCGAGCCTATCTACTAAGCTAAGAATGAAAAATTTGTACAAAAATAGAAAATAGAATGAATATTTACAATAGGGGATTAGAATATACAACGGGGGATGAATATATATACAAAAATATAACTTTATATACAAACCAAAGAGAAGATAAAAAGTGCAATAAAAGTAACTAAATGTAAAGTTATATACAAACCAAAAAAAAAATCAACAGAAACATAAACTAAGTCAACTAATATATACAATCATCCGGATAAAAACTAGGGCGCACCCCCACAAATAAAAGCTGGCATTATCCCCAATGCCAACTAAACAAATAAGCATAAAAATATCAAGAGGAAAGGATATAGGAGCTCCCTAAGCCTCGTCTGTCTGCATGAGAACATGAATGGTCCCCTGGTCCTCTGTATGTACGGGAACCTTAGACTGGTTACCGGTCTCCTGCTGCTCAGCTGCTGGGACTGGGGCCTGGACCTGTATGGGTTGAATATTAGGAACATCCTGTGGCTGACTCGAGGAAGCCTCCGGTGGGTCCGCCAACTGGATGATCGCCTCATCTGCACTGGGGAGCTTCCTCTTCTTCTTTGGAAGTTGATGTGTCTATGTTACTAGTGCTGCTGCTGGGGCTGGATCCTCGAATAGAAAGTCTAAAGGTAGTTGGTCTGCCTTCAGTTTGTCAACATCCTCCCTCAGCGCCTTCATAGACTCCTTGGAAGCCCGTGTTTTGTGCAGCTTCTTGTGTTCCCTAGCAAGCTCGTTCAGGTCCTTGCCATGTGAATCCATCGCCTTAGCCAAGGCAGCCTGAGAATCGAGGATCTTCTGCTGGTTGGCAAGAATCTCCTTAAGTGAATCCTCGATAGATTGGGGCACCTGCACTGGCTGTGGTGCCGACTGAGCCGCAATGGTAGAAGTCAAGGTGGACAACTTGGATGAAGCAGTCGCCATCCAGTTGTTCAAGCTATGAAGTGTCTGGCTCAGCTGGTGGGCGGTGATAGGATGGGCCCGGGAAGATGGAATCCTCGGGCCAACTGAAGTAGAGGGACCAGCAGTAGTGGAAGGTCCGGGAGGCATGTCAGCAACTGTGGAAGTAGGCTCAGTGGAGGGCTCTACCGCAACCGGCTCTTCAGACTAGCCGGTTGGGGCAAAGGCAGGCGGCTTGTAATTTTTGTCCTTGGGGTTGTATGACCCCTTCAAACTGTACCATGAGAACGGAGCCATAGGTTTAACCTTTACGTCAAAAGGTCTCTTCTCCACCTCCAAGTCCCGGAAACACATAGTGAGGGTGCTAGGAAAAGGGTAGTTCTGATCATGCTCAACCCCCACTACAGAAATGACGCGGGACATCACATTGCCCACGTTGATAGGATATCCTGCCATAATAGAAGCAACAAGAACAGCCCGGGCAAGTGTAATTGTCTGATCATGGGTAGTGGGGTCGAGTCGACTGCACACAAAAGTCAACCACCCTCTAGCCTCAAAGTTGAAAGTTCTCCGAAGTATTTTGGCCCCTGCTTGCAACCACTCTATAACCATACCCGGGATTGCTAGGTATGAAGCTAACCACGGATGAACCTCCTCGCCCATTGTCAACTTTTCATTGTAAAGGGACTCATCTTCATCATTGAACCCCAGGTATTCATTTAGTGCCTTCCCGGTAAATACCACATTTTTGTTTCTCACTTTGGTCACCTTAGTGCCCTTCAAGATGTGGGCCACATTGCTATAGGACTCCTTGACCATATGCTCATTTGCCTTCACACAATTATCTTTAAAGAACTCCCAACCCACCCGAGCCTGAAACTGTCTATGTATATTGGGGTGTAGGGGTAGGAGGTCTCTGTCAGTTAAACCCCTCTCAAGAATCAATTTCTGTGTCGGCCACCATTCCTTAAACTTGTGGAATGCCACCTAGCTGACGAATCTATCCTCCCAAACAGCGGGATTCCTAATCCGGTCAACACCCCCAATATGCGGCACACCACCCCCCGGTAACTCCCCATCTCCCTCATCACCTCTAACACCCTCCCCAGATATTGACGATGTGGGAGAGGTAGAGCATTCATCCCCACTACCTGTCGCTGAGCCCTCAGATGACCCAGAAGAAATGTTGATTGAGGCTCGAGCATCGGGGGAAGATGGGGGAGTGTCTCTATGTATGGCGTTCTCCGGATATGGGATGTATAGAGGGACTGAATCTGAAGAGATCTCCCGAGAGGGCTCGTACTCACTCCCCGAGGTGTCAAGGGCTCTATCAGCCACTTTGATTGCTTTCCTTATGTCCTTTATGTTTTGTCTAGCCTAGGTAGTGAGTTTTACCATCCGTTGCTTCCCTCCCCGGGAGGAATTACCTCGGCCGGGTTGTTTGGCACCTTTACCTTATTGTTTGACCATTATCTGCAAGCATACACATCTAACATGGTTAGTATCGGCACACGCAGTGAAATAAGTCTTGAAATTGAATTGCAAATAGTAGGTTAAATGTTGCAGAAACAATTGCAGAACATGGCATCGCAGCCCGCACAAACAGGAGTGCGGCCGTACTGGGGGCACCGCGGACCGCGCAAAGGCGACCGCGGTCCGTATTGGGACAAGGCCCTGGACAACATCTCTCTGATTCTCCCCAGCACGTGCCACACAAAAGAGTAGTGTGGCCGCATTGGGGCACCGCGGAACGCATAAAAGCAACCGGGTCTGCACTAAGGTGAGGTCTGTAACACTACCTCTCTGAATCCAACCACCACGGCCCACACAAAGAAGCATAGCGGCTGCGGTGGGCCAATGCGGACTGCATAAAGTGCAATGCGGTCGCGCTAGGCATAACTTCAATTTCAGTCACTTGGGCACCACGGTCCGCGCAAAATGGTAATGTGGACCGCGTCAGGGCACCGCGGACCGCACAAAGGCGACCATGGTCCGCGGAGAGTACTTTGAACAGGCACTAAGTTAGGGTTTAAATTTTTGTTATTTTTGTTCAAGTTTTCCACCTAACTTGTCCCTACTCATTTTACCTAGTTCACAAAGGTCTCTAAACACACAATATCCAACCATTACACTTTCCTAGGCTAACAAATGAAATAAAAATGGGAAGAAGAAGAAACTCTAGCTACTAGGCATGAAAAACAAAATGAAATTATAATACAAAACAAAGAAAGATGATGAAGTGTTACCAGATTGTGATGATGAGATGCAATTAATCAGGCTAAACAAGAATTACTATCAGAAGAGAGAGTGAACAGTAGCTTTCAGGGGTCTGAGTGTTAAAATTTCGAAAAGTGTAAGCTGTGACCCTTGGGCTCTATTTATAGAAAAGTAGTGGGACCCAGCCTTACCTACTAGCACGGCCGCACAAAACCGACCACGGACCGCGCTGGGTTTGTTTAGAATGAAGCTTGAGCAGGAAGTCTCCGCGGTTCGCACAAAACAGACCGCGACCGCGGAGGTCCATCGCGGTCCGCACTAAATGGAATGTGGCCGCGGTGGAAAACTTTAGAGAGTACCACTTTTCACTATCACCAGTGTGGACCGCACAAAAGCAACCCCGGTCGCACTGGCAATCTTCAGAGACTGTTCAACTCTTTTTTTCAAACTATTTTGCACTGCATCAACTCAATCCCTACAACATCTCACAATCAGTTAGCTCAAAAATCAAACCTATACTACCAAGAAAACACAAAAAACAACAAAAAGGAAAAAAAGACATGGGTTGCCTCCCAAGCAGCGCCTGATTTAACGTCGCGGCACGACGCATGTTACAAGCACATCATTTAGATAGAGAAGTGCCACCATGTGGCTATCATCAAATTTCCCCAGATAATGCTTGACCCGATGTCCATTTACTCTGAATACTTCATCATTCTTGTTCCTTAGATCAAGAGTACCAAATGGGGTCACGAACACAACTTCGAACGGCCCACTCCACTTTGACTTGAGCTTACCCGGAAACAGACGTAACCGGGAATTGAACAAGAGGACCATATCTCCAACCTTGAACTCCTTGCCCCGAGCATATTTGTCGTGAAGGTACTTCATTTTGTCGTTGTACAAGGACGAGCTAGAGTAGGCATGGAATCTAAACTCATCAAGATCATTAAGTTGTTTAACCCGCAGATTTGCCGCAACATCCCATTCTAAGTTCAACTTTCTCAAAGCCCACATGTCCTTATGCTCTAATTCCACCGGAAGATGACAAGCTTTCCCAAACATTAACCGGTACGGTGACATACCAATTGAAGTTTTGTAAGCCATCCGATAAGCCCAAAGAGCGTCATCCAACTTTTTCGACCAATTGGTCCTATTAGCATTGACAGTTTTAGACAAGATACTCTTAATTTCTCTGTTGGAAACTTCCACTTGGCCACTAGCTTGAGGATGATGGGGGGTCGAAACCTTATGATTGACACCGTACTTAGAAAGCAACGTGTCGAAAGCCTTGTTGCAAAAGTGGGACCCCCCATCACTGATGATAGCACGAGGAGTGCCGAACCTTGTGAAGATACTCTTTTTCAAAAATGCCACAACACTCCGGGCTTCATTGTTGGGCAAAGCCACAGCTTCAACCCATTTTGTGACATAGTCCACCGCCACGAGAATGTAAGTGTTCCCATAAGAGCTTACAAAAGGACCCATGAAATCGATGCCCCAAACATCAAAAATATCCACTTCGAGAATTGTATTGAGGGGCATCTCATCCCTTTTAGAAATTCTGCCAGCTCTTTGGCACTCATCACATCTCTTCACCAAATCGCCCGCATCTTTAAACAAGGTAGGCCAGTAAAATCCGCAACTAAGCACTTTAGAAGCCATTCTCACCCCGCCATGATAGCCACCATAGGGAGAGGAATGACAAGCCTCCAAAATCCCCAATTGTTCCTCCTGCAGGACACATCGTCGAATCACACCATCCGTGCAAATCTTGAACAAGTATGGCTCATCCCAATAGAAATCCAAACTATCTCACTTGAGCTTCTTCCTTTGGTTAGAAGAGAGCTCATACGGGATTATTTCGGTCACAAGGTAATTGGCAACATCGGCAAATCATGGCATATCCTTTGGGGCAGTCATGGAATCTAAACTCATCAAGCTCATTAAGTTGTTCAACCCGCAGATTTGCCGCAACATCCCATTCTAAGTTCAACTTCCTCAAAGCCCACATGGCCTTGTGCTCTAATTCCACCAGAAGATAACAAGCTTTCCCAAACACTAACCGGTACGGTGACATACCAATCAGATTTTTGTAAGCCGTCGGATAAGCCCAAAGAGCGTCATCCAACATTTTGACCAATCGGTCCTATTAGCATTGACAGTTTTAGACGAGATACTCTTAATTTCTCTGTTGGAGACTTCCACTTGGCCACTAGCTTGAGGATGATAGGGGGTCGAAACCTTATGATTGACACCGTACTTAGAAAGCAACGTGTTGAAAACCTTGTTGCAAAAGTGGGACCCCCATCACTGATGATAGCACGAGGAGTGCCGAACCTTGTGAAGATACTCTTTTTCAAAAATGCCACAACACTCTGGGCTTCATTGTTGGGCAAAGCCACGGGTTCAACCCATTTTGAGACATAGTCCACCGTCACGAGAATGTAAGTGTTCCCACAAGAGCTTACAAAAGGACCCATGAAATCGATGCCCCAAACATAAAAAATATCCACTTCAAGAATTGTATTGACGGGCATCTCATCCCTTTTAGAAATTCCGCCGGCTCTTTGGCACTCATCACATCTCTTCACCAAATCGCCCGCATCTTTAAACAAGGTAGGCCAGTAAAATCCGCAACTAAGCACTTTAGAAGCCATTCTCACCCCGCCATGATGGCCACCATAGGGAGAGGAATGACAAGCCTCCAAAATCCCCAATTGTTCCCACAAGAGCTTATAGAAGGACCCATGAAATCGATGCCCCAAACATAAAAAATATCCACTTTGAGAATTGTATTGAGGGGCATCTCATCCTTTTAGAAATTCTGCCGGCTCTTTGGCACTCATCACATCTTCACCAAATCACCCGCATCTTTAAACAAGGTATGCCAGTAAAATCCGCAACTAAGCACTTTAGAAGCCGTTCTTGCACTGCCATGATGGCCACCATAGAGAGAGGAATGGAAATCATCCAAAATACCTAATTGTTCCTCCTCTGGGACACATCGTCGAATCACACCATCCGTGCAAATCTTGAACAAGTATGGCTCATCCCAATAGAAATACAAACTATCCCGCTTGAGCTTCTTCCTTTGGTTAGAAGAGAGCTAACACAGGATTATTCTGGTCACAAGGTAATTGGCAACATCGGGAAACCATGGCATATCCTTTGGAGTAGGCATGGAATCTAAACTCATCAAGATCATTAAGTTGTTCAACCCGCAAATTTGCCGCAATATCCCATTCTAAGTTCAACTTCCTCAAAGCCCACATGGCCTTGTGCTCTAATTCCACCAGAAGATGACAAGCTTTCCCAAACACTAACCGGTACGGTGACATACCAATCGGAGTTTTGTAAGTCGTCCGATAAGCCCAAAGAACGTCATCTAACTTTTTCGACCAATCAGTCCTATTAGCATTTACAGTTTTAGACAAGATACTCTTAATTTCTCTGTTGGAGACTTCTACTTGGCCACTAGCTTGAGGATGATAGGGGGTCGAAACCTTATGATTGACACCGTACTTAGAAAGCAACGTGTCGAAAGCCTTGTTGCAATAGTGGGACCCCCCATCACTGATGATAGCACGAGGAGTGTTGAACCTTGTGAAGATACTCTTTTTCAAAAATGCCACAACACTCTGGGCTTCATTGTTGGGCAAAGCCACAGCTTCAACCCATTTTGTGACATAGTCCACCGCCACGAGAATGTAAGTGTTCCCACAAGAGCTTACAAAAGGACCCATGAAATCGATGCCCCAAACATCAAAAATATCCACTTCGAGAATTGTATTTAGGGGCATCTCATCCTTTTAGAAATTCCGCCGGCTCTTTGGCACTCATCACATCTCTTCACCAAATCGCCTGCATCTTTAAACAAGGTAGGCCAGTAAAATCCACAACTAAGCACTTTAGAAGCCGTTCTCGCCCCTCCATGATGGCCAACATAGGGAGAGGAATGGCAAGCCTCAAAAATACCTAATTGTTCCTCCTCCGGGACACATCGTTAAATCACACCATCCGTGCAAATCTTGAACAAGTATGGCTCATCCCAATAGATATCCAAACTATCCCGCTTGAGCTTCTTCCTTTGGTTAGAAGAGAGCTCACACGAGGGATTATTCCGGTCATAAGGTAATTGGCAACATCGGCAAACCATGACATATCCTTCATTGACACCGCAAGGAGTTGTTCGTCGGGAAATGAATCATTGATCTCAAGGCCGTCACAAGGCTTCCCCTCCTCCTCTAAACGGGACAAGTGGTTCGCCACTTGATTCTCACTACCCTTTCGGTCAACAATTTCTAAATCAAACTCTTGAAGAAGTAACACCCATCTCATCAATCTCGCCTTGGAGTCTTTCTTGGTCATCAAATGCCTAAGGGCGGCGTGATCGGTGTGTACTGTAACTTTGGCCCCCATAAGGTAAGGTCTAAAATTTTCCATAGCAAACACAATAGCCAACAATTCTTTCTCGGTGACTGTATAATTTCTTTGAGCCTCATTCATGGTCTTGCTTGCGTAGTACACCGGATGAAACATCTTATTGATTCTTTGGCCCAAAACAGCCCCAACCGCAACGTCACTAGCGTCACACATGAGCTCAAAAGGCAAGCTCCAATTTGGTGCAGTAATGATGGGGGTAGAAGTCAACTTGAGCTTAAGAAGCTCAAATGCGTGCATACAACTCTCATTGAACAAGAACTTTGCATCTTTCTCTAGCAACTTGCACAATGGATGTACCACTTTAGAAAAATCTTTTATGAACCTCCGGTAGAAACCCGCGTGCCCAAGGAAATTCCTCACCCCTTTGACAGAAGTAGGGGGAGGGAGCCTCGAAATAACCTCAATCTTGGCCTTATCAACTTCAATTCCTCGCTTCGAGATCTTGTGACCCAACACTATACCTTCTTCTACCATAAAATGGCACTTTTCCCAATTGAGAACAAGGTTGGTGTCTTCACATCGGGCCAACACTCTATCCAAGTTTACCAAGCACTCCTCAAAAGAATCCCCAACCACGCTGAAATCATCCATGAAGACCTCCAAGATATCCTCCACCATGTCGGTGAAAATAACCATCATGCAACGTTGGAAGGTCGCTGGATCATTACACAATCCAAATGGCATTCTAGAGAAAGCGAATGTGCCATAAGGACATGTAAAAGTGGTCTTATCTTGGTCCTCCAGGGCAATTAGAATTTGATTGTACCCCGAGTAACCATCTAGAAAACAATAGAAAGCCCAGCCCGCAAGACGATCAAGCATTTAGTCAAGGAATGGCAATGGGAAATGATATTTTCTAGTCACCTTGTTCAGCTTCCAGTAATCCATACAAACTCTCCACCTGGTGACCGTTCTAGTGGGAATGAGCTCATTGTTGTCATTGGTCACCACGGTCATACCACCCTTTTTCGGCACACATTGCACCGGAGAAGTCCACAAACTGTCCGAAATAGGATAAACCACCCCAGCATCTAACCACTTGATAACCTCTTTCTTCACCACCTCTTGCATCGCCTCATTTAGTCTTCTTTGATGCTCCAAGGAAGGCTTTGCATCCTCCTCCAAGATGATTTTGTGCATGCAAAATGCGGGGTTTATTCTCCGAATATCAGTTAGAGTCCATCCGGTTGCCCGTTTCCGCTTTTGAAGAACCGCCAAGGTGGTCTCAACCTGCATGTTAGTAAGGCAAGAAGAAAGAATAACAGGTAAAGTAGAATTTGAACCCAAGAATTCATGCCTGAGGTGTGGAGGAAGTGGCTTCAACTCCAACACCGGTGGCTCCTCAATTGATGGCTTAGTTGGTGGAGTTTTGCGGTTTTCAAGATCCAAAGATAGCCTCCTAGGCTTATATGAATATGAACCCATACCATGCAATGAATTCACGCACTCCACTCTACTAGCATCATCATTGACATCCATATTAAGAAGCACGGCCTCAAGGGGATCTTCAACATGGATCATAGAACTTGTGTCATCCACTATCACAACTATGACAATGTCTACAAATGAACACACCTCCGTGATATTAGGTTGTCTTATTGATTTGCAAACATGGAATACCACTTTCTCATCCCCCACTCGGAAAGTCAACTCACCCGCTTCAATATCAACCAATGCCTTTCCCATAGCTAGGAAAGGCCTACCAAGAATAATCGGCACTTCAAAGTCCACCTCACAATCCAATATGACAAAGTCGGCCGGCAGTATAAACTTATCCACCCAGACAAGTACATCATCGATTATGCCCAAAGGTTGCTTTATCGATCGATCCGCCATTTGAAGTCTCATTGAAGTGGGTCGAGGTTGTACAATTCCCAGAGTCTTGAAGACCGAGTACGACATCAAATTTATGCTAGCCCCCAAGTCACAAAGGGCCTTGGCAAAATCCGCACTTCCGATAGTACAAGGGATAGTAAAAGCTCCGGGATCCTCAAGCTTGGGTGCCATTGAATGCACTATGGCACTCACTTTATGAGTCATTTTAATTGTTTCACACTCCATCAACCTCTTCTTTGTTACCAAATCTTTCATGAACTTAGCGTACCCCGGCATTTGCTCAAGCGCCTCCACCAAAGGCACATTGATCGTGAGGCTTTTCATCATGTCAATGAACTTTTTGAATTGATTGTCACTCTTTTGCTTTGCGAACCGTTGAGGATAAGATGGAGGTGGCCTAGGCAAATGTGCCTTGGCCTTTTGTACAGCCGGCTCGGGCATATCAATCACGTGTTCCCTAGACGGGTTCACGACATCTTGAGTCTCTACCTCGGTTTCATCATCAATATTAATCCGCACATCATTGTTCACATTGTGATTAACCACATCATCAACAATCAAAGGTACATCATCATCCCGCAATTCAATATCTTCTTCCATAATTTGCTTTTGCTTTGAGGCATTCACATCATCGCCTCTCCCACTTCTTGTTGTAACCACCATCATATGATTATTATTCCTACCCTTCGGGTTCACTACCGTATCATTCGGTAGCGCACCCTTGGGACGAGCATTCAGCGCTTGATAGATTTGGCCTAATTACACCTCCAAGTTCCGAATAAATGTATTATGAGAAGCTAATTGGGCATCGGAATCTTGGTTCTTTTTCATCATTTTGCTCGAACATGCTTTCAATTCTCCCCATATCACTCCCGGAGGAACTCGAACCTTGAGAAGGAAAGAGGGGTAGATTGTTCGGTTGTTGGTACATGGGGGGCCTTTGTAAGCCTTTCCCCCGGTTGCCTTGGTTCCCGCTATTATTCCACCCTCCTTGATTGTTATTGTTGCCCCAATTATTGTTATTACCATTTCAATTCCCCTGGTTTCTTTGATTACCCCAATTGTTGTTTTGGTTGTTCTTATTCCAAATTCCTCCGCCTTGTTGTTGATTGCCCCAATTTCCTTGAGGATGCCATTGTTGATTCAAAGAGTTGCCTCTATTACCTTGGTAGTTATTGACATATTGGATCTCTTCGCTTTGGTCATCATAGCACTCATTTGAATAACCACCACCATCATTGTTGTTGTCATATTGTTCACAATTACCTTGAGGATGTTGCCCTCTTTGCCTCCTTTTTAACATAAAAACACCTTCCATTGCATTGACTTGGCGCGGGTTTTGGACTTGTTGCAATTGCGCCTTTGTCAATTGTTTCATAGTTGTTGTAAGCTCGGCAATAACTTGGCCATGATCGTGCAATTCCTTGTGCAAATGGATGACCGTAGGGTCACCTTGGGGCATATTTGCTCGGCTTTGCCATCCCGAAGAGGTGTCGGCCATTTCATCAAGTACATCACATGCCTCTTGGTAAGAAAGTTTCATAAAGTTCCCTCCGACCAATTGGTTCACAATGCATTGATTCGTGGTGTTGATGCGCCGATAAAAGGTTTGTTGAATCATAGCCTCGGTCATGTCGTTATTAGGTCACTCTTTCACCATTGTTCTATATCTTTCCCATATCTCATGCAAAGGTTCTGTTGGCTCTTGCTTGAAGGCTAGAATTTCATCCCGAAAAGCCTGCCATATGACTTGGAGAAAAGAACTTGGAAATAAATTTGTCCGCCAATTCATCCCATGTTGTAATAGAATGATTGGGGAGCCTTTCTAACCAATCCAATGCTTTACCCCGAAGAGAGAACGAGAAAAGCCTCAATCTCAATGCATCCTCGGACACGTTTGTCTGCTTGCTACCCCAGCATGTATCCACAAACCCTTTCAAGTGCTTGTAGGCATTTTGATCGGAGGCGCCCATGAAATACCCTCTTTGCTCGAGCAAGGTCAACATAACATTTGTGATTTGAAAGTTCCCTGCCCGGATTTGGGGAGGCATAATAGTACTGGCGTATCCTTGATTTGGTAAAACTCTAGGAGCCACTCTCGCGGTTGCGGAGGAGGGTATGGAATATTGTTGTTCTCATTTGCATTTATATTGGCATTTCGGCCCCTTTGTGGAACTTGAGGTAAGACCTCATCTTGTTCTAGATCCTCTACCTCCTCCCCCGCTATCACGTTGCCGAGAGGGTCATTTGCATTAAGAGCCATTTGTACCTGAGTGATCGACACAAACAAAATTAGTAAATAAGAAGGAAAGAGAAGCAAAACACAGAACTAAATAAACAAATAGTCAACACCGTAAGATCCCCGGCAACGGCACCAAAAAGTGATCATTGCCAACTCGATGCTACACTAAGGTAGGAAGAGCGGGTCGCAATAACTTTTACCCGATATGAAGGTCGGGATCGAATTCCTCAGGGAGCTAGTAGTGGAGTTGGATTGTCTGTCTATCCTAGAGATGTGTTTGTACTCCTAATGTCACTTCAAACATTTTTGGGTTTTCAAATTATAACTATTTTTGTAAAACTATTGATTAACACTAAATTATGCTACGAGAATATTGCTAAGTTGTATCTAATGGGAAGAAGGGCACTAAGGTCGTGACACTACCTAGGTGGCTAATTGACGGGTAGATGTTACTAAGGTTCGATTGACATAATTGGGGCTTATGCTATAACCGTTGCACAATTTTACCCACTCTCATACCTCTCGGTAGAGAAAGCGACTTTTCCCAATTGACTGTCTCGAGACCAAATGGGTAGGTAAATTAGACAAAGCAACTAGGGTTCAAGTAGAGTAATTACTCTCTCGAGGTTTAACCCATTAACTGGGATTATCATTCCTCATGAGTCCATCCCAATTCCTTGTTGGGTCAATTTTGGGGTTGTAGACTCACTTTCTCAAAAAGAGTTAAACCCACAAAGCTTGAATCAGTGTTTGCAACCACCAATTCTAGATTAAAATATAAAATCAACCCAAATAGAAAACACTCATAGTCAATCTAACACTGGATGGAAACACCCATCAATTACCCACTCTAGGGTTGAACAATAACCTTAACTAATGGGTTTAGCTACTCATGCTAGATAAAGAACTTGAAGAAATAGATGAAGAACTAAGCATATTAATTAATTGCTAAAATTAAATTGCAAGAATTTATCGTAAATGTAAAGCAAAAGTACCAAAAATGGCTACAATATATGTTCTCACGAGCGCAGCTCTCTACTGATGTATCTCATTACCTAAAAAATGAAAAAATATTCTATTTATGTTAGGCTGGAAAAACTGGACAAAAATACCCCTGCAGGGTCAGTATGGGCCGCATTAAATGGACCGCGGCAGCACTAGGCTCACTCCTGCTTCTCTGAACTTGGACTCTGCAGACCGCGTAGAACGGACCGCGGCCGCCGAGGGAGTTGGCACGGTTCGCGCAACCACGACCGCGGACTGTGTGGCACTAGCTTTGCAAACTCAATCTCTCTGAACCTCATGACCGCACAAAAGAGTAGTGTGGCCGCGGAGCCTTCACCGCGGACCGCGAGATGTGTACCGCGACCGCGCTTCTTCTAGTCCTAATTCACCAACTCTCTGAACCACCTAGTGCGGCCGCATTCCACTTTACGCGGTACGCACTAGGCCTTCTTTTCTTAATATTTCTTTGTCTTTGATACTTGAGCAGGTTTCACTCCTTTTTGAGCCGATCTTTAACATTTCGTCACTTTGTCGATCAAACCTGTGATCAAGCACAACTTTTGAGCCTTTTAGGACTATTTTGTAACAATATATGATCAAAGCATAGGCAAGTAGGGGCATAAAACATGTTAAAATCCTAACTTATCAACTATCTATCTCCCCAAGGTTGTATTTTTGCACTTGGCGTGCTTGTGGTCTATATTCGAGTATTTCATAGGTATACAAATTATGGCTTAATGGGTACTTCCTTATTTATTGTTATGTGTTGATCGGGTGGCATGCCGCCATTGGTATGTTGTTTGGATCTGGTTGCATGCCACAATGGTATCATGTGTGGACCGGGTTGCACGCCGCAACAGTCAGATGTTGAATACAGTTCCATATACTTATTTCTGTGTATTTTGTTTCTCATTCTCTGAGAAAGGTTCATTGCATCTGTTCGACTGTTTTATTCGTTACGCGGGTTGGGTAGTTCTTTTCCAGAGTTTGTTCTTCCTTATGTGTCATATTCAAGTTGTCTTATTGGCACATTGATGGAGTCATATGAGATTTTGGTCAGTGTTTGAGGTGGCTCATTGCCGGAGCAGCTTGTACTGGGTGAGACGAGATTATTGGACCTAAGATCGGTGCGATCGCAGTTATGTAGGGTGTTAAAGAGAAAGTATCATTATTCAGTTCTGAATGAGGTTATAGTTCTTGTCAGGAGGAGAGACTCCCTAATTTATTGATTCGGCAGGTGGTAAGGAGTTCTACGTATCTCTTTCATCGTGTCAGTATTGTAAGAGTTGGGTCAGGGCTTATATGTGTTATGAGGTGTATTGTGGGTATTAGATTCGTGAAATTGCAGCTATTGTGGTCAAAGGAT
Source organism: Nicotiana sylvestris (assembly GCF_000393655.2). Classification (NCBI taxonomy): domain Eukaryota; kingdom Viridiplantae; phylum Streptophyta; class Magnoliopsida; order Solanales; family Solanaceae; genus Nicotiana; species Nicotiana sylvestris. Next base: position 40,866,664 of record NC_091059.1, read on the forward strand.
GTTATTAAGGCCAGATGAATTATGCAGTGCATGGTGTGATCTCAAAATAGGTGCATGATCAGGTTTTGGTATAGTGTGTAGGGATTTATACTGTGTTCGTATGTTAGAATCAGGCCTTGTAAAGAATTTTGGATGTTGGACTGTGGTTCCAAGGCTTATGGACTAAGGTAGCAGGAAAGATCTTCAGTCTGGCTCGAGCTAATGTGCTCACATAGGTTGTAGTGGCACGGGTAGGTGCACGAGGTATTAAATAGTGATTTTGGACAACTCCAGAACAATTCTTGGTACGTTCGAGGACGAACGTGTTTAAGTGGGGGAGAATGTAATGACCCGGCCGGTCATTTGGAGCTCTAGCACGTCGTTTGATAGTTTAAGGCTTTGAGTAGCTTCACTTCATGTATTACAACTTATACATGGGGTCAGAATTGGATTTTGGGAAGTTCGGTGTTAATTATGAGGGAAAATTCTAATTCGGAAGTTCTAAGTTGGAGGAATTAACTAAGATTTGACTTTTGAGTAAACGATCTCGAAATTAGGATTTTAAGGTTCCAATAGGTACGTATGATGATTTCGGACTTGGGCGTATGTTCGGGTTGAGTATCGGGTGGTTCGGAATCATTTCGGCCTTATTGTGGAAAGTTGGCAATTTGAAAGTAAGAATTTCTTATGTTTGGTTTGAAGTAGACTTTGGTGTTATCGATATTCGTTTGGGGTTCTGAGCCTTAGAATAGATTCGTATCGTGATTTGTGACTTGCACGCAAAGTTTGGCATAATTCTAGAATGTTTTGATATGATTCGGATGAGTTCGTCGAAGTTTGGAAATTTAAAGTTTAAAGAAAGGTTTCGATTGTCAATTCGTAGTTTCGATGTTGTTTGGTGTGATTTGAGTCCTCAAGCAGGTTCATTTCATATTTCGGGACTGGTTGGTGTGATTGGACGGGAAAGTTGATGTTGCTGGTTAGCTGGTGCTGATTTTTTTCTTCGCGAATGAGAAGGGCCTCACGCGTTCGCGAAGAAGGAATTTTGGATTGGGCCCTTTTGTTCTATGCGTTCACGATTGGGCATACGCGTTCGCAAAGGGCAGGCTAGCAAAGCTTTGTGTTTGCAAGCCCTGTCTCGCGTTCGCGTAAAGGAACTGGGGAGCTAAAGCAGGTTATGCTTCGCGAGTGTGAGGGACTTGACGCGTTTGCGAAGAAGAAATTCTGGTCCTGTGTTTGTTGAGCTTCGCGAACACAAAGGCAGTAACGTTTTCGCGATGAAGGTCATCTGGGTAGTGTATAAGCTTGCAAAAACGGGTTTTGGCTCATTTTATTTCAAATCTTCCATGGGAGCCGAGCTTCGGGCGATTTTTGAAGGAGCTTCTTCGTCACCCATCACTAGGTAAATGATTTCCTCATATTGTGAGTTAAATACATGAATTATACATGGATTTGGACATGGAAATTGGTGGAAATTGTATGATTTTGAAGAAAACCTAGAATTTGTTATTTTTTGACTTTTACCACGAAATTGGACATGGAATTAAAAATAAATTGTATATTTGAGTTCGCGGTGTTATGGTTAATGATTATCTTCAAGCATTTTTGGAATCCGAGCATGTGGACCCGAGGGTTGACTTTGTTGACTTTTCGAGCGGGGTTGGGAATATTGTTAAATTATACACATTGGTGTATATTTTGATTGATTTGCACCTTGCTTGACTAGTTTCGGATCGTTGGCTTTGAATTGAGGAGTTAAAGAGGCACTGGAGCCGGTTAGGGAACTTCGGAGCGAGGTAAGTCTCTTGTCTAACCTTATGAGATGGAATTTACCCCGTAGGTGTTATGGTCTTATGTGCTACATATTGTGGGAGCTACGCACATATGAGGTGGTGGATGTCCGTGCGTATGCTAGAACTTCTAATTATATCTGAGTAGACTTAGGTTCACGTCATGCTATAATTGTACTATTTGAGTTATCTTTGCTCGTTTAATTCCTTTGTTTCGCGTTACGACTTGAGACTAGACTTGCATAGAGTGATAAACCCGCTAGTGTAGAGATGTGACGAACTACTTGATAATCCGCAGAATAATTTGTGCTTCCCTTATGAATTTCTCCCATGTTGTGCGTATTCGTTGCAAAGTTTTTCCTTAAAATTTCATAACTCACACATATTTCGTGAGTGGGGTCCAGGACCCGTTAAAGCTTCTTACTCTAATGGGAGCGAGTCGTTTGCCTCGATAATATAATAGATGTATCTATGATTCATGTCGCTCGACCTTCGGCATTGTACACATTATTATGGAATTGGGTCGAACGCCTCGACAATATCATATTCTTATGGGATCGGGTCGTTCGCCTCGGCAACGTCGTGCGTAATATTTGACAAGAAATCAGCGTGTCCATGTGTTTTTATTGATTTGAGTTGTGACAACCTATCTGATGAGGTCCATTTAACATATACTCCGATTGAAGAGGTAACTGACATTGAGAGCTTGAGTTTACTGTTCAGATGAGGATTGTACCACGTACCTAAATTTATTTATACTATTTATTACTCTGCCGTATATTTGTTTACTTCCTACTGTATTTGCTTTATTAGACCACTAGTAAGTATCGATGTCGACCCCTTGTCACTACTTCTCCAGGGTTAGGCTAGATACTTACTGGGTACGCGTTGATTTACGTACTCATGCTGCACTTCTGCACTAAATATGCATGATCCGACAGGTTCATTTGGTGGTCACCTTGGCGCGTAGGCGCAACTGGTGAAGAAACTTTATGGTGAGCTACATTCCAGGCTACGCATCGCAGCCCACAGAGTCTTCATCGTACTATTTACTTTACTCTGTCTTATTTACATTCCAGACAGATGTTGTATTATTATTGTACTCCCTAGTAAATGCTCATGCACTTGTGACACCGGATTTTGGGATATGCTAGTTGATGCTTATGGATTTATATATTATTATCACATTTCATTTCTTTTATAAACTACTAATTATGTACGTTCATGTGGATTTAAAAGTGTAAATGTCCTTTCTTAATAAAAAATATGGTTTCAAAAGTAACAAAATGAGCAATTAAGTTGATCACTCACTGTTGGCTTACCTGACGGTGGCGTTAGGCGCCATCACGAACTATAGTGGATTTTGGGTCGTGACAGCTGGCTTTTTTATCCGGGCGTAGAAATGATGAATACAGTGAAAATGTAATATATGAAAGTACTACTGATAAGAATGATCCTAGGATTTCAAAGATTATTCATTCAGGACGTTTTAAAGTAATTAGAAATTCCTGAGAGAACGTTTTGACTGTGAAACTCTTGAGTACATCTACTGATTATAACAATTTGTGCGCAAAAGTTTTTAGACCTTGGGAACTCCAATAGGACTTTGAAGCTTTAGGCCATGTTTATGGATACTTTCTATTTAAATTTGATATGAAAATATGAAGTTTTTTATAGAAGGTCCTTAGATTATTGATAACAATTGGAGTATCTTATTGTAAATTAATTAAAAAGTGACTTTAAACCATCTACCACACATGGTCTACTATTGCGCTTTAGGTTAGGTTACCTGAGCTTCTGATGAAATATTATGAAGAGAATATAATTTACACAATTGTTAAAATAGATATCTAAGTTGTTAGTGCTTCTCATGTCAAATATGCAAGAGTCTGTGTCCAAATGAATTTGAGTAAGTTATTGCCACCCAAATACTATTTATGAGATAACTTTATTTTGAATATGAATTCACACACTCTCTCTGTTTGATATGGCAGAGTAAGGCACAAAAGTATCCACTGTCCTTTTAAGAGTTTGTCCAATAAAATTAATTCCCAATGGAGAGCAGTAAAAAATATGGTTCTAGTATCTATACTATTAGTATTGTCATATTAGTCATTCAACTAGTATCTACAATATCTTTGTCAATCCTATTGTAGGTATGGTTATTTGCCAATCCTTCATGCGATGGAATCTGATAAAAAATAGTCTTCGTTATGATAATAAATCTACGACTGCAAATTTCCATTGGGTCACAAGGAACCTCTGTCCCCTATTTTTGGAGAAAATCCAATAACATGTAGGATTGTAAATGAGCTGCACTTTTATTCTCTTTCTCAATGTCTTCTAGTTCTAGTTGCATTATTGTAACAATCCGACCGATCGTTTTGAGAATTTGCATCTCGTTCAGTGGCTTAAGGTCTCGATCAGCTTCGTATTGTGTATTATAACTTGCGTGTATGGTCGAGTTCGGCTTTTGGATGATTCGGAATAGATTTGGAAGAATAATTCTTGTTTTAGAAGCTTAAGTGAAAAGAGTTGACCAGAGTTTTGAATTTTGTGTAGACAACACCGGAATGGTATTTTGATGATTTCAATAGCTTTGTAGGGTGATTTTGGACTTAGACGTATGTACGGATTTGGAGGTCTGTAGGATGATTTGATGCATTTTGGCAAAAATTGGAAAGTTGAAAGCTTGAAAGGTTAAGAGGTTTGACTGGGAGTTGACTTTGTGGTTATTGGGCTCGGATTGCGATTCCGAGAGTTGGAATAGCTACGTTATGTCATTTGGGACTTGCATGCAAAATTGTAGATTATTCCGGATTGATTTGATATGATTCGGCGCGAGTTGCAGAAGTTGGAATTTCATAAATTCATTAAGTTCGATTCGAGGTGCGATTCATAGTTTTGATGTTATTTGATGTGATTTGAGGCTTCGAGTGGGTCCGCTTTAGGTTATGAAACTTGTTCGTATGTTTGGACGGGATCTAGGTTTGTTTCGGACGAGTTTCAGATTCGTTTCCATGTTTTGGCAAGTCTATTTCTGGTGTGTCGCACATGCGCATTTTGGAGCGCAGGTGCGGAGCCGCTTCTGCGAGATGTTGCACATCCTGTTGTTTCTCTTCTGCGGGTAAAGGATCACAGGTGCTCAATCACATATGCGGGATATTGATCGCATATGTGAAAGAGAGCCTTTAGATGGTCGTCCGCTTCTGCGGAGTTTGAGACACTTTTGCGGAATCGCATATGCGAATAGAGGATCGCAGGTGCGATTTTTGGGCTGTAAGTGAAGGCCGCAGGTGCGATGATTTTGCTCGCAAATGCGATATCGCAGGTGCGTTACTTGGTCCGCGAATGCAGAATTCTTGGGCAGTCCTTTCATATATCGAGAGTTTGGCCATTTTTATCACTTTTTGAGTTAGAGGCCTCGGATTTGAGCAATATTTGAAGGGTTCTTCACGTGTTGGTTTGGGGTAAATGTTCTTTATTCCAAATTGATTATATTTCATGATTCCACAATCATTTTTATCATTAATTAAGTAAATTGAATGAGAGATAAATATGAGTTATTGTAAAATCTTTCAAAAATATAAAATGAAGATTTGAAGGACAATTTGATATCGGAATTAGATAATTTTGGTATGGTTGGATTCATATCAGAATGGGTATTCGGATTTTGTGAATTTTATCAGTCTCTGAGGTACGAGCCCGGGGTTGACTTTTTGGGTTGACTTTTTACTATTAATTAAAGATCGAAGCTTTATTATCCGGAATTATTTCCTATGATTTTTATTTATGATGTTAAGTTATTTTAACAAGATTTGAGCCGTCCAGAGGTTGTTTCACTCGAGAATGTCATTTTTGATTATCGGTTTAGCTTCTGTGAGGTAAGTATCTTGCCTAACTTTGTGTTGGGGAATTACCCCTTAGAATTCGAGTCATTTTTGCTATTTCTGTCATGTGAAAGCCATGTACGCGAGGTGATGAGTACGTACTCGGGCTTATATGTAAAATTTGACCAGTCTAGACCCTTAGTCATCTTTTATGTACTTATTTGGAATTGTTCGCACATGTTACTTCTTTTATTAATCATGTCTACCATCACATGCTTTATTTGAAATTGTCGTTACATCTCACATTCTTTACTTGTCGAGTTTGCTCCTCTATGCGTTGTTCGGAGTTGTTACCACTTTTACCATTACGTGATTTCTTTCATTATTGAGTTGCTCTTCGTTGAGATTATTGTTGCATGTTATTCCTTGTTGCCAGTTTAGTCTCATGCCTTTAGACATAGTACTAGCTCGTGTCATCTCTTTCATTGTTAGCTTAATTCATACACTAGAATTCGGAGTTTTTCATTTCATGGAGATATTGTCACTATTGAGTTATCCTTAAACAATTAATTGGAATTGAAGCTATCGAGAGTCATTAATCTATTTTAGTTGAAGTTGTGTTTAAGAAAGATGTTGTTCCTTGTTGAGTTACTTTTCCGTTCATTTTGTTGTTAATGAGATTCTATATATGTTGTGTTGAGCCGTGGGCTAATTATTGTAAAAATATTGATATCATTGAATCCTTGGAAAGATTGTGGCCTACGGGCACTGGAGATACGAGTGATATGTTGTGTTGTTGTTATGACAATGTGTGTGAATTGTTGTGTGGATTGATTGTTGTTATGCGGAGAATAAGGGTGGCATCTCACTGTTGTTGAATCTACGGAGTGATACATGTGGCTATTGTGTTATTGTTCGGGCGGAGTGATAAGGGTGGCTATTACACGGAGTGATAAGGGTTGCTATTACACGGAGTGATAAGGGTGGCGATAATACAGAGCGATAAGGGTGGCTATTACATGGAGCGATAAGGGTGGCTATTACACGAAGGGATAAGTGGCTATTACACATAGGGATAAGGGTGGCTATTATATAGAGCGACACATGTGGCTATGGGAGAGATAAGGGTGGCAATGTCAGGGATGATGTGTGGTGGTTTGGAAACATTGTGTTGTTAATTATTATGCGATGGTGCGATTTTCCTTGTGTTTGTCATACATCTTACGTGATTTGTTGTGTTGCTTCAATAATCTACTCTATGTCTTTGATATTACTTGTTGACTTGGACTACAGTAGTACACTTGCACAAGCATATACTGTAGCATGCCACTTATACTAGTTTAGGAGTATGAAACTTGACATTTATTGATCATGCCTATGTGTTCTTGTATTATCCGTTTTCATATTGCTATTGAGCCTGTGATTTTATCGTGCGGATTGTGATTGTGAGCCTGTGATCATGCCGGGCAGATTGTGATTGTGAGTGTGTGATTATATCAGGTGGATTGTGATTGTGATCATGTTAGGCGGATTGTGATTGTGAGCATGTGAGCATGCCAGGCGGATTGCGATTGTGAGCCTATGATATGATGGAAAATTGTGACTGTGAGCCTGTGACCATGCTGGATGGATTGTGATTTTGGCACATGAGTTGTCTATGTGATGGATTTTCAAAGTTTTGCCTTATGTTTTGATGATCTAACAAACTTACTCTCAAGAACCAGATAGGGAACCTGACACACTTGGTACACATTACAAATGAACGAAGTCCACCTTGAACTCCAGCTAATGTGAACTGCTACAAATAAAGAGAAAAGAGGAACAAGACAGGGACTTGATCCTTGGGTGTTCTCTGACAGAAGTACAAGTCAACTATACAACCGAAAAGCAACTGCAGAAAGTAATTGCCAACAACTGTACACGCAACAGTGCAACAGATAGTGCAGCAGTCACTTACCATTGGGAAGAGGCGTGTACCAACCAAGAATTGACATCATCCTTGGGATGTCTTTGTTAGCATAATAACTTGGTGCAAGGCATAAGATATTCACTTGAGCATTTAATGATATTCTCTCAAGCAATAAAAGGTCTGATCCAGCATTGAATTCACAAGTGTGTCAAGAACAAGAAGACAACTCCAAAAAGGACCTGTTCCACAATAAGTCTATGTGTATCCGTAGTTTAATTTTAATCTTGTTGTTTGTTCTTCATTATAACTCCTATCTTGATTTCTTAGAAGCTTTGTCTTAGGAAACTCAAAATCATAAACCTTCTGAGTTTGTGTTGTGACTAGAGTTAGTCATAAGTTAAAGTCTTTGTAACTAGTGAGTGACAAAGTGGCTTGTAAAAGTGTATCACAAGTTAGTTGAGTTAAAGTCTTTGTAATAGAGTCATTACAAAGTGGCTTGTAATAGTGTGTTTACAAGTTAATAAAGTTGAAAGCCTACAAGTGTTGGTTGTGGTTTTTGTCCCCTTGAGTTGGGATTTTTCCACGTAAAAATCCCGTGTCTCATTTACTTACTTTTTAATTAGTAAACTCAGTGGAAACACATAGATAACCAGGTACTCTATAGTTTGGTGGATTTATATAAACTAACACTATGCCATTGTGATTCGAGATGTGGGCACGAGGTTCCATGAGTATATAATGGTGGGTTGGGACTCGAACTTGTGACTATGATATGATATATCACAGAGTGATTTCGTTGTGAAACTAGTGTTAGAACCACTTGATAATTGGTTATATTTTGTGTTCTTTATTTGGTTTTAATGATACTTCACGGTGTTCTTATTGCTCTACCGTCTATATCACATGTTGATTTTGTTGCCATTTACTGATTTCTGCTTTCCATTGTTAGCTTTATACCTCTATTCTGCACAGATTATTTTGTCTAGTGAGTGTCTTGACTTGTACCTCGTCACTAATCCTCCGAGGTTAGCATTGATACTTATTGGGTACCGACCGTGGTGTACTCATACTACACTTTTGCACATTTTTGTGTAGAGCCAGGTATTGGAGATATCGGACCTAACAGAGTTAGCTTGTTGATCGCGAGGATTCAAGGTAGAGTTGATTGGTCGTCGCAGTCCCTTGGAGTCTCTTCCTTTCATTGTACTATCATTTTGCGATTTGAATAGTATTATATTTCGATACTTGAGATCATTCTATGTATTCAACTAGAGTTCGTGACTGTGTATCACCAATCTTGAGAAGTTATTATGATTATTGCCGCGTAGGCTTATTCTGCTTTTGTCTCGACACTTATATTAAACTATGTTTGAAGTTACCATTGTTAAGAATTGGCTTAATTGTTGTTAGTAATTGGCTTGCCTAGTCTTAGAGGCTAGGTACCATTACGAAACCTTATGGAGAGAAATTGGGTCGTGACAGTTGGTATCAGAGCTCTAGGTTCATAGGTTTTACGAGTCATGAGCAAGTTTAGTAGAGTCTTTCGGATCGGTACAGAGACGTCTATACTTATCTGTGAGAGGCTATGAAACTATTAGAAAAATCTCCACTTTTTTCATTCCTGTCTTGCGGATTTATTAATTTCGAAGTTTGAGTCTTTATATCTCTATTCTCTCACAGATGGTGAGGACGCGCACTACCGGATCAACTTAGCAGACACCTGTGCCCCCTCTTAGAGCCATGAGAGGTCGAGGTTGAGGTAGAGGTCGAGGAGGGGCACGCAACGCAGCTACAACACCCGTTATAACATCAATTGAGGAGCTGCCAATAGTTGCGGTTGGGGGATAGGCATCAGAGGCACCTATTGTTACCCCCGAACTTAGGAGACTTTAGCATAGTTCTTGAGCATGTTTGGTATGTTGTCTCAAGCGGTATTGATCTCCGTTGTACCAGCTACTTCGCAAATTAAGGGAGGGGCTCATACTCTCACTACCATACTCAAGAGCAACAGGCTCATATTGCTCAGGTTCCGGGTGTAGTGTCCGTACAGCCTGTTATTCCAGATTCAACCTGAGGTCAGGCTAGGGGTATCAAAGGAGGAATTGAAGAGGCTTGAGAGGTATAGTCCTCCTACTTTTAATGGCACAACTTTATAGAGAAGTGTCATCGTATTCTCCATACCATGGGTATTGTGGAGGTGAGCGGAGTTGCTTTTACTATATTCCAACTTTCGGGGGCAGCATATTAGTGGTGGCAGGTTTATGAGGAGGGTAGACCAGCCGATGCAACACCACCCACTTAGGCTCAGTTTTCAGAGATGTACTTGAGGGTGTTTGTTCCCAGACCCTTTAGGATGCACGGCGCGTAGAGTTTGAGCAGCTGCGTTAGGGCACTATGACGGTGTCAGAGTATGCCATCAAGTTCAGTGAGTTATCCCATCATGCATATACTTTGGTTCCTATAGTTAGAGAGCGAGTCTGTAGATTCATTGAAGGGCTCAATTATGATCTTAGATTCTGCATGGCTCAGGAGTTGCGGACTGATACTCTATTTCAGTAGGTGGTGGAGATTTCCAAGATGTTGGAGCGTATTCGGGGTGATGAGAGGGAGGAAAAGGAGATCAAGAGGTCTCGAGGTTCTGGATGGTTTAGTGGATTCTACTCTTCAGCTATGACTCATCATGGTAGAGGCTGGGGTAGAGAGCCAACCCAGTCTGTACTTCAGACTACTCGTGGTGCTCCAGTTGGTTCTTTTAGTGCACCACCGGCATTGTGGTTCCTACAACGGTTATTCTAGTTATCCGGCACAGACTCGGTATGAGCAGCCATGCCTGTAGAGGGGTTGTTATGAGTGTGGTGATATTAGGCACATCATAAGGGATTGTCCTAGACTCGGGAGGGGCAGATTTTATCAGAGCACTCAGGCTATGGGCTCCATTTCAAATACTACTCCACTTGCACAGCCAGTTAGGGGTGGAAGACATGCGAGTAAAGAGCGCCCTAGAGGAGGAAGCCCGGCCCGTTGATATATTTTCCAGGGCAGGGCTAAGGCTACTACACCATATGGTTTCGTTACAGGTATGGTTTCGATTTGTTATAAAGGAGAACTATCCTTATTTTGATTCGGTTCTGCTTATCGAGGTGATTCCTCCTATCATGTTTCACATATGGGTGGGTTTGATGATTTTGTACTTTATTTTTGTGTTTACTCCTGTTGGGAGATTCTATGGTGGTAGCCCATGTCTATCATTTTGTTTTGTTCAATATTGAGAGCTATGAGTCCAGAAGTGTCTTTCTATTACTCATTTCGGTGGGTTTTGATGTGATTTCTGAATGCTTTGGTTACAATTTGCGATTTAGATGCTTTACCAGTATGGGAAGTTTGTTACGTCTTGTGATTTTGTTTTGAATAATTAATTAGTGGAAGGTTTCGGTTGGTATGACGTATATTCTACTTGTGATTCAGAGTTAAGGGTGAGACCCTTGTGTTTTCATATGGTTTTATATGTTTGAACCGGGCTACGTGTTGCGGTGGAGTTATATTAGGATGTGATCCTTGTGACTAGTTCATATGTTTTGATCCTCCCTTGTGGAAATGATTTGTAAGTATGGTACAGATAGGGAGTGTGCCTGTCGGGTTGTTCGATAGTTCTCTCATGTCTTTCTCTTTGCGTATTTAGTCATATTCGCATTTTGCTTATTGAGTTTTAGCTACAAGGTGTGTGCCCAGGTGGCATTAGATGTGAGTTGATTCGGGTGAATAGTTATGGGGTCTTCATGTTTCTTGCATCATTGTTAGTTCTGTAGAGGTTTGGAACAGGGTTCTAGCTGATATGAGGTTAACTGCCGGTGTTGGATTTGATTATGGGCAGTTATTGTGGTCAGAGATGTTGTTATAGGAATATATATTATGTGTTACGTCGTGTGGTTGTACCTGGTGGGTGTAGGCATTAGTTGTTGTAGATGGTTGAGGCTGATACAGTGTGTTGATGTGCGAATCATGTCTTTTGGAAATGATCGTATTGTGAGAAATTTGGTTCAAAGGTTTACTAGTGCGGGAGGAAGGAATAATTTTCAATTAAGATGGTGTTGTTGGGCCTCTGTGGATTGGGGTGACGTGGGATCACCCTCAAGTATATGTATGGTAAGTTCATTCAATGATTTGATGACTTCGGAATGGTTCTTGGCACATTCGAGGACAAACATTTGTTTAAGAGGGGATAATCTAACGACACGACCTGTCGTTTTGAGAATTTGCATCCCGTTTGGTGGCTTAAGGACTCGATCAGCTTCGTATTATATATTATAACTTGTGTGTGTGGTCGAGTTTGGCTTTCAGATTATTCGGGATTGATTTGGAAGAATAATTCTTATTTTAAAAGTTTAAGTGAAAACAGTTGACCGAAGTTTTGAATTTTTTGTGGATGACCCACAGAATGGTGTTTCGATGATTTCAATAGCTTTGTATGGTGATTTTGGACTTAGGTGTATGTACAGATTTGGATTTGGAGGTCCATAGGATGATTTGATGCATTTTGGCGAAAATTGAAAAGTTGAAGGCTTGAAAGGTAAAGAGGTTTGATCAGGAGTTGACTTTGTGGTTATTAGGATCGGATTGTGATTCCAAGAGTTGGAATAGCTACGTTATGTCATTTGGGACTTGCATGCAAAATTGGAGGTTATTCTGGATTGATTTGATATGATTCGGCGCGAGTTGTAGAAGTTGAAAGTTCATAAATTCATTAAGTTTGATTCGAGAAGCGATTCGTAGTTTTGATGTTATTTGATGTAATTTGAGGCCTCGAGCAGGTCCGCGTTAGGTTATGGAACTTGTTGGTATGTTTGGACGGGGTCCCGGGGGCCCCAAGTGTGTTTTGGACGAGTTTTGGATTTGTTTCCATTTTTGGCAAGTCTATTTCTGGTGTATTGCATCAACGCATTTTGAAGCGCAGGTGAGGAGCCGCTTCTGCGTGATTTTGGTCGCTTCTGCGAGATGGTGCACATCCAGTTGTTTCGCTTCTACGGGTGAGGGATTGCAGGTGCTCAATCGCATATGCGGGATATTGATCATAGATGGGAAAGAGAGCTTCCGGTTAGTCGTCCACTTCTGCGGAGTTTGAGACGCTTCTGCAGAATCGCAGATGCGAATAGTGGATTGCAAGTGCGATTTCTGGGCTGTAAGTGAAGGCGGAAGGTGCGATGATTTTGCTCGCAAATGCGAGATCGCAGGTGCGTTACTTGGTCCCAAATGTGGAACTCCTGGGCAATCTCTTCATATATCGAGGGTTTGGCCATTTTTATCACTTTTTGAGTTAGAGGCCTCAGATTTGAGCGATTTTTGAAGGATTCTTCACGTGTTGGCTTGGGGTAAGTGTTTTTTTTTTCGAAATTGGTTATATTTCTTGATTCCATAATCATTTTTATCAAGGATTTTTTTCAAAATCTTTCAAAAATGTAAAACGAGGATTTGAATGACGATTTGATAACGGAATTGGATACTTTTGGTATGTTTGGACTCATATCGGAATGAGTGTTTGGATTTTGTGAATTTTGTCGGGTTTCGAGGTGCGAGCCCGGGGTTGAATTTTCAGTATTAATTAAGTATCAAAGCTTTATTATCCGGAATTGTTTCCTATAATTTTTATTTATGATATTAAGTTATTTTGCCTAGATTTGAGGCGTTGAGAGGTTGTTTCACTGGAGAAAGCCATTTTTCAGTATCGATTTAGCTTCTGTGAGGTAAGTATCTTGCCTAACTTTTTATAGGGGAATTACCCTTAGGATTCGAGTTATTTGTGCTATTTGAGTCATGTGAAAGCCATGTATGCTAGATGACGAGTACATACTCGAGCTTATATATGGAAATTAACCAGTCTAGACCTTAGTCATCTTTTATATACTTATTTGAAATTGTTAGCACATGTTATATCTTTTATTCATCATGTGTGTCATCACATGCTTTATTTTAAATTATCGTTACATGTCACATTCTTTACTTGTCGAGTTTGCTCCTATATGCTTTGTTCAGTGTTGTTATCACTTTTACCGTTATGTGATTTCTTTTATTTTTGAGTTGCTCTTCGTTGGGATTACTGTTACATGATATCCCTTGTTGCCAGTTTAGTCTCATGCCTTTAGACGTAGTACTAGCTCGTGTCATCTCTTTCATTGTTAGCTTAATTCATACACTAGAATTCAGAGTTTTCCATTTCATGGAGATACTGTCACTATTGAGTTATCCTTAAACAATTAATTAGAATTGAAGCTATCAAGAGTCATTAATCTATTTTAGTTGAAGTTGTGTTTAAGGGAGGTGTTGTTCCTTGTTAAGTTACTTTTCCATTTATTTTGTTGTTATTGAGATTCTATATACGTTGTGTTGAGACGTGAGCTAATTGTTGTGAAAATATTAATATCATTGAATCCTTGGAAAGGTTGTGGCCTACGAGCACATGTGATATAAGTAATATGTTGTGTTATTGTAATGATAGTACGTGTAAATTGTTATGTGGTTTGGTTGTTGTTATGCAGAGTATAAGGGTGGTATCTTACTGTTGTTGGATGTACAGAGTGATACAGGTAGCTATCGTGTTATTGTCCGGGCAGAGTGATGAGGATGGCTATTACAGGGAGTGATAAGGGTGACTATTACACGAGCGATAAGGGTGGCTATTACATTGAATGATAAGGGAGGCTATTATACGAGTGATAAGGGTGGCTATTATATGGAGTGATACGGATGGGTATGGGAGAGATAAGGGTGGAAATGTCAGGGATGATGTGTGACGGTTTGGAGACATTGTGTTGGTGACTTTCGAGTGACGGTGAGCTATTTCCTTGTGTTTGTCATACACCTTACGTGATTTGTTGTGTTGCTTCAATGAGCTACTCGATGTCTTTGATATTACTTGTTGACTTAGGCTACAGTAGTACACTCGAACAAGCATACACTGTAGCATGCCACTTATCCTAGTTCAGGAGTATGAAACTTGACATTTATTAATCATGCCCATATGTTCTTGTATTATCCGTTTTCATGTTGTTATTAAGCATGTGATTATGCCGGGCAAATTATGATTGTGAGCTTGTGATCATGTCGGACAGATTGTGATTGTGAGCATGTGATCATGCCGGGCGGATTGTGATTGTGAGCCTGTGATCGTGCCGGGCGGATTGTGATTGTGAGCCTGTGACTATGCCAGGCGAATTGTGATTGTAAGCCTGTGACCATGCCGGGCAGATTGTAATTTTGGCACGTGAGTTGTCCGTGTGGTTGTGATTCGAGATATGGGCATAAGGTGTCGTGAGTATATGATGGTGGGTTAGGACCCGAGACTTGTGACTATGATATGAGGTACCACAGAGTGATTTCGTTGTGAAACTTGTGTTAGAACGGCTTGATTAATCGGTTGTGTTTTGTATTCCTTATTTGGTTTTAATGATACTTCACAGTGTTCTTATTGCTTTATTGTCTATATCACATGTTGATTTTGTTGCCATTTACTGATTTCTGCTTTTCATTTTTAGCTTTATATCTCTATTCTTTATAGGTTGTTTTGTCTAGTGAGTATCTTGACTTGTACCTCGTCACTACTCCACTGAGGTTAGTCTTGATACTTACTGGGACCGATCATGGTGTACTCATACTATACTTTTGTATATTTTTTTGCAGAGCCAGGTATTGGATATATCGGACCCGACAGAATTAGCTTGTTGATCGCGAGGATTCAAGGTAGAGCTGCTTGGTCATCGCGGTCCCTTGGAGTCTCTTCCTTTCATTGTACGGTCAGTTTGCCATTTGAATAGTATTGTATTTCGATCCTTGAGATCATTCCATATATTCAATTAGAGTTCGTGGCTATGTATCACAAGTCTTGGGAAGTTATTATGATTATTGTTGCGTATGCTTATTCAGCTTTTGTCTCGGCACTATATTAAACTATGTTTCAAGTTATCATTGTTAAGAATTGGCTTAATCGTTGTTAGTAATCAGCTTACCTAGTCTTAGAGACTAGGTGACATCACGATATCTTACGGAGGAAAGTTGGGGTCGTTACAATTATATTCTCTCCTTCATGAATCATCAACGCAATAAATTGCAAATTCATACACCTCGATGCCATTTGGTTACATGTAACCACACTAGCCCATGATTGTGATCCAATAGTAGCTGATCGAACTTTAGGCTGCCTCTGTACCTCGCCTGCCTTTGCTTTACGATTATCTTCAGCCATAACTTATTTAGTCAACTTCTTCTTTGGGCTCACATCCCTTGCTCTCTATGTTGTTGTAGCAATAACTAAGCTGGAATTACTTCTAGTCGTAGTCAATTTCAAATTACTCGTGTGGATTGAAATGTCTGTTCATTCACCATGGACAAACAACAGAGTACTTTTTTCTCCCCCCATCATCCCCCAAAATGTATTGCCACTAATTGAGTTGAATTGCTTTCAGTCGTAGATAATCCCTGAATCAGTCACCACTTATGTGGATTGAACTGTCTGCTCCTTCATCGTGGTTACTAGTGTACTCTTTTCCCACCTCCATTGGTTATCACCCCTTTCGGCGAATTAATTGTTCCTTTCCCTATTATTCGCCCATCCGTCAACCTTGAACCTTGATATGTAATCGGAATCTTGCATACGTTTTTCCGGCCCCATTATGGCCAGTAGTTCATGTTAGATAATCCACCCTAATCACACGCTTTAGAACTTTTATAGAGCGAGAAAAAAACTTTTACTTCCATTTATTTATTAGAAGGAAAGAATGTATTTTCTTCCTTTTCCCAAAATATTTGCTATAGTATATTCAATATCTGTAAAAAATTTAAGAATTCAAACTCTATACTAGTAGTAAATATGAATGATGTAATTATTTCTGTATTTAATTAACTTGTCACCATTACTTCAGTATTTTCTTTCATCGTTACTATACAAATCAAATTTACGTCTTAAACTATATTATTAACCAAAAAACTAGTATCACCTTTCCTCAAAACGGATAGATACAGGACTATTTATGATATTAGTATTTGTTGAAGTTTGGCAAAATGCCAAAGTCCCACATTGGTTGGGAGTTAAGTTTGGGGGGATTTTTCCCCTATAAAAGAAGGCCTAATGTTTAGGATTGAAACACACCTCTCATTTGCCTTCTCATCTGTTTAAGGCATTTGTATCTTCTCTCTTTAGTATTATTTCACTTGTATTTTTGGAGTGAAATAAAATATTGGTTGTGTCCGAGGAGTAGGCAAAATTAGCCGAACCTCGTAAATTCTGGTGTTCCCTTTATTGTTGCTTTATTGTCTTATTTATTATTTGGTGGCTGTCATAATTTTGGTATAGTAGTTGTGACTTATTCACACTATATACATTTGGCTTCCGCAACAATTGGTATCAGAGCCAAGGTACTGTCTAAGTATGCTCTGTGGTTGCAGCATAGTCTGATCTTCCACATCAGAAAAGATTTATCTTGGTAACTGAGTCAAGGTTCTGTCTGAGTATGCTCTGTAGTTGCAGCTTAGTCTGATCTTCTACATCAGAAAGGAAATAATCTTGATTTGTGTCGTCAGCTATTAAATAATATTTGTGTCAAATATGGGGGACAATAAACAAGAAGAATCTACATCAAGTGTCAACAATACGTCATCATTGGCATCTTCGCTTATGACAAGAATTGTGTCAAATGCGAAATTTGCGGTAGAAATTTTTGACGGGTCCGGACATTTTGGGATGTGGCAAGGCGAGGTTCTAGATGTCCTTTTTCAACAAGGGCTAGATCTGGCCATTGAAGAAAAGAAACCAGATGTTATTGGAGAAGAAGATTGGAGAATTATCAACCGTGTTGCTTGCGGTACCATTCGATCCTACCTTGCTAGAGAGCAGAAATATCCATACACAAAGGAAACTTCTGCAAGTAAATTATGGAAAGCACTGGAGGATAAATTTTTGAAGAAAAACAGTCAAAATAAATTGTACATGAAGAAGAGACTGTTTCACTTCACCTATGTTCCTGGTACCACGATGAATGAACATATCACCAGTTTCAATAAGTTGGTCACAGATTTGCAAAATATGGATACAACTTATGATGATGGTGACTTGGCCTTAATGTTGTTGGCGTCACTTCCTGATGAGTACGAGCACCTTGAAACTACTCTACTCCATGGAAATGACGAAATTTCTCTCAGAGAAGTTTGTTCAGCTTTGTACAGCTATGAACAAAGAAAGCGAGAAAAACAGAAGGGCGGAGAAGGAGAAGCACTGTTTGTGAGGGGTCGTCCTCAAAATCAAACGAGGACAAAGAAGGGAAGATCCAAGTCAAGATCCAGACCCAGCAAAGATGAATGTGCCTTTTGTCGAGAAAAAGGGCACTGGAAGAAAGACTGTCCGAAGTTGAAGAATAAGGCCAAACATAACAATGGAAAGGCTATTATGGATTCAAATGTAGCTGATTGTGATGATTCAGACTTCTCATTAGTTACAACAGAGTCATCAACATCATCAGACATATGGTTGATGGACTCGGCTTGTAGCTATCATATGTGTCCCAACAGGGACTGGTTCGTGGAATTTCAAGAAGGAGAATATGGAGTCATCCACACAGCGGATAACAGCCCTCTTACCTCATATGGCATTGGTTCAATACGATTAAGGAACCATGATGGAATGATCAGAACATTGATAGATGTTCGATATGTACCGGATTTGAAGAAGAATCTCATCTCTGTGGGAGCCCTAGAATCAAAAGGGTTCAAAATCATTGCAGAAAATGGAGTGATGAGAGTATGCTCCGGTGCACTAGTGGTAATGAAGGCTAATCGGAAGAATAATAATATGTACCGCTATCGTGGCAGTACAGTTATTGGGACAGCGACAGTAACATCCAGTGACGACAAAGAGGCAGAAGCAACCAAGCTATGGCACATGCGCTTGGGACATGCTGGAGGAAAATCCTTGAAAACTCTATCAGATCAAGGATTGTTAAAAGGAGTAAAGGCTTGCAACTTGGAGTTTTGTGAGCATTGTGTTAAAGGGAAACAGACAAGGGTTAAATTTGGTACAGCGATCCATAATACTAAAGGCATTTTGGATTATGTACACTCTGATGTTTGGGGTCCTTCCAAAACACCTTCATTGGGTGGGAAGCACTATTTTGTAACCTTTGTTGATGATTTTTCCCGAAGAGTATGGGTGTATACAATGAAGAGCAAAGATGAAGTGTTGGGAATTTTTCTCAAATGGAAGACGATGGTGGAGAATCAGACAGGCAGGAGAATCAAGTGTATTCGCACAGACAATGGAGGTGAATACAAAAATGATCATTTCAATAAGGTCTGTGAAAATGATGGCATCGTCCGACACTTCACTGTTAGACATACACCACAACAGAATGGAGTGGCAGAACGTATGAACCGGACCTTGCTGGAGAAGGTACGGTGTATGTTGTCCAATGCTGGCTTGGGCAAAGAATTTTGGGCTGAGGCAATTACATATGCATGCCACCTCATTAATCGTCTACCATCTGCTGCTATTGATGGCAAAACACCATTTGAAAAATGGTACGGAAAACCTGCTGTAGATTATAACTCTTTGCACGTGTTTGGCTCAACTGCATATTATCATGTGACGGAGTCAAAATTGGATCCAAGGGCAAAGAAGGCTATTTTTATGGGAATTACTTCTGGAGTCAAAGGATATCGCTTATGGTGTCCTATGACAAAGAAAGTAATATTCAGCAGAGATGTTACCTTTGATGAATTTGCTATGGTAAATAAGGTAACAGAAGATACCAAACAAAATGAAGGTGCTTCTAAGCAGGTGGAGTTTGAGGGAAAATTTATTTTTCCTACACAAGAAGCAGAGGAGGAAACAAATGAAGATTACCCTCTGGAAGGAGAGCCAGTAGAGGAGATTCCAACTCAGGAATCTCAACAACAACTTGAATCAATAGCAACCAGCAGGCCAAAAAGAACAATAACGAAACATGTTCGTCTCATAGAGACGGTTGCTTGTGCAACCTCAATTGTAGCTGATGATGTTCCTACTACTTATAAAGACGCTGTCCAAAGTTCAGAAGAAGATAAGTGGAGGATTGCCATGAATGATGAAATACAGTCCCTTCATCAGAATCATACATGGAGATTGGCCAATCTCCCGAAGGGAAAGAAAGCAATTGGGTGCAAATGGGTATTTGCAAAGAAAGAAGGATTTCCTAACCAATTAGATGTTCGCTACAAAGCAAGATTGGTGGCCAAAGGATATGCTCAAAAGGAGGGAATTGATTACAATGAAGTGTTTTCTCCAGTTGTAAAACATTCCTCCATTAGAATTATGTTGGCTTTGGTAGCACAATTGGATTTGGAACTAGTTCAGATGGATGTAAAAACTGCGTTTTTACATGGAAACTTGGAGGAGGAAATCTACATGACTCAGCCAGAAGGATTCAAAGTTGCTGGAAAAGAAAATATGGTGTGCAAACTTGAAAAATCGTTGTACGGATTGAAACAATCTTCTAGACAATGGTACAAGCGATTTGACGAGTTTATGTTGCGGCAAGGGTACAAGAGAAGCAAATACGATCATTGTGTGTATTTGCACAAGCTTAAAGATGGTTCCTTTGTATATCTTCTCCTATATGTTGATGATATGTTGATAGCTTCCAAGAATTTGGAAGAAATTGATAAGTTGAAGATTCAACTGAAGAAGGAGTTCGAGATGAAGGATTTGGGTGAGGCAAAGAAAATTCTTGGCATGGAGATAATTAGAGATAGACGTTCAAAGAAACTCTGTTTATCTCAAAAGGAATATTTGAAGAGAGTACTTCAACGTTTTGGCATAGATGACAAGACTAAGCCAGTTAGTACTCCACTTGCTTCCCATTTTAAGCTAAGTACTACTATGTCGCCAATGGATGAAGCTGAACGAGAGTATATGTCAAAGGTACCATACGCAAATGTTGTTGGTAGCTTGATGTATGCAATGGTTTGCACAAGGCCTGACATTTCACAAGCTGTTGGAGTTATTAGCAGATATATGCACAATCCAGGGAAGGAGCATTGGCAAGCTGTGAAGTGGATTCTACGGTATATTCATAATACTGTAGATGTCGGGTTAGTTTTTGAGCAGGAAGACAATCAGTCTGTAGTTGGATATTGTGACTCAGATTTTGCGGGTGATATGGACAAACGAAGATCAACTACTGGTTATGTGTTTACTTTTGCAAAGGCACCAGTTAGTTGGAAGTCTACTTTGCAGTCAACAGTTGCTTTGTCTACAACAGAGGCAGAGTACATGGCTATTACAGATGCTGTGAAAGAGGCAATTTGGCTTCAAGGATTGCTAAAGGAGCTTGGTGTTGAACAAAAAGGTATCACAATTTTTTGTGATAGTCAAAGTGCTATTCAATTAGCGAAGAACCAAGTTTATCATGCAAGGACGAAGCACATTGATGTTCGGTATCATTTCGTACGAGAAATCATAGAAGAAGGTGGAGTCACGGTGAAGAAAATTCATACTACAGAGAATCCTGCTGATATGCTGACAAAGGTGGTGACTGCGGTCAAGTTTCAACATTGTTTGGATTTGATCAACATTGTTGAACACTGAAGATTGAAGATGAAGACACAACCAAAATTTGTTATTGAGAGAGAATTGAAAATGTGGAATTTTGCCAAGGTGGAGATTTGTTGAAGTTTGGCAAAATGCCAAAGTCCCACATTGGTTGGGAGTTAAGTTTGGGGGGATTTTTCCCCTATAAAAGAAGGCCTAATGTTTAGGATTGAAACACACCTCTCATTTGCCTTCTCATCTGTTTAAGGCATTTGTATCTTCTCTCTTTAGTATTATTTCACTTGTATTTTTGGAGTGAAATAAAATATTGGTTGTGTCCGAGGAGTAGGCAAAATTAGCCGAACCTCGTAAATTCTGGTGTTCCCTTTATTGTTGCTTTATTGTCTTATTTATTATTTGGTGGCTGTCATAATTTTGGTATAGTAGTTGTGACTTATTCACACTATATACATTTGGCTTCCGCAACACTATTTAGTTTGCGGGTCTTCATCATTTGATCTTAGGTATGCACGTAAAAGAAGAGAGTCTATCACATATCAAATTCGAAGATTAGCGGCGCCCATACTTGTTCCAGTTTCAACTATATATAGCCTTCTTCTCGCATTTAATTCAGCACTTCATTTACTCTCTCTTTCTGTCTTCCCTTTTTTTCTTTAGCACAGTAGGCTACCTGCCTCATTTGCAAGAATTCTCATTGAGAGATTCAGATCTACAACAACCCACTAATTTTGTTGTATAGTTTCTCTGTGTGTGTATGAGAAAGTGAAAAAACATGAAGGGGTTGAGTGGAGATTTACTCAGGTCCACTACTGTTATCAAAGTGTTGGCTTTCGTGTTCTTAGCCGTCGCTTTCTTCTACTTCGGCAAACATTGGTCTGATGGATCGTCTCAACAGCTCCTTTTCTTCAATTCGCGCCAAAACCCATCTGGGCTCATCTCTCCTTCAGCTGTTTCTCTTTCCTCCAATTTCAATAAAACTTATGATTTATCCACTGTTATTAACGATACCAACAGACAGCAAGCGGGTGAAGTTTCAATTCCGCCACCGCCGGCGGTTACTTTGTCTCCTTCCCCACCGCCACCGTCGGCGGTGCAGCATATGGGTTTATTGGACGAGAATGGAGTAATGAAGGAAGATTTCGCGGTGGGGGATTATGATCCGGATGTTGTGGAGAATTGGCCGGGTGTTGGAAACGAGACAGATTTGTCGGAAAACAATAAGGTTGTTAAGGTTAAGAAATTCGGGCTCTGTCCTGAGAGTATGAGGGAGTACATTCCGTGCCTTGACAATGTGGAGGCTATCCAAAAGCTGAATTCAACGGAGAAAGGTGATAAATTCGAACGGCATTGTCCTGAAAAAGATAAGGGGTTGAATTGCTTGGTTCCTGCACCTAGAGGTTACCAAGCTCCAATTCCATGGCCCAGGAGCCGTGATGAGGTATGCTATTCTTTGCCAAAAACATGGCTGATTTCTTCATGTATTGAGTTTTTTTTTTTTTTTTTTGGATAAATTTCTCAACTTTAGTTTTTTTGAAGTATTTATTGTCTCATTGGCACAATGTTCTATTAGTGGCGGAGCGAGGAATTTGTGCAAGGGATTCAAAAAAAAAAAAAAAAATTCTAGAATGTCACACTTGGGATTTGAACATGTGACATAAAGCAATTTTTGAACCTCTTTGCCACTATACTAGAATTTCAACAGTTTTAATATAACCCCAAAAAAGAAACTAATTTTTGCCCTGTTTGCGCAATATAATTTTCCGATGAAGGGGATTCTATTGAATCCCTTGGCCTCTGTTCTATGTGGCCATGATCATGTACTCCGTCTGAATAGAACTATAGTTTGAGCCGTGATCAAGCTTTCCACCAACTTGAGTGTAATAATGATGATCACAAAAGTTAATGTTACCTTTCTCAAAAAAGAAAATCGCAAAAGTTCGCCCCTTAAAATCAAGTGAAAATTCAAATTCAAATTGAAAGACGGGACGTGATTTTTACAATGTTAGATACAATATATGGAATTAGGGAATTCTCAACTATTTCTACTGCAGGTTTGGTTCAGCAATGTTCCCCATGCACGTCTAGTTGAAGATAAAGGGGGTCAAAATTGGATCACCATAGACAAGGACAAGTTCAAATTTCCTGGTGGCGGCACCCAGTTCATACATGGAGCTGATCAGTATTTGGATCAGATTGAGAAGGTATATGATTTTGTTCTTATTTACTTTAAAGCAGTGAGTCAACAGATTAAACAAAATTAGTATTCTTTTAATTTAACTTTTCCTTTGGACCATGTCTTCACTAGATGGTCCCTGAAATTGCATTTGGTCGTCATACCCGAGTTGCTTTGGATATTGGTTGCGGCGTAGCAAGCTTTGGTGCTTATTTACTATCACGGAATGTGCTCGCTCTGTCAATTGCTCCAAAAGATGTTCATGAAAACCAGATTCAATTTGCTCTTGAGCGCGGGGTGCCTGCAATGGTGGCTGCATTTGCAACACATCGGTTAATGTATCCCAGCCAGGCATTTGAATTAATCCATTGTTCAAGGTGTAGGATCAATTGGACTCGTGATGGTATGCTTTTCTATATCCTAGTAATATCCCATCGTGACGAGCTTATACTTCCTATTGTTTTAAGATGGTTTTATTATTATTGTTTTTTGAAATTGTTGCATTTGAGCTAACTTTGGCTTCAAATCTTGCATTCTAAGGGTAATGGTGGAAGTCTTATTGTTAAAAAAATGTATACTGGATCTGATAATTTGCAACTTCTCTTTTTACTGCTTTTTATTTTGATGGATTGATAAGCTGTTACCAATAGTTGTGAATCTTTGTGAGTGGAGTCAGATTCCCATGTTCAGGAATAGTCTTTTGGCAGAATTGTCTTGGAAGGCGTAAGAGAAAACTTCCTTTTTCTGTCCCGAGGAAAAAAAATAGAAACACTTATAAACATTTCTGTTGCTGCGTAGTCGCTCCCGCATTCTAAGGTTTCATGGATGCAGTTGAAGATATTCCACTTATAATTTCTCGGGGAGTTCCTAGTTTGTCTCTTTCATTTGTTAAGTGTGATAATTTCTTTTTTTTCTTTTGCCTTTAATTTATTAGCTCTTTGTTGTCCATTAATTTGTAGATTTTTTGGTTAGAAGCTTTGTCTCAAGTGTCCTATATGAAAAGAGAATTTGTATTAGACTGATAGTTTCATAATGTGTGTTCTAGTTCCACTTCTTTGTTATTGAACTTATTAATAAATGCTGCCATCTTTTAAGTCTAAATAACCAGATTGTGATTCCTGTCTTGCTCTTATATGGTAAATCTCTAATTTGCGCGTTGATCCTCTGATTTTATGAAGATGGTATTTTACTATTGGAGGTGAACAGGATGCTCCGTGCCGGAGGATATTTTGTTTGGGCTGCACAACCCGTTTATAAGCATGAAGCTGCCCTAGAAGAACAATGGGAAGGTAACTTTATTAAAAGTTGGCATGTTGTATGACTAATGCCAGATCTTCTGAATAGCATTAAAGAGTTAACCTCCTATTATTGTAAGCAATTCTCCATTTCCCTGTGGTTTTACTTATCAGTTGGTGTTATGCTTCTATTAGAGAGCATCACAACAAAAACATCGAATGTTTTAATGATGTGTGAAAATTAGTGGTCAAGTCAAAATCAGTAGATAGCTCATCTTTTTTGCTAATAAGGAAAGGAGCTTCCAAAGAGAATTGAACAAATCATATCTTCTAGCTAATGTTCGTTTTTCTCCCCATTTTAAGTGATTAAACTATTACTCTCTTACTCGAAAAATAAAATAAAATTTAAGCATGAACGAAACAATCAGAAAAGATAAGTTGTCGGCATAGGAGTAACAACATGGAGATCCCTGGTTCTAATTCCAGCTGCAACTCTCAATGTGAGCCTATCTGCTCCACTCTTGGTGGCAGCCTGACATCTATGCTTGTGGGTTAGGTTGCCAGTTAGTTAGCCGAGATGCATACAAACTGGTTCGGACAATGCCATCAAAGAAAAAGTATAAGAAAATATAATTGGATTAAATTAACAAAGTGTAGTCTTGCTTTGTACAAGCAAGCTCTCACTCTATCCACCAATTTAAGAATTTAAATAGAATAATTGCCCATTTTTAAAACCCTGTAAACTACACCTGCACTTCTAGTTCTTGAAAACTTGCACAAGTCATAACACTTTGCTTTCTCCTTTTCTCTACCAGAGATGGTTAATCTAACAACCCGTCTTTGCTGGAAGCTTGTGAAGAAGGAAGGTTATATTGCAATATGGCAGAAGCCTTTAAACAACAGTTGCTATTTAA
Source organism: Nicotiana sylvestris (assembly GCF_000393655.2). Lineage (NCBI taxonomy): Eukaryota > Viridiplantae > Streptophyta > Magnoliopsida > Solanales > Solanaceae > Nicotiana > Nicotiana sylvestris. The sequence goes on from NC_091059.1 coordinate 40,892,061, forward strand.
GCCGCGAAGAAGGATCCCAACCGCCGCTTTGTGATCCACAGGATGATCCAGACAATGTTTGGTGAGGATTTTATTGGTTATGCTTATTTAAGTTTTATTTTTTCCCATCAACATTGTCAAATTTATCTCCCTCTTCACAGTTGTCCTTATTTTGGTCCTCCATTTTCGCATATGCTAATTTGTATTGTTTTGCACTTCGTAGAAAAAGTAATTGGATGCAGTTCCTCTTTTTTCATCCAATGCCTCAGCAAGCTGTTGAGTTTTGTGCTAAATGTGTAATTACATGCCTCGCCCGAGAACATTGAGATGGTTTACTCTCATTTTTCTTACTAATGTACCAATCAACTTACTAGTTGTTTAGCAAGGCTTTACTTTTACAGTCATAGCAGACTAATTTTTTCTTATTGGCTCATGATGTCTTTTAGTATTAGCAGCAGTGTTGTAAATTGAAAAGAAATCATCCTTGCATATAGGTTCGAGATTGATCTGAACCAGATCTTGGCATAGAAAAGGGGTGAACATCTGTGCAGCAATTGTGCCTGATCAAAGCTGCATTTTATAGATGCAATTTACTTACTGTACATTCTTGAGATTGGGGAGAGAAAAATAGAGTTTGAATTAGTACAAGCACGGGCACCATGCATGTTGTCAGTTCATTTCACTATTCATCTGTTGATGGTATTTAGTTGTTTCTGTCACCACGTATTCTGCAATAGAATTACACATTCTTTTTACTGCAAAAGTGAACTCACATCAGAGGTACACCCAAAAGTGGTTTCTTCTAATAAAACTATAATGAATGTTTATTTTATTTTATTTTGGGGGGAGGGAGAAGGTCATGGCCCCTGAAAACGATATTTTTGAAATACCTTTACGCGTACACATATATGGTCTACGGAGTATATGGAACTTCCTACTGGTGCTCCTCACCCAAAACAGAATAAAGAAATAAAAAGATTTGAGTTTCCTCATCGTCAATTGGGGCTTTTGATCTGTTGTGCATGTGCAGAGAGATGGACAAATAATCATTATAAATATACTACTAAATACTAATAAGAACACAGGAGGAGTTATTTGGATGAAACGTTTTGGTGAAGTCATGCAGCCCGTTGTATTGCTGTCACCCATCTAACTAGAAACGAGAAAAAGTTAGTGAAATCATGGCACTGAGATGTAGTTATTTCTTCAATCTTCTTTCCCTGATCCTGTATCTTTGTTTTAAATTAAAAATTGTTCCCTCTTGTCCAATTTGCTTGCCAGTTCTTGCTTAGTGAAAATCAATTTGACCGATTATTGGGCTAAATTGGACGTAGATCATGTTTATAAAATTCAGATATTAGCGATGATTGCTATCACAGTCGTCTAGAATAAAATGTCGGTCACAACTCTTTTCCATGTGAAGATGATGGAAGAATACATTTAATATGATGCAAAGTTACTTTGTTCGACTCCCGAGAAGCAAAATTTATGACCATTTTAAAACATAGAGATTTGTATTTAAAAATGTTTTCAAACTTAGACTAGCTGATTGCTAACACATAGTCTTCTGCCACTTAACAGTGGATGAATTTTTCCAATATCTTTAAAAGCAAATGATGTATGGTGTCTTTTGGTTCGGGATGCCCTCTATTGTTTTGTGCCACATACCGATGGAGTTTTAGTAACTTACGTGGAGATCAATGCTTCAGTCTTTCCATGTTCGCTGAGTCCTTTTTAGTGGGAAGGACAAGTTCTTTCCCGATAGGGAACACAGCAATTAGTAATATTATGTAGGCTGTGGAAAACATTAGTTAAGCAACATTAGAAGTTATTTTTATTTGCTCTAAAGATCACTGCGCTGGTGTTGGCATACATTATCATCACAAGCACTTCTGCATATGATTATACCATATCCTATTGCAGAATGAGAAATTATATTTTTTGCATCTATCTCATCTCATTTAGTGCTCAGTATACAACTGAAATAGGGACCTTTGTTCTTTAGGGCATAGAGATTTGTATTTAAAAATGTTTTCAAACTTAGACTAGCTGATTGCTAACACATAGTCTTCTGCCACTTAACAGTGGATGAATTTTTCCAATATCTTTAAAAGCAAATGATGTGTGGTGTCTTTGGTTCAGGATGCCCTCTATTGTTTTGTGCCACATATCGATGGAGTTTTAGTAACTTGCGTGGAGATCAATGCTTCAGTCTTTCCATGTTTGCTGAATCCTTTTTAGTGGGAAGGACAAGTTCTTTCCCGAGAGGGAACACAACAATTAGTAATATTATGTAGGCTGTGGAAAACATTAGTTAAGCAACATTAGAAGTTATTTTTATTTGCTCTAAAGATCACTGCAGTGGTGTTGGCATACATTATCATCACAAGCACTTCTGCATATGGCTATACCATATCCTATTGCAGAATGAGAAATTATATTTTTTGCATCTATCTCTTCTCATTTAGTGCTCAGTATACAACTGAAATAGGGACCTTTGTTCTTTAGGGCATAGAGATTTGTATTTAAAAATGTTTTCAAACTTAGACTAGCTGATTGCTAACACATAGTCTTCTGCCACTTAACAGTGGATGAATTTTTCCAATATCTTTAAAAGCAAATGATGTATGGTGTCTTTTGGTTCGGGATGCCCTCTATTGTTTTGTGCCACATACCGATGGAGTTTTAGTAACTTGCGTGGAGATCAATGCTTCAGTCTTTCCATGTTCGCTGAGTCCTTTTTAGTGGGAAGGACAAGTTCTTTCCCGAGAGGGAACACAGCAATTAGTAATATTATGTAGGCTGTGGAAAACATTAGTTAAGCAACATTAGAAGTTACTTTTATTTGCTCTAAAGATCACTGCAGTGGTGTTGGCATACATTATCATCACAAGCACTTCTGCATATGGCTATACCATATCCTATTGCAGAATGAGAAATTATATGTTTTGCATCTATCTCATCTCATTTAGTGCTCAGTATACAACTGAAATAGGGACCTTTGTTCTTTAGGACATCCTCATTAAAACTCGCCTAGGAATTTTCTGTTGGCCCATGTGATTGGAATAGACTAAATAGAATTGATGTCCTAGTGTAGGTGGTGCTTTCCATTGTGGAGTACCCATTAGATTCAACTTATTCTCAAAATGAGAGTTAATTCAGGGCATGTCTGTGAAATAAAAAAATGATAATTACTCTTTAATCTAACTGTCTTTTGTTTGCCGTTTCTTTTCCACGTTATAAAAATGGAGTTAACTTGCACTGTTAGCAGCTTGTAGCCAATTAGTCAGCATAAAAAGGTACTGCCATCTATAAAATATCAGCTTATTTTCTAATAAATGGTTGTTGAAAATTCTTAGGGTTTTTACTAAGTTTGAGCGTCTCCGACAGTAACTGATTCAAAAGATTGCAGTACCTAATATTAGTGAACTGATCCAAAAGCTTGTGAATACCTTATAGTTGCATGATTCATTTTCTGTTCATGCTTTTCTTTCATTCTAGCCCTTTATGACTTTTTTCCAAAATCACTTTTAGGTATGTTGATCTGAAAGCTTGTATTACGAGACTACCAGAAGAAGGATATGGTGCAAATATTACCACATGGCCTTCACGCCTTCACGATCCACCAGAGAGGCTCCAGAGCATACAACTTGATGCATATATATCTAGAAAAGAGCTTTTCAGGGCAGAGTCAAGATTCTGGAAAGAAATAATTGAAAGTTATGTCCGTGCCTTGCACTGGAAGAACTTCAAACTTAGAAATGTGTTGGATATGCGAGCTGGTTTTGGAGGGTATTTGTTCCATCTCCATTGCTTTCCCCTTTTTGGTTATTCACTTTAATGCATTTGCATAAAACTGTTCTAAAGTTTTAGGTTAGAATGCCTATCAATTGCCTTCTTGTCAGATTTGCTGCAGCATTGGTTGAAAATCAACTGGATTGCTGGGTTCTAAATGTTGTCCCTGTTAGTGGCCGAAATACCTTACCCATCATATATGACCGTGGACTACTTGGAGTCATGCATGACTGGTAAGAACTGCTCATCTTGTACTTAGTCTATATTTTTCGTCCTTATAGGTACAGCGTATCCTTATATTGTAATAATTTCATTGAGCCATGCAATTCTGTCTCTAGTCTCTACACATTCCCAACACCAATATGATTTGAGAGGAAGGGGGAAATGGGGAAAATAAAAAGATGAAAAAGGAAAGGATGCTTGCTGAGTGATTTTGTGGTAGCATCCTCCATCCTATGAGATACAGTATTCTGGCTTATAGTTCATGCAAATCTTTAGGCATTTCTTTGGAAAAAGTTGGTAGGAGGAAATGCATATTTGGATGTTCTGTTTTTGATATGTGATATCTTGAGGCAGAAAGATCTGGCTGGATTACATATAAATAGCTGTGCCATTTTTCAGGTGTGAACCATTTGATACTTACCCAAGAACATATGACTTGTTGCATGCGCATGGTCTCTTCTCCATTGAAAGGAAAAGGTACACTATTAACTTTTTTAAAATTTGCTCCAATATAATATTGTGGTCCGACTCCAAGTTCATGGGGTCTCACTGTAGTGAAGTTGGGCTTTCTTTAGAGTAGCATATGAAGAACATGTTGTCATGACTTTGTTTGATTTTGGCGTTTCAGATGCAACATATCCACAATCATGCTTGAAATGGATCGGTTATTAAGACCTGGTGGACGGATATACATCCGTGATTCTCTTGCTGTTATGGATGAACTTCAGGAAGTTGGAAAAGCCATGGGTTGGCACGTATCTCTGAGGGACACATCTGAGGGTCCTCATGCAAGTTACAGGATTTTGACATGTGACAAACGTCTTTTACGAGCCTGAGTTGATGAGTACTTGAGTTGAAAGGGGAAATCAAACAATGTCTGGTCATGCGCTTTCATTGGAAGAGCAGGAGACAGTATGGAAAGTGTAGGGACTAATTGCTCAACTCCATTAATATATATTGATGTGGATAGACTGTGATTATTCAGAGCTTCATCGTTCTGCAATAAATGGAGCTGAAGGGGATGGCTGCCCTACGTAACGCATGCTGTTTTTAGAACCACGTATCCTATAATGAGGCAGTTCATGTGCAGCTAGCCCACTGTAGTGAAAACATTTTTTGGTTTGCATTCAAAGAAATTTACTCTCCAGTTATCAATTTTATTCATTTACTTTAATTTTTATTATGATAGGCACAGAAGTTACTTGCATCATTGTGTTGATAATGTCACCATCTCTTTCCAGTCATTGCTGTTGCTGCTCGTAATTGTGATGATGAATATGTATCCAGCTCTAAATTCACCTGTAGCAGATGTACTGAAGTTAGATTAATCTCAAGGAGCAAATTATTTTAGCATGTTTGTGTTGACAAATATTATGACCTCTGCTGAAGAGTACACGTTTCTATTTTGTGTTTTCCCTCGTGCAGCAAGATTTCCCGACTGTAGCATGTTTTAATATTTTTCTAGTAAACCACTCTTGCTAGTTTGTTATCAATTCATGAAAAAGGCCACAAATTATTTGGTCATGAGACAACAGCGTGTGTTCTACAAATTGATAAATTCAGGGATTCTGTGGTACTCAGATTAGATTCCGTATGAGAAGTATTGATAAGAAATCGATAGTGTCACTCTTTTAATTTTATAGGTACATCTAATACCCAAGAGAAGACATTGTTGAGGGTAGTGTATTTAACATATTGTGCAACCCGCAAATCTTAAAGTCAGCCCCCCTTCAATGTCGATAATTCAAGCTAAAATAAATTAATCTAGCTGCAAAGCGAACAAGGTACTGTATTAAACTCCGTTGATCTACGGTTCAGTACTTCACGAAATCCCCTGCTATACTATGTATGATTTTGATCTTACTTAAATGATACATTTACTATTTGATCATTGTATAATAGACTACCACCATAATAATTTCAAGCAGGCCAGGGGGAAGGTGGGAAGGGTGTTGGAACGCCTCTAAGAAAATATATCTCAAGCATTGTAGACCAGAATCCTCCATCACTAGTGCTGGAATTATAGCACATAGCAATTTGTATTATCTAAGTGTTTTTTTTTCTGTATCGTTCCAATTATCGGATGTCCCCTCGAAGGGACAATTGTCTTTTTCTCTAAAACTGGCAAAGACTCGTTAATCTCTCTGGACAAAAGCCATCATTTTACCCTAACAAAACAAAAAATAGTAAGCACTTGAAAGGATGCCTAGTTTCAGCAGCACAAGTCAAATTCATGCCCCCTATCTGTCCGATTTTGGCCTCCATATTGGCTGTGTTTGAACACGATTAGCCTGAGTGGGTCTCTGCGCCGACGAATTCTGATTCCTGTCCACCCTTTTGTCCTGAAGCCGATGTGCTTGAAATGGTGGATATACGGGTCTCTGTGCCTGAAGCTGAATTTGTGCTTGGATTGGTGGCAGTACAGCTCTCTGTGCATGAAGCTGATGTTGTGCTCGCATTGGTGGCGGTATAGCTCTCTGGGCCTGAAGCTGATGTTGTACTTGTAATGGTGGCTTTATAGCTCTCTGCGCCTGAACTTGCGGCCTAAGGCCATTTCTACTGTAGTTATTTTGATTTCCAGCAGGAGTTCTTGCCACAAACTTCGATACATGTGGCTTAACAAGAGTAGAAATAACTTCATTCTGATTTTGATTCGATGAAATAAGCATAAAGTGGGTCCTCCTGAATGCTTCTGCTATTCTTGTTAGTTGTTTACTGCTTACACCCCTTGCTGCATTAGCTGGCTGCTCAAAGGGATCCTCAACCTGAATGTCAAAATACAAAAAAAGATCAAAATAAAAAAGGCCTAGACCTGGCAGTTTTTTTGGTTTATCCTTTTCTTTTGCTTCTTAAGGTGGGTGCATGATGGGAAAAAAGGGTGTGGGCGCATGGGGTTTTTGTGTGAGTGTGAGAGAGAGAGAGAGAGAGAGAGAGATATTTTACAAATATTGTGTATGTTTTAGGCAGCCATCTCATGTTGCCCTCAATATCTTCCCACTGGCCAGTGAATGGGCTAATTCCTTGAGCAGAGGCTTTTGAGCTGATGTCGCAGAACTACATAGAGGATCGCAGTTAATTTTTCTTGCAACATTGTTATAGTTTCAAGGTTGTAATCAATATCCATTAAAAAGAAAATATCAAAATAGTCCGCAGGTTCAACATCATATGATAAACATGACAGACAATAGAGCCTTGGACAACTTACTACCTTTGCAATGAATGAGATGAAAAGCTCAGACAGAGAACTCTTATTAATCGCTCGTGACTTATTTAATATAAGTCGATTTATATTTGTAGCACATGTTTCTTCAATGAACTTCTCTGCACTAGCCCTAACACCTGCAAAAGCATTTTCCAATAGATTGGTCGAACATTAGGCGTTTAGTTATATAGGTCTAAAACAGAGAATAGGGAGAAGGTAGTTGTAGTAAGACAGATGAGTCAGCTATAGCAGTCCTTTATGTATAAACCAAGTTATATTTGTTTGGACTTCCTATTTGTCCATTTTAATCTGGTACCTGGTATTCACAAATGAATTTAACAGTTGCCACCCATGCATTTGAAAACCCATTGCAGTAGTAAACTATTCCTCTCATACTTCGTGAGCATTGCATTACCATCATTATGCTTTAGAAAACCCGGGACCTTGTGTAATTATAGTTTAGGTATACTTCTGAGGTGAGTGCTGCCCCCAGCCCTTAAAATCCAGAAAAAATCTGCTTAATGTAAATCTATGGTGCACAAAGTCATCAAAGCAAGTAACAAGCATCTCAAGTACCTCAAAGAACTACTCCAATCCATGTGTCAAAAAAAAAAAAAGTACCTCAAAGAACTACTCTCTCCCCTTTCATTTTATAACAAGGTATTTGATTGGAAATAGAGTCTAAGGGTTTTTTTTCAGAGACAAAAATACAGTTTAAGCTTGACATATATATTAACGAATTCAAATTCTTGAATGTTGTGAATGTTTTATAGAAATGTAATGGTGTCAAAAATTCAGAATGTTCAAAATGAAAAGTGTCATATTAATATATGAACAGATAAAGTATAACGCAAAACATTGCGGAAATAAGCTCCCGCAAACAAAAGCCTGGTGTTTAAGTGAAGAAGGGTAGAACAGCGATAAAGTATAACGCAAAACATTGCGGAAATAAGCTCCCGCAAACAAAAGCCTGGTGTTTAAGCGAAGAAGGGTAGAACAACGTGCCAATTATCCATCAAATTTTTAACTGTGCACCACTGGCCGTTGGGGATTTCTTGGTTACAAAAAAAGACGGCAAAATATATAGATAGACACTCAAACTTGGTCCAACTCCCAACTGTCATGTTGATACTTAAACTTATCCAATGATCAAGTAGACACTTCAACTTGACACGTGTATGTCTCATGGACACCCGGGTCTAACAGACTTCACGCGTGAACTGCAATCACGGGTGACATGTCAAATGGACAAATTAGCAAATGGCACGTATATTTTTTAAAAACATAATAAATTTGTAAGTAATTTTTTTATTTAAAATAGAAAAAGCCTCCCGTCCACCTCCTTCCTCAGCCATTTTCACCACAAACCACCATTATTGACCACTAATTAATTGGTTCTCCCCTCTCCATCTCAAGTACCACCCTCTTTTTTGTCCAACCATTCCTTCAATATCTCTTTTGTGATTGGATTGCGAATTACATAGAGAAAGGAATTGAATTATTAGTTCAATTTCATAGAATCAATGTCTCTATTTCTTGTGTTCTTTAAAGTCTTTAAAAATGGGAGAAATCCAAGAGGTTAAGATCGTTTCTCATTAGAGGTGATTTCTGACCAAAAAAGTATATCAAGTGGCATATAGATTTGAGAAGAAAGGTTTTGAGAAAAGAAAAAACGAATGAAACAAAAGGTAAAAAATGAAACGAAAGGTCAGGGATTGCCGGTTAGCATAGGGTTGTTGGACTTTCACCAAACGAATTGCAAGAGTATCAGTAATAGACAATGAAGGCAAGGAAGGGATGTGGGTGTCGAGAGAAAAGAATAAAATATGGAGAAGGATGGGAGAGGGGCATTACAAATGAAATAGAGGTAGATTATAAGGGTAAAATGGAATTTTGCTATACCTTTTCAGCTGGAAATGGGTTGGAATAACATCTCACGCTCTCAAATGTGAAGACAGCACACACGGTGCCTGGTCAGATTCGAGTGTCCACGAGACACACCTGTGTCAAGTTGAAGTGTTTACTAGATCATTGGATAAGTTTAAGTGTCAAACTGACAGTTGCGACCAAGTTTGAGTGTCTGTCTATATATTTTGCCTAAAAAATTAACTACTTCTAATTAGAAAAAGGAGAAACACCTGTTGTTCTAAACAAAGTCATCACTCATCATATGCATCACTGTTAAATTGCTAAAAAACAAAGAGTAGAGAGTCTTTATACTATGTCCGAAATTACTTTTCCACTTATTTAATCTATTTTTTGTTCCAACCCCTTCAATTAACAGTTCGTACGGATGCTTTCAATCTTGTCATCCTGATGGGGCTGCTCAACTACAACTAGAGCTGTCTATACATCAGGAAGGAAAGGAAAAGCTATACTGAATAATATATTCATATGTATGCACATGAGCCTTTACCAGTCTAGCATAATCAGTACCATTAACCTAAATTAACAATTATAGCAGCTCTATTAAACCCCATACACGTGCAAGACGAACTTTTGTTTTCATATTCTTTTGATTTTTGCTCAATTATTCGGCACTTGCTTCTAGCTTTAGCTTGATTACCTCAATTGCAGAGACCTCAAATTAAAACCACCAACAGACCTAACAACATTCAGGATTTTCTAGACGACCTAATTCACTTCCTTCTTGAATTAGGACTTTTTCCTTCTTTTCCTCTTTCACATGCCTGCCAAATAACTAACAAGTTAATAAAATCAGGGAATTCCTCCCACATCTTCCTCCGAAAATCTTATGGCATTGAAATCCCCTCTTAAAATCAATGACCTTCCATACCAACATCAGCCTAGAGATCTCTTCCTAAAATATTTTTTGACCCCTTCTACTGGCTCATAAATTTCCACAAAATCCCATTTCATTTGTATTTTCATGATTTTAAAAATTCTGGGGCAATGGAGAACTTCCCCTCTTTCTCATATGTCGGAGTTTCAACTTTCTCTCACATAACACCACAATCTTTCCAACTGTCCTTCTAGTCGGAACCATATCATTCTCACCCGACTTCCTTCCCCAAGCTTCTAATCATTAACTTTGGAATTTCTTCCATTTTTAGTGTGGTGGCAACAAATGTTGATCTTCACTCCCTCAACCAACCTCGATGCTCTTGTATACGGGTCATTCATCTCCCTCACAAAGCCTCATGCTTAATAGTATTTTTTTGGCGACTTGCTTTTGATGTCTTCTCCATGACAAAAGCTTGTCATATGGCCAAATTTTGGAAAAGAAAAAAAATTATCTTAACCACCAAAAGGTAAACTCCTTACACTTCCCCCCCCCCTATCTCCTCCTTTCCTGTGTTTTCCCTGTGATTCATAGTTGATAGAGTACTTCAAACTCTTTAAATTCCTCACATTTTTTAACCCCCCCCCCAACAAATCTCCTCCTCGCTACTGATTATTGCCATTCTTAATCTATCTCGGCTGAAGAGTGTATACTTCAATTGATAAAAATCTTCATAGTATCTTTAAACTATTAAGGACTCAGTGGAACAAAATTTGGTAGAAATTTATTGAATTGTTTTTGGAAATAAAAAGGAAACATGTGACTAGTTACAAACTTTTTGAGAGTTTGTGAGTGCTTTATGGGTGGAAGAATTTTTCATAGAGAAATGTCCTATAACAACTTCTTCAAACCCAGTTTCTTGGAAAAAGTTTTGCCAAAACTTCTTGATCAAACTTCAACAAAGATACCTTTTTATGACCGAGAAATGGGTCTGGAGACGACCCTTTAAACAACAAAGTCATTTGGCAACAAATGTTGCAACTTTTTAGAAAAAAAATTCCTCAAACAAATGCCACCTAATTTCTTTGCGAGATAACCACTATATAACTCGAAGTGAAGAGCTCACGCCCCAACAACATAACAGTAAATTTGACATAGAAAGATGCATCAGCTTATTCAAACATCAATAACAAACAATCATTTAAGTACCTGTAAGATCATCAACCATATTTCCTGGATATATTTCTTTAAGAGGTGGTAAAATTGCAGGCACACATGTCTGCAAAAATAAGTAGGCTAGCTAAGACCAGGGAAAAAAAAGTTCTGTTATTTACAAAAGAGATGAGAAATTTAATAGAACTGCAACAGTCTTAAAAAAGGAACATGACTAAGTAACAACATTGTAAACAATCAGGTCCAGCTTATCTTTTTTATTTCAATATTCACTTACTTATGAGCCAATTATTTGATGGGGGTGACTTTGCTGAACAATTTTCCCTGAAAATCACTCATCTCTGACAGGTATTTTCTCAGTCCCTACTTACTGATTGGAAGTCCACTTCTTTTCTATTCTCTTCTTCCCAATACTCACTTCTTTTTATAACTCTTCTTCCTAATGCTTCCTCACTTTTTTAGATTATAAAAATGTAAGAGCTAATAATGATAAAACTACATAAAAAGCTTGTCTTTTTACTTTTTACACCCTTTTTCCTTCTCCAATTCTCTTGGTAAAAAAAGGATCTAGAGATCATGTATTTGCTTTAGATGAAATGCAAGTCTGTACTGCAAAATCAAGAGTTATATTACCCTATAAGCAATAGGCTTCATACTCTTCAATACTTTGGGATGTGAGACTAGAAACTGCCTTTGTAAAACTAATGCAACAGAAAATTACCTGAAAGTGGAACACAACTAACAAGCTGAGAGAATATGAGTTCAAAGTTCCAGCCTTCGAATCATTAATATTATGTGCCTTAGCCCATTCTTTCACCTGCACACAAAGGAGAAATCATCGAATCGAGTCACATTATTCAAAAGTAGCCTCATTGTCTCCTATGTGGGCACATACCAGTAAAACCATATCACGAAATCGTCCATCAATCATGTTGATCCAGTATAATATTTTGGACTTCATTTGGCCACTCAAATTATTGATTGATATATCACAAGAAATATTGTAATTGCCCTGAAACTTCAAGATTGGGACTCTCGCATTGGTAATAAATTGCAGCTTTCGGTATCCACCTGTGAAGTAGTGCTAGCAATGAATTAGACCAACACACTCTTGAAAGCAAGAAACAAATGAGAGTGAAGATTTCTCCGGCTTTTCTCCAGCAATGCTAACAGCAGCATTATAAAATTAAATCACAATTAAGACAAGGACAAAAACAACTGAGTTTGGCTCGGAAAGTTACACACTTGGATATTACACATATCATGTTCAGACTTCAGGGTTTCTAGTCTGAGCAAACTTCCTTTCTACGATCCTTTATTTTTTTTGTTGTTGCTGCCGCTGTCTTCTTGAGCCGAGGGTCTATCGGAAATAACCTCTCTACCTCCCCAAGGTAGGGATAAGTCTGCGTACACACTACCCTCCCCAGACCCCACTTGTGGGACTCCACTGGATTTTTTGTTGTTGTTGTTGCTGCTGCTGAGTGCATCTCTTATATAATCACTTTTTCATATAAGAAGGTAACTTTAGTAACAAAATGCTACGTCTTTTCCAGAATCCTATTACTACGGCTGTTAATGTCGAATTGATGGAATGTTCAAAGGCATTCCATGACATAATGATATCTCATGTTAAATTGTCACATCAGTGAGGTACTTCAGACATGATCCAGAACTAAATTCTCAGAACATCAGTTAACATGAGATAACAAGGAAAACAAAGCAAAGAAGTGAACGCATGTACATCAATGCATCTGTAACAATCGTATGAAAAAAAATGGATGACAGCTATTGATCTTCAATCCTACACACTAACATAGTACTTCTCTTGTTCCTAACAAGGTTGGGTCTGACTCTTACTATGATAGAATAAGAACATCCATATCCCCCTCACCCCGCAGGAGAATAATTCTATTTCCTCATTAACAGCTGGCAACTGGATAAGATATTTAAAAAGTCTGACAAAGCTATTTGATTTTCAGTAAGTACTCATTTTGAGAAAAGAGGGCCACAAATCCAGCTCCAAGCAGCAGTTGGTATTCCTAAAGGAGTTGCTAAAGAACTAAAATTGATATCTGACACCGGTAACCATTCTTTTGGCTCATTTGCAATAAAACTGCAGCAGCTTCCTTTATTTAACAGTTCTAAGCCCTTTCCTAGTTGCCAAAGGAAAAACTTCCTATTATTTATCTTCAATTTTAGCACCCCATATAAATATCCCAGGCCCATCAAATGCTATGAGCATATTTGATTTTCATCGAGAAAATCTCAAACAGCTTGACCATTGATCCTTGCTACTAGTGGAGAATTTTCATAATAAAGAAATAATTTATTTACGCAAATCAAAGGGCATTAATCATGAGAGCATACCTTTAGCTTTCAGAGCTTTTCGCACATCCTCTAGTAGACTTAGTTTGTACTTCTTCCCAGCAGATGAGATATATGATCCATTGGGCAACTCAATGGAAATATCAAGATCTCCCCATCTTGTAAAAAGATTTGACACGAAAGATCCAAATGGCTCTACAGTTGCCCCTGGTCACAGAGTAGAAGCTGACAATAGTAAACTTGGTGCTTGTTAACTGAAACAGTATCTATGTCTTCACCTTTAACATACCAAGATGACCCAAAGAAGGGTAATTCCAGAAGAGGAACTTAGAACTTCACCAAATTAGCATCTAATTTACAGGAAAAATTCAGAAGACTAAATAAAGTTGTTCATCCTATTAAAATTAATCTTAACTTGCAATTATGGTCTTCCAAGGGACCAAAGCTGAGAAGAATCATTTCCAACTCCAAAATCAAAAAGGGTGTAGGGATGAGCTGTTAGATTACAAGGAAAACACCGTCCATTGAGTTGCCAGTACATAGAAACACCCCCTACATGCCAACCCGCAAAATAGTACATCATGTTTTACCTGATTTGAGAATCAAGAAAAATCGTCTCTACAAGTGACAAACAAGTAACCTAACCACCGAAGCTCCACTAATCAGGATATATAACAAAGTATCACCACTTTAAATTACCTCTCAGGCTTTCTATGTTTTCAACCATGGCTCGAAGTTCATCAATGAGTTGAAATCTCATAGACCAATCCTCATCCAACGGATTGATAGAGCGAAGTATATTCCGAAGAGTATGCTCCAACAAGCTGTAGCCATTCATTTTGAGTACCAGATACCCTTTGATTCTAGCTTATTAAAGATAATATATCAAGCTATTCATGAAAAGAATTGACTACCTGCAGAAAGAAGGGATAAGAACAAGGTTTATAACAATTAGTGCAACTACTCAAGAAAAGATGATTAAATTGAATTTTGGCGAGTATCGTGACAGGTGAGGAATTCAGACTCATTTCATACTAGGAATGAATTATCTTTATGTGCCATGAAACAAAATTATAGCTGCTTAAACATAAAGACAAGCCAGATAATCAAATTCTTGAATCGCAGCAAGGGGGAGAAAATCATAGTTGACTCACTGACAAGTTAACTGTTCTGTCCCTTAGATCCAAAATGTACGAGAGCAAAAAAGAATTGACACCTACAAGAAACACTTGCGAGCAGCCACCACGTGTATATTGCATCAACAACCAAAGGATAAAATGACCAAAAAAACTGACTGGCATCCCCAAATTATTGAGTTCTAAAAGTGAATAAATGCTAATATCTATCTATTGGATTGCCAAAGAGGACATTAAGAAACATATCCACGAGAGAAACAAGTAACTCAAACGCCAAAATCATAATCTACTGATGGTATACTTAGTGTAAGCAAGCTCGAACATCACATCTTTGGAATAACATCCAGTTAGAGAAAAGAAAATCCAATTAGACATAAGATGCTCGTGAGCTCATGCATACGTAAAAGGGAACGAGGAGGCAAGCTCCTCATCTTCCGCATATCTTGCTCAGACATGGCATGAATCACTGAACCTGCACCCCTTCATCCAAGTCACAACTTCATACTCCAAACGTCATCTTTTGTCCAAAGTCCAAAACAATTCAATATCATCTCACCAGACCAGCTAACCCACCCATCCACTAAAGAAAATAAATCAAGAAGTTGGACCTTGATTCGAATTCATTGACGTGGTCCACCTTCTCTCCCACGCTTAATATGTACAGAAGTGAAATCGGATGCAGAGATAATGTAATTAACCAAAAGAACTAAATACACCACACATGGTTTTATATACAAAATAGTTTATAGATTCTCAAATATTCACCCTAAGAGGAGCTTATGGGTTAACATTACATGATCATGTTCCATAAATTATGATACCTGAGTTCAATCAACAACTGTTCACTCAGTTTATCTAAAAACCATAATAAGCATAGATGTCCTTTTTAGTATGTATATTGGCTTATCCATTGATCCAATTTTGTATGTCTTACTCAAGATCTTATCCGATGAGAGAAACACTACCACAACTAAGAGAAGCATTCACGTTTTGATACATCTCTACAAGATAAGTGCAAAAAACAAAACAAATTTAAATGTAATAGCAATAAGTAATGAAGTTCTAAAAGCAGAAACCTGGATAGGAGAACTGAAGTTTATGCTGGTACAAACAAACTCCTAGAATCTACGAAATGATACTTTTAACTCATATCCAAGTACCTGGACAATTTATTTCGGCGTCCATAAATATGCACAAGAAAGTAGGACAAAGTAATCCATTAGCATCTGCTTCTTCACTGGTATCAAATAAGTTTGTCTGCTCTGAGGCTTGCCCTTATTTTACCAAACAACTGAAGTTGGATCAGTTGCTTTAGAATAAAAAACCATAATTTCTTCTTATTTGATCATTGATAGTTAAACAAGTTTTTAACTCCTTAATTAAATATTTTAACAGCTTTTAACATCCAAATCTTTCAGATTGCTCCGACAAGGCAATAGGCTATAGATCACTCCGCATAAAATTTTTTACCAAAATAACTTCGGGACCTCTTTCCCCTTTTATGAGTAACTGCAATGTCTAAGAAGGCTTAAAATCCATTCTATCCGACAAACTTGGTGGGTATTGTTAACCTTCCTTAGATATTTAAGAACAGTATTCTAGAAGAATTACCAGCCCAGGAAATAAAGAACCTTGAGTATGGCATTAAAAAAAAGTTAATATACCTCTGGATACAATTCACACATCATCTTTGAGCAAAAGGAAAAGATGAAGAAAGCTTCAGTGACTTCACATTTGGGTTTATGGCCTAGGCACTAATTGGCAACCAAATTACAGACAAATAACACACTAGAACCAATACATGCTCAGAATCAGGAGCGGAAATAAGTAAGTAGCATCCGTCAAAATAAGAGGGGACAAAAACAACAGGAAACGATACCATGGGAATAGCATCCAGAAGTTCCAATAGCTCAGAAAACCAAATCTTTACAATCAACAATTCAGCACCACCACCCAATTCCTTATTAAAATCAATGAAATGGGTCCACTGAAAAAGCATTCAGAATGACCCGAAAGGGAAAAAGAAACAAACACCAATAGCGATTAAAGTTGAAAAAAAGGGAAAAAGGCTGGAGTGGAAAGTACTAACCTAATTGTCATTGGGTGATCGTAAAAGGGTCCATTGGAGACATTAATAACTTTTTTCAAGATTTATGACTATGAGGAGGGGCGGGTTTGCTTATAGGCAAGGGTTTTCTCCATAGTAATAAAATTTGTGTCCTGTCTCTATCTACTGAGTGTATAACTAAGGTTGTATACTTTACTTACTGCGACAAGATTTTGGAACGCAGGAAGCGCGTCTGAGTATTTCAGACATAGAAATTAGAATTTGATTGACGAGGGAGGACTATCAAGTATGAAGTTCTCACAATCAGTGCCATCCCTATTTCCATGTACCTTCGGATCTTGACCGTTTATCATCTCTTATTATGTTGTGTGCCAATTGTCTCACATCAACCAAAAAAAATGTTAATGGGCTTATTATGGATCAAGTCTATTAGGTTGGATCCCTACCTAATAAGTTCAATCTAGAGGAATTTTCACAAACCACTATAGTTTAGAGCCTAATAACTGTAATTTGCTTAATTATCATTCGTAGCTACTGTTCAGTTGTTACTAACTTATATTAATTGTATTCGTTCGTGCAATGAATACTGTATTCGTTCGCGCAATGAATACTACATGTAGCAACTGTATTTGTTCGCGCAATTGTATCCATTTGTGCAACGAATACAATATATGTAGCAACTCTGACCAAGGTCGCGCAATGAATACTACATGTATCAACTGTATTTGATGTGTCAACTGTAATCATTCGCGCAATTGTATCCATTCGTGCAACGAATACAATATGTATCAACTGTGACCAAGGAGAATACAAGGGTGTATACAAATGATACAACTTGTATCAACTGTATACATGAGTGTATACAAACGATACATGTTGTATCGACTTATTTGTTCGTGCAACGAATACAACTAAGGCAAAATACAAAAAAATAAAATGTTCTTGTTAAGCTTCGAAATCAAGACCTTCACTAACTAAGCAGGCGCTTTAACCAACTGAGCTATGAGAGCTTGTTGCTCCCTTGTTTCAGTTCAAAACAATTAATCTCTTATTTCATGGATTTGTCATAAAATTCAAATATAGCTACGAATGGTAAATTTGCTGAAAGTATAGCTACGAATGGTAAATACAGTGTAAGTATTTGATGTATCGCGTAATTTTCCCTTCAATGTATGGTCTTCAAGCCCAATTTTTTTAAGGATTTCTTGAAGGCTACTTTTGTAATGTCTCAACTGTCCGTTTTGAGTATTATAGCCCTGTTCCCCCATTTATTACTTATTTTATGTTCATTTGTTGTTATGTGACTTGCTGGGGTGGTTGGTTTGGTTCCGGGGATATTTCAGAATAAGTTGGGATACTTAGTCCTAAGGTTGGAAGTCTAAGTTGAAAGAGTTGATCGGATGTTGACTTATGTGTAAACGACTCTGGAATGGAGTTTTGATGGTTCCGATAGCTCCATATGGTGATTTTGGACTTAAGAGCATGTCCGGATATCGATTTGGAGGTCCATAGGTGGTTTTGGCTTGTATTGACGAAAGTTGGAAAAATTGAAGGTTTGGAGAGTTGAGAAGTTTGACCGAGAGTTTACTTTGTTTATACCAGACTCGAATTTTGGTTATGAAAGTTAGAAATGGCCTGTTGTGTCATTTATGACTTGTGTGTAAAATTTGAGATTAATCGGAATTGGTTTGATAGGTTTTGGCATCGATTGTAGAAGTTGGAAATCATGTTTTTGATGTGATTTGACGCCTCGACTAAGTTCGTTATGATGTTTTAGGATTGTAAAGACCCGTAAAATCCTTAACCAAAACTCGAGATTTTATGGTGCCGAGTTGAATTCCTGTGTTATTATAGTTGCTCGCGGTTTGGTGGATTGAACCGTACCCTTCAAACTTAGAGGAAAATGTTGCTCAAAAGAATGTATTTTTGTGGCCCATTATGTGGCCGCATAATCACTCTGCGGACCGCATAATGGTCGTAAAGTGCAACAGAAAGTTGGCCAATTTTGAGACCAGTTATGCGATTGCATAATCGCTATGCGGGTCGTATATTGATCGCATATTTTCCTTGAACTTTTGCGAAGGGAAGTTCTGCAGTGCATTATGCGACCGTAGAACAGGTATGCAGACCGCATACCGATCGTATACACAGTCAAAAAACTCAACTTCCTGAAGGCCCCTTCTGCGGTCACTTTGCGGGCCGCATAACCATCCTGTGTTGGGGCACCCATTGTCTTAATTTAAAACCCGACCCCCATTCCGTTAAAACATCCCCTTAGGCCATTTTCAACATATTTCTCTGATAATTAGAGTAAGAGGGAAGGGTCAAAGAGAGGGGAAGGGGTCTCCATCAATGGTTCGTCAAATCTTGGCCTAAACATCTTTAATATTAACAATCAAGGCACCTAGGTCTCCTTCCCAAGAGGTAAGCTTCTATCACCGAAGCTCTCAATTCCATATTGTAGCTGAATGGGGCCATTAGTGAGATAATTCATGGGGATTAGGGTGGTTACCTGGCATGCATGTGATCCTAAGGTATGTGGGAGAGTGCTAAAACAAAGATAGAAAAGAATAGGGAGTGGGTTGGGGGAATCTTCCACTAAAAAAGGGCCATGAGACCCTAACTCATAATGTTTGATATAATGCTCAAATAAGCTAGGGCTATGGTCAATTTCCTAATAGTGAGTTCAATTGTGCTACATGGTTAAATAGATTGAAGGTGCTAAAGGTTCCGGAACTTGACGTAGGAATTAGGGAAAGACTCAATTAAGGTATGTATGGCTAACCCTCTTCTTCTTAGTGTTGAACTCTTGGTGTCCGAATAATTGGCGTGAGTTCCGAGTCGATCATACTAGATGGATTGCCTTAATGTGTTGGGTTGAAAGATTTTTGTTCCAAAATTATTCTAAGTGTTTACCCTGAAATCATGCTAGTTGAAAATGTGATTATGTTCTCCAAGTGTTCTTTTTCTTTCCTTATGTACGCATGCCTTATATGATAGCACTTATCGACATGGATGATGAAGTTATTTGAACGAATAATAAAGGGGAAGACTTGAATTATAAAAATGTGTCCAAGTGCCAAGAACTATTTAATAAACGGGGCTGATTGTGTCATGTAATGGAAAACAAAAAGAAATGAGAATTAAGGAATAATTGAAAGAGGTTATGTCCCAAGTGAGATGGCTTAGCCGATCGGGCTGAGATAGGACGCCATGTTGTACACATGGTGGCATTTATGTTGGATTTCTGATTATCATTGTGAGTTTGGATATGTCTCACTTGGGATGGCTTAGCCGGTCGGGCCGAGACCAGACTCCGTGTAAAAACACGGTGGCATTATGGGTTGTGGCACTTGGCACAAAAGATTATTAACCTAAAGAGATGGAAAGATTTAACCGGAACTATGTGAACCTTATTTAGTGTTTCCTTGAAATCCTATGAAGTACTTGTTGATTTTATAACTGTCTTCTATTTGTTTAATATTCATCCTATTAAGATTTGTGTTTGCCTTACATACTAGTACTATTCAACAGTACTAACGTCCCTTTTGCCAGGGGCGCTACATGTTTGAATGGATGTACGTGGTTTCATCGCAAATAGCGCCGATCGCAGATAGTGGTGCTCTCTTTCTCTCCTTACGGCAGTCTTGGTAAGCCCTCATTTCTCCCAAGGGTTATGCAGTTCTTCTTTTGTATAAATTTCTATATTTTGAGGTACAGCCGGGCCTTGTTGCTGGGATTGTCATATTGGTCCTTTGTATCCTTAGAGGCTCCGTAGACGTTTATGTGGGTCATGTATGGGTTTCGGGGTGGCCACTTGATCATGTTGTATTTTGAAACTCTTCTCCACTAGATTGTCAACTGTATGTACTTTTGGAAACTTAACTATGGCATATGGTGTTTAAGTGAAAATGAACTAGTAACGTTGATGTATTTATATAACTGTCCTCTCCCGTGTTTAACAATTGGTGATGCGTTTCCTTTTTTTCGGATTATGAATAAATTGGATAGGAAAGGCTGGATAGGTTTGCTCGACCAGGTTCACTCGGTCGTGCGCCGGTCGCGCTCCCCGAAGTTGGGGCGTGACAAAGATGGATTGGTATGTTTGGATAGGGGCCTCGGGTGTAATTCAGATTGAATTTTGGACTTGTGATGCTGGTGTGTTCAATTCTTGTGACACCGCACTTGCGTGAAATTAGTCGTAGGTGCGAAGCCGCTGAAGCGGTCATGGGGTCTTAGGTACGGTCATGCGTGTGTTGGGCAGTGGTCGCAGGTGCGAGGGTAATTCCGCATCTGCGAGCCCGCAGATACGATGAAGCTTCGTAGATGCGGATTTTGATCAGAGGCTCAGGGGTCACAGAAGCGGAAGGTATCCGTAGGTGCTCTCCCACATGTGCGGAGCTTGGAACGTAGAAGCTGACCCGCAGAAGCGGGATTTGAGCCGCAAAAAGTGGCTGGTCGGGAGTTTAATGAAAATTGGCAAAATCGGGCTTTCTTCCGCAAAAGCGGGGCCGCAGGTGCGGCTGGTGAGTCCGCAGTAGCAGAACTGCTGGACAGAGTTATAAGAACGAGGGTTAGTGTATTTTCTTCATTTTTGGACCTTAAGAGCTCGGATTGAGGCGATTTTTGGAGGGGTTTTCACCTAGATTGAAGAGGTAAGTGATTTTTGATCACTTTTGTCCACGTATTTTGAATACCCATTGATTATTTCACCTATTTATCATGAATCTAAGTTAGAAATGGGGGATTTTTGACCCATGTATTGGAGAGTACGATTTGAGGATTTGAGGGTCGATTGTGGTCGGAATTGGATCATTTTAGTAGGTTGGACTCGTTATCGAATGAGTATTCATATTTTATGAATTTTGTCGAGTTCCGAGGCATAGGCCCATAATTGAATTTTTGAATTTGGTTAAAGAACTTAGCTTTATCGTATGAGATCAATTCCTATAGCTTGTATTGATTATATTAAGTTGTTTATGGCTAGATTCGAGTAATTCAGAGGCCGATTCGCGAGACAAGGGTTTGTTGATGCATTGAGTTGCATGCTTTGATGAAAGTAACACTTCTAAACTTGGTACTGAGGGTATGCATCTCTAGATTACGTGTTATATGGTTGGTGTTGAGGTGACGCACATACTAGGTGGCTGGCGTGTGGGCATGCATCGTGGAGTTTATGACTCGGTTGATTGTGTGGTACTGTGTAGTTACCTAATCTTGTTTCTATCCATGTAACTTCTACGTGTTAGAGTAATTGAGCTGTGATTTATGTTAGAAATCCTGTTTAGCTTATGTGTTTATTCTGTTGAGACACACTATGGTCATTACTATTGAGTTAATTGCTTAAGTTGTGATTTTGTACTCAGTCATATTCATTCATTTACATATTATATCTAAGTATCTGTTATCATTCACTGTTACATCATGTTATCATTGTTTGGGCTAAGTGATATGAGATATGTGAGCCCTTGAGTCTGGAGAGATTGGTGACTAAGTTGGGACCGAGACCTGTGTTATGAGTGATGTTGTTGATCGGTCTGCATGCCGCAGCATGACATATTGGCTTTATATATATTATTATTATAGATCGGGTTGCACGCCACATCAGGCCTTATAGGCTTTATCTATTATTATGGGATCGGGATGCACATCGCATCAAACCATATTGGCTTTATATTAGTGCTTGGGCAGGATCTGCCCCTCCAGAGTCTGATATACCAGCAATGAGCATAGGTACCTTACAATGCTGAGTGATTGAGTGTGATGAGTGAGAGTTAAGGAAGACAGATTGAGTACTTTGAGAGTGTGAGTACCAGAGACTATCACTGCGATGCATTGCATTTGACATGCATATTTGACATATAATCATAAAGATGCAACATTCCTCATGCTAGTTGTACTTGGCACATTTTATCAGTGATTGAACTTTAATTATTGAACTCGAAAGCATGTCTACATTTCTGCACTATGTACGAACTGATTATGGAGTTTCTTGAATTTTTACTGTCATTTCTCCGTTATGTCTAGACTGTCATTATCTAGATTCAGACTGTATCTCTTTGAGTTTGTCACTACTTTCAGCTCAAGGTTAGTCCTGTTACTTATTGAGTACATTGGGTCGATTGTACTCATACTACACTCTGCACTTCGTGTGCAGATCCAGGTACATCTGGACACGGCGGTTGCTAGACTTGGTGCAATATCTGCTTGGAGACTTTTGAGATAGCTGTTATGACGTCTGTAGACCTCGACTCTCCATCTTTTCAGTTTGTTCAGTACTGCTCTATTTTCCAAACAGTTGTATTAGAGATTTAGATTGTGTTGACACTTAGTAGCTCATGAACTCGGTGACACCAGGATTTTGAGATTTTGTAGTTGAGTCACAATTGTTCTTATTGGTCATTTATGATATTTTCATTGTTAAACTTATTACATCATGCTTTTAATTTAAAATGGCATAGTTATTTTGTGATTGTCGGCTAGCCTAGTAATATGATAGACGCCATCACGATATATTGAGATTTGGGTCGTGACAAGTTGATTTCAGAGCCCTAGGTTACTTAGGTCTCACGAGTCATAAACAGGTTTAGTAGAGTCTTGTGGATTGGTACGGAGACGTCTGTACTTATCTTTGAGAGGCTACCAAACCATTAGGAAACTTTACTTTCTTGTATTCTTGTCATGTGGATTTGTCGATTCCGAAAACTAAACTTCTATTATTCTATTATCTCACAGATGGTGAGGACACGTGCGACTAGATTGTGCGGATGTCCACCAGTACCACCAGTGAGGATCGTGGTAGAGGCTGAGGTGTAGTTCGTACAACAACTAGAGCAGCACCTGTGGAGCCCCAGTTGCTCCAGCTTAGGAGATGATACCATATGTGGTTGAGCCGGTAGGACCAGCTCAGGCACCAACTATGCCCATTGTGATTCCAGGCCTTCAGGAGGCTCTAGCCCAAATATTGATGGTATGCACTAGCCTTGCTCAGGCGGTTTTTATCCCGGCCGCACTAGTCACTTCTTAGGACGGGGGAGGTGCTTAGACTCCCGCCGCCCGTACTCCAAAGTAGGTAGTTCATGGGCTTTAGACAATGGGGCTACTACCTGCCTAGCTAATTGTAGCTGCTCAGACCCAGGTTGGTCCACATATGAGTGACAAGGAACAGAAGATACTAGAGAGGTTTGGGAGACTCAGGCCTCCAAAGTTCAGTGGGGCTGAGTTAGAGGATGCTCCGAATTTCTTAGGCAGGTGCCAACGGATCCTTCGCACGACGGGTATTCTAGAGACTAGTGGAGTCTTATTTACTACTTTTCAGCTGTCAGGTACAACCTTCAGATGGTAAGAGGACTATGAGTTGAGTAGGCCAACCGGTGTTGCACCACTTACGTGGCATGAGTTCTCAATTCTCTTCTTATAAAATTTTGTTCCATAGACCCACATAGAGGAGTTGCGTAGGTAGTTTAAGTAGCTACACCACGAGGGGATGTCAATTACTAGTATAAGATGAGATTTTCAGAGTTGGCTCGTCATGTGGCATGGTTAGTCCCCACCGAGAGAGAGCGGATTAGGAGGTTCATTAATGGCCTCAACTACGGACTGCGCTTCATTATAACTCAGGAGATTGTATCAGGTTCTAGGTTCGACGAGGTGGATGATATTGCTAGGCGCCTAGAGAAGGTTCGTATTCAGGAGCACAAGGAGAGGGAGGCTAAGAGGCCCCGTGATTCAGGTGGTCTCAGCAGTGCCTCACCTGGAGGATAGTCCCACCACAATAGGGCTCGTCCTTATAGGCCCACTCAGATGGCTCGTCTGGTTCATCGTGGTGCATTATCTAGCCATGGTTTATACAGTGCTCGTCCGAGTCAGTAATCTCTTAGTGCCCTCCCAGATCAAAGGTCATCCCGTGCTCCATCAGTTTAGGGTTCATCGGCACCAGGTCTTTCTAGTACTTATTCTAGTTCTTGGGGTCTAATTCAGTCTCCACCATCAATGACGTAGCGGAGTTGCTTCAAGTGTGGAGATTTTGGACATGTGAGGAGTTATTGTCCCCATATCTTGGGAGGTCCAGTTCAGCAGAGGGGTTAGGTTATGACTTCTATACCAGTTACTTTACCACCCACTCAGCTAACTCGGGGTAGGGCTCAGACAGCTAATGGTTGCCCTAGAAGGGGAGGCCGATCAGGTGGAAGTCAGGCTCGATGCTATGCTTTTCCCACCGAGCCAGAGGCTGTCGCTTCAGATGCAGTGATCACAAGTATTTTCTCGGTATGCCACAGGGATGCTTCCATATTATTTAACCCCGGTTTTACGTATTCATATGTATTATCATATTTTTCTCGTTATTTGGATATGCCTTGTGAGTCCGTAGTTATTCTTGTTCATGTATCTACGCAGTGGGCGATTCTATTATCGTGGACCATGTGTATCAGTCGTGTGTGATGACTATTGGGGGGTTTGGAGATGAGAGTTGATCTTTTACTACTTAGTATGGTTGAATTTGACGTGATTCTAGGCATGGATTGGTTGTTCCCATGTCATGCTATTCTGGATTATCACGCTAAGACCGTGATGTTGGCGATGTTGGGATTGCCTAGGATTGAGTGGAGAGGTTCTCTAGACTATGTCACTAGTAGGGTGATCTCATACTTGAAGGCCCAATGGATGTTTGGGAAGGGGTGTTTGCCATACTTGGCCTTCTTGAGGGATGCTGGGGCTGAAACTCCTACCATTGATTCTGTTCCGAAAGTGCGAGACTTTCCGGATGTGTTTCTGCAGACCTATCAGGCATGCCACCCGATAGGGACATTGTTTTTGGTATTGACTTGGTGCCAGGCACTCAATCCATCTCTATTTCTTTGTATCGTATGACACCAGTAAAGTTGAAGAAATTGAAAAAGCAGTTTCAGGAGCTTCATGATAAGGGGTTTATTAGGCCTAGCGTGTCACTTTGGGGTGCACCGGTCCTGTTTGTGAAGAAGAAGGATGGCAGTATGCGGATGTGCATTGACTAAAGGCGATTGAACAAAGTTACAATTAAGAACAAGTATCCTTTGCCGTGCATTGATGACTTATTTGACTAGTTTCTGGGAGCTAGAGTGTTCTCTAAGATTGACTTGAGGTCTGGGTATCACCAATTGAAGATTCGAGACACTCATGTTCTAAAGACGGCATTCAGGAACCGCTATGGTCACTATGAGTTCCTTGTGATGTGTTTTGGGCTGACCAATGCCCATCAACATTCATGCATCTGATGAATAGTGTATTCTAGTCATATTTTGATTCGTTTGTCATAGTATTCATTGATGATATCCTGGTGTACTCACGTAGCCTTGAGGATCATGCACATCATGTGAGGATTATACTACAGACGTTGACAGAGGAGAAGTTTTATGCTAAATTCTCCAAGTGTGAGTTCTGGCTTGATTCAATGGCGTTCTTGGGGCATGTGGTGTCCATCGAAGGGATCAAGATAGATCTGAAAAAGATTAAGGCAGTTCAGAGTTGGCCTACACCGTCTTCATCCACTGAGATTCAGAGTTTTCTTGGCTTGGACGAATATTATTGTCGCTTCATGGAGGGTCTCTCGTCCATTGCTGCCCTTTTGACTAGATTGACCCGGAAGGATTCCCCATTTAGGTGGTCTGATGAGTGTGAGGAGAACTTTCAGAATCTCAAGACTGCCTTGACCATAACTCTAGTACTAGTTTTGCCTTCAGCACACAGGTTGAATTTGTCACGACCCAAACCTATGGGCCGCAACGAGCACCCGGTACCTTACTCAATCGAGTACCAACATAACATATCTTTCTTAGTGTACTTTCATTGGCAAATGGGCCAAATGTGCCGTCACGGTCTAACCAGAATAAACATAGAGGAATACTCAATATAGGACGATCCAACCATATATACAAACTTATACATGTGATATACGGGCCTATAAGGCCAACATAATCATTTGTATACTCAAAATATAGGCCAGAAAGGCCATGCAAGCATTCGTATATATGACATCTGTCTACAAGCCTCTAAGAGTATACACTTAACATAAGGGTCTAAATCATACTGACCAAACAAGCAACTCCGGAGCAATGGAGTTCACCAACATCTTCCGCTGAGCTGATAGCTTATTTGAAGGACTCTAGACCTATCTATCGGGACCTGCGGGCATGAAACGCAACATCCCCAGGTAAAAGGGACGTTAGTACGAATAATGTACCGAGTATGTACATATATAAGTACATAATAGACATGGAAGAAATATAGAGTAAATGACTCAACCTGTAAGTTTGGATAACTCTGTAAATCATGAAATAATTATAGTGTCATGCATATGAATATGAATGTCATGTCGTGAATATGTACATGTTTCATAACATCATCAGTCCTCTGAGGGCATCCCATCATATAATCTCTGCCACTGTGGGCAAAATCATCAATGCATACCAGCTGATCAGGTGATGGTGCGTATATAACGCCATAACCTTTCCCATATCCCATATATATGTGTATATATATATATATATATACGCGTATATAACATCATCTGGTCATGGGTCAATGTACATGTATAAATACATGAAATGCATATGAAATACGTTAATAAAATCTCTCGGTACGTCATAACACCATTATGCCTCTGATTAATACCATGAAATAAACTTTACCAACTTACATATTTTTGAGACCCATGAATAGATGATAGAATAATATGACATATGGGAAATCAAGAACATAAGCATGTCTAGTATTTCTATGAATAGAATCATTTATGAAAGTTGTGCATTTGCTCGTTTCGTTCGTGTCGTGTAGATCATGCCAAAAGAAAGAAGGGATAGCCTTAACATACCTGAACCGATTCTCTTAGAATTTGCAATTCACGTCTTACAGAATCAACAACCAACATTATATATATTTGGTATGGAATTGTTTTACTTCCTAAACCCACTCTCTTTATATAAGAGATACACATGAATTCACATTGTTTTGGTATGGAATTATTTTGTTCTTTGAAGAACTCACGATCAGCCCACTCTTTATAAGAGATTCAATTCAATTCTTCATCTTTAATCTTTTGTTACTAAAGAGTAAACATCTTACTAGTTGTAGGAAACCACTAGTGTGTGTGGCCCATTTAGTGGATGACTAAGCCACCTTAATCCTCCAAAATGTGCCATTTATGCAAGACTTATGAGTCACCTTAAATAAGATGGGGTGCTGCCACGTTTTTGGGGGTGGGATTTAATCTTTATCCCATAATTCTTAGTTAATTAGGTAATATCCCGTTACCCAATAATTGACCAATTATATGATCCTCGGGTGTGATTCAGATTGAATTCTGGACTTGTGAAATTACTGGTGTGTTCAATTTTGGGGTCACCGCACCTGCGTGAAATTGGCCGCATGTGCGAAGCCAAAGAAGGGACCATGGGGTCATAGGTGCGGCCCTACGTGTGTTGGGCAGTGGTCGCAGGTGTAAGGGTAATTCCACATATATGAGCCCGCAGATTCGACGAAGCCTCCACAGATACAGATTTTTGGTTAGAGGCTTATTAGTCGCAGACGCAGAAGGTATCCGTAGGTGCGCTGCCGCATGTGCGGATCTTGGACCGCAAAATCGGACCTGCAGATGCGGGATTTGAGCCACAAAAGCGGTTTTTTGAGAGTTTAATTAAAACCTGCAGAAGCGGTGCCACAAGTGCGGCTGGTAAGTCTACAAAAGCAGAACTGCTATACAAAGTTATAAAATGAGGCTTAGAGTATTTTCTTCATTTTTGGACCTTGGGAGCTCAGATTGAGGCGATTTTTAAAGGGGTTTTCACCTAGATTGAAGTGGTAAGTGATTTTTGGTCATTGTTTTCCATGTATTTTGAATGCCCATTGATTATTTCACCTATCATGAATCTAAGTTAGAATTGGGGGATTTTTGACCCATGTATTAGAGAGTATGATTTGAGGGTTGATTGTGGTCGAAATAGGTTCATTTTGGTATGGTTGGACTCATTATCAAATGAGTATTCGGATTTTATGAATTTTGTCGAGTTCCGAGGCATAAGCCCATGGTTGACTTTTTAAATATGGTTAAAGAACTTAGCTTTATCGTATGAGATCGATTCTTATAACTTGTATTGATTATATTAAGTTTTTTGTGGCTAGATTCGAGTCATTCGAATGCCAATTCGCGAGACAAGGGTTTGTTGGAGTTTTGAGTTGCGCACTTTGAGATAAGTAACACTTCTAAACTTGATACTGAGGGTATGAATCCCTAGATTGCGTGTTATATGATTGGTGTTGAGGTGACGCCTATGCTAGGTAACGAGCGTGTGGGCGTGCACCGTGGAGTTTATGACTCGGTTGATCCTATAGTACTGTGCAGTTACCTAATCTTGTTTCTATCCATATAAATTCTATGTGATAGAGTAATTGAGGTGTGATTCATGTTAGAAATACTATTTAGGCTATGTGTTTATTCTATTGGGACCCACCGAGGTCATTACTGCTCTTGAGTTAATTGCTTAAGTTGTCATTTGTACTCGGTCATATTCATTCACTTGAATATCATATCTCAATCTCTGTTGTAATTCACTATTACATCATGTTATCATTGTTTGGGCTGAATGACATGAGATATGTGAGCCTGTGAGACTGGAGAGATTGATGATTGAGTTGGGGTCGAGAGTCATGCTGTGAGGTTGTTATGGATCGGGATGCATGACGCAGTAGGTCATATTTGCTTTATATATGTTATTATTATGGTCAGGCAGCATGCAACAGGCCAGACTTTATCTATTATTATGGTATTGGGCTGCACGCAACATCAGGCCATATTGGCTTTATATTAGCGCTTGGGCATGATCCGCCTTTTCGGAGTCTGACATACCTACAATGAGCGCAGGTACTGTACAATGCTGAGTGATTTAGTATGATGAGTAGGAGTTGAGGCAGACGGATTGAGTACTCTTTAGAGTGTGATTACCTGAGACTATCACTGTGATGCATTGCATTTGACATGTATATTTGATATGTACTCATATAGATGTAACATTACTCATGCTAGTTGTACTTGGTGTATTTTATAAGTGATTAAACTTTAATTGTTGAACTCGAAAGCATGTTGTACGAACTGATTATGGAATTTCTTAAATTTTTACTGTCATTTCTTATCACGACCCAAAATCCAACTAGTCGTGATGGCGCCTAATACAACCCAATAGGTAAGAAAATTAACAATAAAACAACTCAAATGCGAATTTCTGAAAAATAATGACGAAGTAACTGAACTTTTATTCAACTCCCTAAGGATTGGTAATACAAATCATGAGCTTCTACGATTTAGAGTTTGCAAAGATAATATTTAATAAATACATCATCTGTTCAAAATATACGTAAACAGATTTATAAATCTAAAGCTAATAAGAATAAGAAGCAACTATAGTCGGAACATAGGTATATCTTCAAGGCCAGCTCCACCATACACAGCAATATCAGCTCCAAAATCTGCACGCAAGGACAAAAGTGTTATGAGTACAACCAGCCCCATGTACTCAATAAGTAACAAACCTAACCTTAGGTTGAAAGCAATGATGAGCTCAGGAGAAGGTCAGAGTCCAACACCAAAGGCCAAGAATAACTCGTAATAATATAATAAAAACAGTGCAAGTAATAACTCAAAGATATTATGTTCAGCTCGTTCACAGTTAGGGAAAAATAAACATGCTTTTAAGGTATAATAGTAAAATCCAAAGCTTTCACCGAAATCACAAAATATGAGTATATAAGGAAACTATGATTTCCCTAAACCTTTCAAAAACCGATAAGATATTTTATTATCATATAACATGAGAAAAGTACATCTCTGTGCCTAAATGTCAATATGCATGTCAAGCCATGAACGTCACAATACCTTATAATTGTCACGACCCAAATCGATGGGACGCGACGGGCACCCGGTACCTTACCCAATTGAATACCAACGTAACGTATCTTTCTTATTACATCATCATATACACGTGACATACGGGCCTAATAGGCCAACATGATCATTTATAAATTCTAAACATAGGCTGACAAGGCCATACAATTATTCGTATACATATTTGTCTACAAGCCTCTAAGAGTACATAAGTATCATAAAGGTTGGGACTGAGCCCTGCCATACCAATCTACATGTCCTAATTAACTAACCAAATAAGCAACTCCGAAGCAAATGGAGCGCACCAACATCTTCCCCTGAGCTGATAGCCTACTTGGAGGGCTCTCGACCTATCTATCGGGACATGCAGGCATGAAACGCAGTGTCCCCAGGCAAAAGGGATGTCAATACGAATAATGTACTAAGTATGTAAGGCACATAAATAATTACGACATGGAAGAAATATAGAGTAAATGACTCAACCTGTAAGTCTGGATAGCTCTGTAAATCATGAAATACCTATAGTGTCATGTCGTGCATAGGTACATATGTTCATAACATCATCAAGCCTCTGAAATGCATATAAAATACGTTAATAAAATCTCTCAGTACGTCACAGGCTATTATGTCTCTGATCCTGGACTGATGTCAATTACCTTACGCCAAATTCAACATAAAATACTACAGGGTGCAACATCGTCGTAGTTTAATACTGCGAAGCATAACATTATCATAGTATAATACTGCGGGACGTAGTATCGATGTAATATTGTGGGGCGTAACAATAACATTAGGAAATGTATCTCTATGCCTACATGCCAAGTATGCATGTCAAATGTAATGCATCACAACGATAAACTCATGTACTCACACAATCAAATTACTCAATCTCACTGTCTTACACTCCTACTCGTCATATTCAATCACTCAGCACACTCAATCACTCGACCCACTCAATCACTCGACATTGTATAGTACCTGCGCTCACTACTAGTATGTCAAACTCCGGAGGGGAAGATCTTATCCAAGCGCTAATGTAAGCCAACATGACATGCTACGACGTGCATCCCGATCCTATAATGAGTCAACAAAGCCTGCTGCAGCGTGCAACCCGATCCCATAAACAGCTGTTGCAGCGTGCAGCCCGATCCTATAAGCAACTGCTGTGGTGTGTAGCCCGATCCCATAAATATCACTCACAATTTAGCCCTCAAGCCCCAACTCAATCATCAATCTCTCTAGTCTATCGGGCTCCCCCAATCAGCCCAATAATGATAACATGATGTAACAACAAATGATAACAGAGACTGAGATATGATATGCAAATGAATGAATATGACTGAGTATATAATTGCAATTTAAGCAAATAACTCAATAGCAGAGATGACCTCAATGAGTCCCCAACAGAATAAGCATATAGCCTAAACATTATTTCTGACATGATTCACAACTAATATAATCAACAAGTAGGGAAAACATGGATGTAACAAGATATAACAACAAAACTGATAGAATGTAAGGGTCCACCAAACTCTACAGAGAACCAGGTTCTCTACCAAATTCAACAGTACACACACACACGGTAGTAAATAAATGACAAGAGGAATTTTATGTGGAAAATTCCCAGCTCAACGAGTTTAAAAACCACGACCTACCCTTGTAGGATTTCAACTTCACTACTGAGCAACTTTTAGATTACAAACTATGCAACCTAGGAATTAACCTCTTAATCCCTCACTAACTTGTAATACTCTATTACAAGCCACTTTGTAATAACTCTATTACAAAGACTTTACAACATGACTAACTCTAGCCAAGATTCAAACACTCAGGTTTAAGGTTTACAAAAGGGTTCCTATAGAATGCTTCTAAATAAGATAGATAGGAATTACAATTGAAGAACTATTACAAAGTTACAACTCAACTAAGGACATATAATGACTTGATGTGGGAACTGGTCCGTAGTTGATTTGTTCTTTGTTCTTGAAGCACTTGTAACTTTCTTGTTGGATTGTCACGTGAATGTGCTTCTGAAAAGTTCAAGTGAATATGTTTTGCCTTCCTTGATTGTATATATACATGTGTGAAATCACTTACAATAATGCAAGCAAGGTAGGTAAAAATTCTTCCCTGAAAAGTTGACTGCAGCACTATTTTTGAACTGTAGCGTGTGCAGGAAATAGCTTTCCAACTGGACAGTTGACTTCGCATAGTCTCCTCGGGAACTAGTTGGGACCTATTCCCTCAGCTGTTCCTTCCACTCTGAAGAG
The DNA here is from genome assembly GCF_000393655.2 of Nicotiana sylvestris. NCBI lineage: Eukaryota > Viridiplantae > Streptophyta > Magnoliopsida > Solanales > Solanaceae > Nicotiana > Nicotiana sylvestris. The sequence goes on from NC_091059.1 coordinate 40,924,886, forward strand.
TTGAATCATAACCCACGCTGAATCCCAACCTGGAACCTTGTGATCCTAAGGTCTTGTAAATGTATAACATGTTCCTTATCTGGTTCTAGATAGTAAGTTTGTTAGATTATCAAAACATAAAGCAACGTACTTATGACCAAATTACTTGTAACCTATCAATTTCTCCCTTTTTGATGATGACAAACTCATAATTGAAAATCCTAGAAAGAACCACATAGAATCAGATTGTAAACTAGAAGGATCTTATGTTTCCCCCTAAAACCCTTCCCCCTTAATCAGTACCTAAACCTCTATGAGTTCCCCCCGAATCATTGAGTTTGTATTTATCCCCATTAAGATTATTATTCATTTATGCTCTTTATTATTCAATTAAATCTTCCCTCTTTTGGCATCATAAAAAGCACAGAACAAGTAAGTAGAATAAAGAAGTCTAGCGTAGTTAACTCATGCCACATGTGTACACACAACATGATAGAAAATAGAAACAAAAAATAGTAGCATAAACAGCAAAAAGGAAATCACTTTCATTAACCAGATTTGGACTTTTACAAGAGGGAGCAGAATCATTGTTATCATCCATAGTTTAAAACAAACAAAAAAACAATTGCTAGAAACAAAGAAAAACATCACCAAAAACAACTTAAGAAGATAGACATTGGAAACTGAACACTGAGAGGACATTCTTTAGGGGACACTGGAGGAAGGGGGCTTGGAAGAGGCAGCAAGGGTTTGGAGAACAAGATTCGTACGAGCATTCGCGGACATTTGCTCATTGAGAAGCCTTTATTTCAGGTCCTCCACCTATTTCCTGAGTTCATCATTCTCCTTTGTTAGGCGTCCAACTTCTGAGCTATGAGAACTACTAGAACCAAATGCCTCTTGTAACTGATTGAGCTGACTCTCAAGAATTGCGTTCCTAGCCTTCAACTTCCTGATCTCCTCTGTGGCACTGTTCTGAGCATTTATCAGTTGAGAGATAGTGGAAGTGCTTCCAACTCCTCTGACCTTGTCAATTCACTCACACTCCTCAAGGGTAGTTTTTGAAAAAGAGTATCTTTTACTGCCCACTTTGGCCTATCCCAGAAGTACTTTGAAGAACTTAAAGACCTTTGTGAAAAGAAAATGATATGGTATTCCAGGATTCCCATCCGTAAGGTTTTTTACCTTCTGCATATGCTCAATCATTATGGCAGAAAAATTGATGGAGGTAAGATTATCCAAGGCTTCCATAAGGAATAAGTCAGCTTTGAATGTGACAGATCTTCTCTCGGCACGGGGAAGCAATACTTTGTTAACCATCTAAAAAAGCAACTGATATACTGGAAGGAGTGCCTTCTTATTGCACTTGTTCCCTATGCTGTATTGCCTTGTCCTTGACAATGGCATTTCTAAAGTTTGATGTGAAGGCACCCTGATTAGATGACAATCCTTCGGCAGGAACTCCCAGAATTGACCCCAATAAGATAGAGTCCATCATTATGTCCACCCCATTCATCAACACACAGCTTTGATCACCCTCTATTGTAAAGAGGCTAGTATAGAAACTCCGTACCTCCTCCTCATACACTTTGGGAACCTTATTTATAAAAAAAAATTATCCATTTTTGAGAATCACAAATGTCCACTAATTGTCTCATCCCAGCAAGTTCTAGAATGTCAGAGGCAAATGTACAGCCCCACAGTACTTTCTGATTTCTCAACTTCTTTTTCTCAAAACTCAGAGTCTCACTAACTTTTTCTTTCTTGGTGGAACCAGGTTCCTTATCATCATCCATTTTTTTTACTGACTTTCGAATAGACTTTCCCTTCTCCACTAACTTTTTCTGCACAAGTTCACCAGATTTTTCCACTTCTTCATCATCAGACTTGTCACCACTCTCTTTCACTATCTTGTCACCAGAAGTTTTCACCAACTTTTCATTGGAAGCAACATTAACACTCTTGGAAGGACCTTCAGCATTTGTTGAAGTGTGCATTATAGATTGAGAGTGAGAGTGCTTCTGCTTCGAGAACTTGTAGGGTTAAGGAACTGTAACGACCCGACCAGTCGTTTTGAGTATTTGTACTTCACTCGATAGTTTGGGGGTGCGATTAGCTCCATATGATGTATTAGTACTTGTGTATAAAATTTGAGTTCATTCCGAGTTGATTTGATATGTTTCGGCATGAGTTTTTGGAAGTCGAAAGTTCTAAAGTTCATTAAGTTTGATTTGAGGTGCATTTCATCGTTTCGATATTATTATGTGTGTTTTGAGGCCTCGGGTAGGTCCATATTATGATATGGAACTTGTTGGTATGTTTGGACGGGGTCTCGGGGGGCTCAGGTGAATTTCGGATAGGCTTGGGTTGTTGCGCTCATTTTTCTTATGTTTCGACATCGTTTATTCAAGCTTAAATGGTATCATATTGAACAAATGAGCTCTGATTTCTATTTTGATTGAATCATTAGATTCGTATCATAGTTACGGGGTCATAGCAAAAAGAATCGTCAAATTTGGACATCGTATGAGAATTTTATGGCCATTTTACTAAGAATTGGGTTGCTAGATTTTTCAGATAAATTACAAAATTGTCACTGATTGCATATTTAAAAATCTGCACTATTTTCAAATATTGAAACCAACATATCTCCTTCAATATAAGGTCAAATGGAGTGATTCATGAGCCTAACTTGACTAAGGTTTTACAAGAAATCCATTGGAGGCATCAAAAGTGAGTTTCGAGATCTTTTGGCATAAGAAACGAGCCAAAACATTGTTAAAACGAGGGTTTTGTTCATTTAACATATTTTGAGTTGGGGAGCTCGGAATTGGGCAATTGTCGAGGAAATTTTCAGCATATGAATTGGGGTAAGTGTTTTTTACTCAGTTTTGGTTATATTTTGTGAATATATCTTCGATTTTAGCTTTTGGTTGATGAATTTTAAAGATGAAATTGGAGGTTTTGGCCAGAAGTTTTTCATATTATGAATTTTTGAGTTTTGAACACCGATTCAGAGTTGGATTTGAGTGAAAATAGTATGGTTGGACTCATAATTGAATGGATTATCTAATTTTGTGACTTTTGTCGGGTTTTGAGGCATGGGCCCATGTTGGGCTTTTTGGCCGATTTTGGGCTTTTGATTAAAGATTCAACTTTTTCGATTGGGATTGCTTCCTTTAGTATTGTTTGATGTATTTGAGTTGTTTTTGGTTAGTTTCGAGCCATTCAGAGGTCGGAACGCATGAGATGGCATTCTTGGAGCATTGCTTGGCTTGCTCGGTACTGGAATTTGCTTGTTAGAGGTAAGTAACTCTTCTAAACTTAGTGCTGAGGGTATAAAACCCAAAATTACATGCTATGTGATTGATATTGAGGTGACGCACATGCTAGGTGACGGGCATATGGGCGTGTACCCTGTTGATGGGTTTTCAATGTCTTAGCCTTATGCTTATTATATTTTGATGATCTAACAAACTTGTTGTGAAGAACCAGATAGAGAACCTGGACCACAGGATACGTTTCATATGAACTGGTCAAAGTCTAAAAATCAGTAAATGGATGAACGACCATAGGGAAGAACACAACAGGGACGTGGTGACCTGGTCCCTTAGGGTTCTCTAACACAAACAAGTCAGTGACTGTACGCAATCAATATAAAGAGGAACACAACAGGGACATGCTCCCTTAGGGTTCTCTAACATAAGTACAAGTCAAGTACACAACTGGAATGTAGCAGAAAAAAGAGACCATCTGGCAACTGTCATAGAAGAGGAACACAACTAGGACCTGGTCCGTTGGTGTGTCCTGTCAGAAGTACAAAGTCCACTAGCCAGCTGGAACACAACTGCCCAGAAGTGGCTGTGCAGACAGTACAACAGTCACTTCTCATTGGGAAGAAGCGAACACCAAGAGTTGACATCACTATCCATTGTGTTATCTTTTGTGTTAAAACAACCTAGTGCAAGACACACCATTCTTTGTGCATTCAGTGATATTCTCTCAAGAAGCAAAAGTATTCATCCGGCATTGAAATCACTGGTGTGTCAAGAACAAGAAGACAACTCCACTAAGGATCAGTTTCTAAATGATTTTATGTATATCCATAGTTGAGTTGTAATATTGTTATTTGTTTGTCATTGTAATTCCTAGTTTGCTTTCTTAGAAGCATTGTCTTAAGAACAAATCAAATTCCTAAACTTCTGAGTTTATGTTGTGACTAGGGATAGTCATAAGTTTAAATCCTTTGTAACTAGGAGAGTTATAGAGTGGCTTGTGGTGGTTGCATCACAAGTTAGTATGAAGTCTTTACAATAGGGTGTTTGCAAAGTGGCTTGTAATAGGTAGATTACAAGTTAGTAGATTTAAAAGCCTACAAGAGTAGGTCGTGGATTTTTGATCCCCTTGTGTGGGATTTTTCCACGTAGAAAATCTCTTGCCTTCTTTAAATTCAGTCTTTACTGCATTCTACGTATCATCTCATAGAGGACTAGGTACTCTATAGTTTGGAGGACTCATATAAACTAACAATTGGTATCAGAGCAGGTTTCTCCTATCAGGCTAACACCTAGAAAGGATCCTAAATGGCTGCTCCACCAAACTTTAAAGAAGGACAATCAACCTATAGTCCTCCCAGATTCAATGGTCAATACTATGGCTGGTGGAAGACTCAGATGTATGACTTTATGATGGTAGAAGATTCAGAGCTGTGGGATATCATTTGTTATGGTCCACATATTCCCATTAAGAAACTTGAAGAAACAGGACCATTGGTGCCCAACGGGAGAAGAGAGTACAACGACATTGACAGAAAAGTTGTAGAAAAGAACTATCGTGCCAAGAAAATCTTGATGTGTGACATAGGACCTGATGAGTACAACAGAGTATCAACTTGTGAAACTGCCAAAGAAATATGGGAAGCTTTACAAACTGCACACGAAGGAACTACTCAAGTCAAACAATCCAAGATCGACATGCTCACCACTGAATATGAGCTCTTCAGGATGAAGATGATAAGTCCATAAAAGATAGAAAGACAGTGAAAGAAGAGAGCCCAAAAAGGAAAAGAACTTGGTGCTTAAGGCTGAAAGCAACAATTCAAGCGATGAAGATAGTGACATGACCTATCTTACTAAGAGATTTCAAAAGATGGTTCGAAGAAATGGTGGTATATCAAAGTGGGGTAGTTCAAGTAAAACAAGGAACAACGATCTCTGTCATAGATGTGAAAAGTCAAGGCATTTCATCAAGGACTACCCACTCGCAAAACAGGAGCAATACAAGCAAAATTTTGACAAAGCAGGAAAAAGGAACCCGGTTCTAGATAAAAGGTTCAATCAAAAAAGTGCTACATACAATATTGTTAAGCAGGCTCTTACTGCTTGGGGAGACTCCTCGAGTGAATCTAAAAGGGAATCAGATGCAGAAAACAGTTCCATGATGGAAGTGGAAACTAAAGCAACAAAGTATGATTCACTGTTCGCGCTGATGGCACAGTCAGATGATGATGATGAAGAAGATGAAGACGATGAGGTAAACTTCAGGAATGTTTAGAGAAATCTAAAATCCTATTCTTCTAAGAAGCTAAGGTCTTTATCTAATGTCCTCATTGATGCCTATTATAGCCTTGTAAATGATAAGGAGATCCTGACCGTAGAACTAGGAGGGGCCGAACAATCTAGAGATGATCTAATGGTCTGTGAAGTGGACTTAAATGAGACCATAGCTAATCTTGAGCAAGAGAATGAAGCCTTGAATGAAAAAATAACTAGTGTGGAAAATGAGAGAGACGATCTGATGGTAGTAGTTGTTGATCTAAAAGAAACAATAGAAGGTCTTACCAATGAGAAACACACCTTAGAAGAAAAAGTTGCATCTACTGAAGAGGAAATGGATGATTTGTTAGTAATATGCACTGATCTAGAGGAAACCGTTGAGGGACTCAATAGAGAACATATGAATGTAAGTCTTGGGAAAGGGAAGGAAGTAGCCAGTGAGTTGCACATCATGCTTGAAAAGGAGTTAACTGTTGTAAAAACCAGTCTCTGTAGTGAACTCGAGAGTAATCAACAACTCCAAGCTGAGTTGGAGAAAGTAAGAAATGATCTTGAGAAATCCCTGAGGTGGACCTGGTCCTCAAATGCTATCACTACCATGTATCTCAACAATAGTGGGAACAAGCAGGGCATCGGGTTCCAAAGGGAGAAAGCTCCCTACAACCCACATAGCAAGTATGTCACTGTACCTGATAACTAGCTATGTACCCATTGTGGGAACAATGGACATTTTAAAGAAAAGTGCCAGGCTAGGGTTCAGTCTGCTTAGAAGAACAAAGTGTTTACTGATAGAGTGACTACTAACAAAGGACCAGGTACTACTCGCAAAAAGCGGATGTTGCCTGCATGGACTAGGAAATCCCTCATTCATCCTTTTCATAATAACAAGGGACCCAAACTAGTTTGGGTTCCTAAATCTAACCCTTGATGTGCATGAGCAGGGAACAGTGAGAGAAAGCGGACTGTGATGGACTATGGACAGTGGATGCTTAAAGCACGCAGCTGAAAACATCATGAATTTCTTCTCACTGAAAGCCCTGCAGGAAGGGAATATATTCTTGAGAAGGAAGTAAAGGGTACATTCTCAGTGGATGAAAAGGTAGAAAGGTTCTTTCGGCACTCAAGTGGGAACGAGCACTATGTGAATGGCCTAAAAAGTGCAACTACCAATCTGATAACTCGCCAAATGGTCTTAGTGGACAAAGGAAACAAGAACATTCACTCCTACTAATCATGAATCTCCACAAGTTGGCCGTATGAGGTGAGTGAAGTTGCAACCATGGCATGAAGGATTGGCATATGCAAACTTCTCACCTTCGAATAAATTAACTCAGCCGGACTTGGTCCATGGTCTGCCAAACTCAAATGTCACCTGGATATGAGTTCACAAAATGATGGAGGAGGGGGAGAAGGGATCACTCACAATTTCTCAACACCAAGGACTCCACAGCAAAATGGTGTAGCTGAAAGAAAAACGGAACTGAAAAATGCTGCATGGATAGTGCTCATCGCCTATGGAATCGCCTAGAAATTCTAGGCAAAAGGAGTGAATACTTCTCTCTACTTTGAGAACAAGTGTCGAACCAGGTCCCTTCTAAATTAAAACCCACTAGGAGCTGCCTAATGGAAGAAAATGCCTTGTTCTTGACAATAGGATGGATCAGCTTGGGAAGCTCAATGCGAAAAAGATGAATGAAGGAATCTTTCTGGGGTACAATCCACAAAATAAGGCCACAAAGTCTCCAACAAAGGGCACACTAAATGGTAGGAGGTGCTCATGGGGTATTCAACAAGACACTCTCCCCTGCCAAGAAAGAAATGGTGAGGATCAATATGATGAACCAATCCTGTCTCTGGGAAATATCTGAGGCTTCAAATAGGGAGGATGATAAAGTGAGCAAGATGAAGGAGATTGGCGAAAGACAATGCAACATCATCCTCCACGTCTCACAAAGAACCTGGTATGTCACCTACTACCACTGAAGCTGAAGAAAGAGTAAAGATGCAGCTCATGGCATTGCACAAGCAGCAGAACATAAAGTGTGGGGAAATCAAATCAACCTCCACATCTCCCTCTTCAATCAACTTCTGTCTCAAATTGAAAATCCAAAGGTTCCTATCTGCGTAACAAGCCAATCACTCCCTTTCACTCTAGATCTAGATAAGAATGTTGTCCTATGGAAAGGAAAAGTGCTTTTTGGAACATTTCACCTGTCATGTTTTATACCTTATCTTCTGGGAGACAAGGAAGAAAAACAAAATGGCCTCATCAACAACTGGAGAGAAATTTCAAAAAAAAAGAAACAAAAATAAGAGGATCAAACACATTGAAGGGTGAGATCTTCTTTTGAGGGTCAATATAAAGAAGGGATTGATCGATGAAAAGCATTATAGAATAGAAGACCAAACTCCAGATATCTGCATCAAAGCCTCAAGTAGAGAGTATTCTGGATAAATCAAGGTGAAGATGGGGTTACAAAGAATCTAATGAAGAACCTGATCCTCCATCTGTTGGCTGTGTAAGCCACTATCAGGTAAAGGTAGCTAAAGTGTTTTCTGACCAAGCCTAACTCACATCAATACCGTTGTAGGTAAAAACGCATGACGATCATAGAAGCTAAAGGTGCAGTTATGAACTGTGAGAGGGGAGCTGCTAGAACCTTGTTTAAAAGATTGCTCTGGCATCAGGTTCCTGTATCTCAGGTTAGCAGTAATGTGCTTAATTCTGCATGCCCTTTCTAAACAAAAAAAATAAAATAAATATTTTGTAATTCAGCTGCCACATCATCTGACTTTTCAACGTGTGTGTATCATGTCTTGTCTTTCAAATCCTTTCATCCCCTCTACACGGTAACACTTCCCCACAAACCTATCACCGTTTTTAGGACTATTCAGAACCTGTTTCTCTCTCCACTCATCATTAGACCTTCTTCCAATAAAACTTTCTTTGTCTCTCACTGCAAGTCATGAACCTTCATCTCCTTTGTATAGCCAGGATCTTCTCCCCATCTCTCTCTTTCTCTCTCTGCTCATCTACCAAGTACTCATCTAATGGCGATCGAACAATCATCTCATTCTCCCGCCATTAACACTACTCCCACTTCGTCATTATCCTTAAAGTCATCCCCAGAGCGTCATTATTTCACGCCTTCTACCACCTTACCCACTCCTGGTTCTTCCTCCACTCCTACAGTTTTTCTATTTCTGATAAACCTTGTTTACCACTAGTTTGAGAATCCTATATCTAGTCAATCCTTCAATCTCATCAAAGACCACACAGGAGGTTTTACTCCTCAAGTGTCAGAAGCCCCTGAGGATGTTCTTGGCCAGTATCTGAACTCCTCCATGTTGGACTCAGTGACTCTCAAGGAGTCACCAGAAAAGGAAGCAGCTCATAACATCATGGCTATAGCTGCTGAGAGTCTGATGAATGAAGGAGCATATCTCTCTTCTGAGTACCAGGGGGACGAAATTCCATTCCTAGGAGATGTAAGAACCACAACACTCCTTGAGTCCTTGACTCATGAGATATTCTCAGAAAAGTCGTCTGATGAACTTGATTCTCTTCCATGCAAACTCACTCCTGCACCTCCTGTTCACTCTAAGCTCTTAGAGTCCTCCTCCAAATCACCCACCACCAGGTCACTACAGTAGGAGAGTTTTGAATCCTCATTGTAGAAAAGTAAGAGGAGTGTCAAGACAAGGAAAAAGAGGAAAATGAATCCAAAGGATTTCATCAAGAGTGTATTAGTAAACCGGACAAACAAAGATGCTTCTAAAGAACCTATTTCCTTAATACAACAATCTATGATAGTTGAGGAAACTATTGAAGAATAGAAAATGTCATCTGTGAAGCACAACAGCAAGTCTAAACGGAGTCCAACTAAGCTAGCTGTGTCTGCAGACAATACTGTGGGGATGGCAAACTAGAAAGGAAAGTCTGCTGAAGGGTCTAGCAAACAACAAGGGGAAACTGGTAAGGAACCTGGTTCAACAAGGTCCATGACCTGTGATGGTGTCCTATGGCAGCAGAGATTAAGAACTCAAAAAGTATTGTGGGGTCGTACATTTGATCCAGCAATTTCGGAGATGGAAGGCATGAGACAAATTCTGGAGATTGTGGAATTTCAACAATGGGAACATCTGTTTGAAGGGAGCATGCCTCTGGTGTACGAAGATGCAATGCAAACCTTCTACGCATCTATTTTCACTGTTGAGGGGGATCATATCTATACGCTTGTAAATGGAGTGGACATTGTACTCAACGCTTTAACGTTGGGAAAGGTTCTTAGAATTCTGTGTGAAGGTGTGTCCTCAGTTAAGGGTGTCTGTGGAATAAACATTCAGATAGCTATCATGAAAGAGCAAGCTATTCAATAAGGGAACAGGTCCATAAGAAGGTATTTCTTCCTGAGTTCCAGTTTCTTTTTTAACTGTTCAATAAAGTACTCTTACCCCACTCTAAGAGGCACTCTATTGCTACAAAATCGGATATGGTCCTAATGGAAGTGCTTGATGAGTTTGTCCCAATCAATTTGCTAGCAATCATGATAGACCATATGCAGAAGGTGGCAAACTTTAAGGGTGGAAATCATGGGCTACCTTATGGCTTTCTCCTCACTCAGGTGTTCAAATTCTATAAGGTCCCCTTGGGAAATCCCAGAGGGGGCACACGCAAGTAGAATTCTTCTTTAAGACCACTATAGAAGAATGTGAATGTATAGAAAAAGTTGTTGGAACCATCTCGACCATTTCTCACCTGATCAACGCTCTAAATGCAGCCTCTAAGGAAATAAGAAGGCCGAGGGCTCGAAATGCCATACTAGAAACTCAGCTCAGTCAAGCAGCTAAAGGACCTAATTCTGTACATGAGGAGGTTGCCCGATTGACAAAGGAAAATGAGAGACTTCGGGCTCAATTACTTGAAGAACAACTGTCTGCAAATGCTATACTGGACCTAGTTCTCAAAACCATTGTTGTCTCTTCCTCCAAGCCTCCTTCCTTTAGTGTTCCCTAGTATCCTCCTAGTATCAAGCTATTTTTGCTCCAACATCCTGTGGCTGCTGTTTTACTTTTGTTTGCTTGTTTTTGTGATGGCATGTTGAACTTAACCATTACTGCTGTTGAATTTCTCAGTCCAATGCAAACATTAATAAAAATAGCTCCCCTTTCTTTGCCTGTAAAATACTGTGTTCCTCTGGCTTCTCTTTTCTGTCATGTTGTGTGCACATATGTGCTGTTTTTTATACCTGTGCTTTTTAATGATGCCAAAAGGGGGAAGCGCAAGTTGAGGGGGTAATATGAGGGGGTAATATGCTTGTGTAAAGGTGAGGGAACAATCAAGTCTGAGATTAAGGGGGAACTACAATCACAAAGAGGGAGATCTAAGATTAAGGGGGAATTGGCATCTCATCTGGTTATTTCTGCTCTAAACAAATACTATCCATGCCTAAGTTTATCATCATCAAAAGGGGGAAATTGATAGGTTTTCAATATCTTAGCCTTATGCTTATTATGTTTTGATGATCTAACAAACTTATCATAAAGAACCAGATAAAGAACCTGGCTCATAAGATACATTTCATATGAACTGGTCGAAGTCTGAAAATCAGCAAATGGATGAACGACCACAAGGAAGAACACAATAGGGACCTGGTGACCTGGTCCCTTAGGGTTCTCTAACACAAACAAGTCAGTGACTGTATACAATCAATATAAAGAGGAACACAACAAGGACCTGCTCCCTTAAAGTTCTCTAACAGAAGTACAAGTCAAGTACATAGCTGGAATGTAGCAGAAGAAAGTGACCATCTGACAACTGTCACAGAAAAGGAACACAACTAGGACCTGGTGCGTTGGTGTGTCCTATCAGAAGTACAAAGTCCACTATCCAGTTGGAACACAATTGCCCAGAAGTGGTTGTGCAGACAGTACAAAAGTCATTTCTCATTGGGAAAAAGTGAACACCAAGAGTTGACATCACTATCCATTGTGCTATCTTTTGTGATAAAACAACCTAGTGCAAGACAAACCATTCTTTGTGCATTCAGTGATATTCTCTCAAGAAGCAAAAGTATTCATCCGACATTGAAATCACTGGTGTGTCAAGAACAAGAAGACAACTCCACTAAGGATCAGTTTCTAAATGATTTTATGTATATCCATAGTTGAGTTGTAATATTGTTATTTGTTCATCATTGTAATTCCTAGTTTGCTTTCTTAGAAGCATTGTCTTAAGAACAAATCAAATTCGTGAACTTCTGAGTTTATGTTGTGACTAGGGATAGTCATAAGTTTAAATCCTTTGTAACTAGGAGAGTTATAGAGTGGCTTGTGGTGGTTGCATCACAAATTAGTATGAAGTCTTTGCAATATGGTGTTTGCAAAGTGTCTTGTAATAGGTAGATTACAAGTTAGTAGAGTTAAAAGCCTACAAGAGTAGGTCGTGGATTTTTGATCCCCTTGTGTGGGATTTTTCCACGTAGAAAATCTCTTGCCTTCTTTACATTCAGTCTTTACTGCATTCTACGTATCATCTCATAGAGGACCAGGTACTCTATAGTTTGGTGGACTCATATAAACTAACACCTGTGATTTGTGACTCCGTTGTTCCTATGGCACTGTTTAGTGACCCTATCTTGTTGATATATGTGTTGTCACCATGTGATTAAGTAACCGAGCTATCAATTATGCTATATATCGTGTTTAGGCTTTATGTTGATATTGTTAGGACTCATAGTGGTCGTTTCTTGCTGTTATCTTACTGACATTATTGATATTTCGTACTCAGTCATATTCATGCATTCATATCATATATCAGTCTTAGTTGTTGTTTATTAATACATCATATTATTGTTATCGGGATAGTTTCATGACATTATGAGCCCGTGAGTGAGACTGGAGATATTGATGACTGAGTGAGGCCGAGGGCCTAATTATGAGGTTATTGATACAATAGCATGTGAGTTGTCCGTGCAGATTATAACGCTTGGGCTGAAGGAGCTCCTCCGACATCTGCACACCCCCCAGTGAGCACGGATGATATACTGAGGGATGGATTTCCCTAGACACGGATTTGTCCTAAGTACTTGATACTTGGAGATGAATTTCTCCATAGGGTTGGATTGCCCTATTTCCTCGTTACTGGATGACTTATAGTTAGTGTTGTATATGTTTTGGGATGGATTTTCTCTGGGCTATATGGGCCATATATAGTACCGAGTGGTTAAGCATGATGAGTATAAAGTGTGAGATAGTTAGATTGAGTACTTTGAGAGTATGAGTACATGATTCATCTCTGAGATACATGGCATTGGCATGCACACATGACATACAGGCGTAGAGATGCATTTTTCCTCGTGCTGTCCGGTATCACGTCATTCATGATTCTTCATACATATTGATATGTGGGTATAAAGAGGTATTTCACACTTTCTATCTAGAAAGAAAATGAAAAATCTTATTTATGGTGAAAAGGATTTTTAGATAAATTACAATTTTCAAACTATCTCATATTTTATGATGATTTCTACATGGGATTTGAGTTTTTTTACCAATATTCTTGAAAAACGAAACTATTATCAGAAAACTGTGAAAAATCTAAGCATTTATATCTCAGAGTTACTTTCTTATATGCTCTACGTTGTTATGAACTACTATTGGTTATTGGTGTTGGACCTGACCTATATTCCAGCTCGTCATTACTTTCAACCTAAGGTTAGGTTTGTTACTTACTCAGTACATGGGGTCATTTGTACTGATAATACACTTCTGCACATTGTGTGCAGAAGTTGGCTGCTGTCGTTGTTGTGCTCGATGGTTGCCGGATTGAAGATGTACATGCATTCCTGTTGTAGCTGCCTCTTGTTCATGGTAGCCGTAGAAATTATAAAACTATGTTTATGTACTTTTTAAACAGAAGATGTATTTACTTCATATCAGCTTTGTAAATTCTATTCTTAGAAGCTCATGATTTGTATTACCAGTTCTTGGGAAATGTATAAGTTTCAGATAATTTCTTCAATTTAATTAATTTAGTAATTTAATTGGAAATGGATAATTGTTAATTGGATTACCTAACGGGTTGGGTTAGGTACCATCATGACTGGTGGATTTTGGGTCGTGACAGGAACTAGGTTTCTTTTCAGCTTCCTCATTCATATTTACCACTGGGACGACCTTTCATGCACAACTTTTCCATCTTTACCGGCCTTCTCTTTCTCTTGCTCCTTTGACTCTTCTTGAGAGCAGACTCCAGAGCCTCTTTTTGCTGCAGCCAAGTAATGGGTCGCTTAGGGGGTTAACTCTGGAGTAGCAACTGGCTTACTCTTAGCCTTGATAAAACTAACATATGCCAAATCATCTACGTCTTCTTCACTATTAGAATTCATCTCATGCACCATCATATTCAGAGGCTCAACATAGAAGTGGGGAGAAGGATCCGGATCAACACTGACTTGGGGAGATGGCCCTTGACTTGGATCCTCCACGGAGGGATCAGGTTCTTCACTTGGGACCCTAGTAGTGTCATCTTGAGAAGATTGTTCAAAAAGAACAAGTACTCCTCAGTCTTCTGTGGACTGAGGCTCTTCCCCCTTAAACTCAGACACTCCTCCACCTTCCTCTACAACAACCCCTTCTGAAGCAATGGAAAGCATATTTTCTATCCCCTATCTTTCTTGTGGTTTCATGGAAATTTCATAAGAGGGACGAGTGATACCTGTAGAATTATGGCCTGTCATGGTTGTCTCAGCCTCTTCATAACTAATCACTGGATCTCCACTCGAGTGCCCAAACATGGAGAGAGTTGATAATTCCTGAACAAGGTTCCCTTATTTACCCTATTCACCCTTTTTACTCTGTTTGACTGGTGAGACTGGAGGAGGATAAACATTCTCAACCTTTCTCAGATAAGAAATAGAATTAGAGTGGGTAGTAGAGGGAGTGGAGCGTGGAGGAGACTTTTCTTTAGGGTTTGGACTAGTGATTGTGTTGGGAGAGGAGTTCACCGCTGGAATGCTGATTGGTGAGGACTCAATCACAGTGTTGTCAGGCACACGTGAGGTTGCTTGATTTTCAGACATGGTGAGATTGTACTCGAAGGATTGTGGATTTGAGAAGAGAGAAGACAAAGAGGAGATTTTGAAAGGGTTGTGATGTTGATTTATTTTTGATGAGGGACCAATTCTGAAACAGCGACTACCTTTTTCTTTGGGAGTTGTATCGTTCAGAAAAAAGGTGTGATGCTTTGGATGAAAAGATACAACTTAAAGAGACTGTCACACTGATGATGATTGACATTGTTTTGTCCATTTTAAATTGTTTATGAAGAACAAAAAAACTACTAACCTGTACCAAGAAAACCAGGTTCCCTGATAGGTCTGGCAAGTGAGTTTAACCCCTTTTTCAGCATGCACTACAACATCTGCTTCTGTAGTCATTATGCGTGTCTACCTGTAACGGTATAGAGGTGAGTTAGACTTAGCCAGAAAACACTTTAGCTAACTTTTACCTGACTATGACTTTCATAACCAATCATGAGGAACCAGGTTCTCAGTTGGGTTTTATCATCTCTAGTGCAAGGCGATTTTTCTTGGAATATTTTCTTTCTAGGGCTTTGGTGAAGATTTTTGTGACTTGATCTTCAGCAATCAATGTATTTGACCTTCTTGAGTTGGACTCAAGTTCTTCCAATTTGCTACTTGGTCTACAACATTTGAGCACAGCAGGAGGTTGATGATACATATTCTGCTTCAGCTGTTGAGAGTGCCTTTGAACTTTGCTTCCTTGAGCCTCATGAGACAACACAGGAACCCAGAGAATGTCCCATTTCAGGTGAGCTTTTCCTATCCATTACTTGAAGTATAGTAGAGAACCAGGTCCTATGTTACTCTAAGATATCTCCAAATTCTTACACCAGCCTTCAGATGAGACTCCTTTGGATTTGACTGAAACCTTGCACAGAACCCAACTCTAAGCACGATGTTTGTTCTACTTGCAGTGAGATATAGGAGTGATTCAGTAATGTCTCTATGCATGGTTTGATTTAGAGGAGAACCAGGTTCATCCATGTCTAGGCGTGTAGCTGTGGCAATGAGAGTGCTGATGACTTGTGATGCTTCTATGTCAAACCCTTTTTGACAACTTGCTTTTTAGCTTTTGTTGTTGTAGTTGTGGGACCAGGTTCCTTGCTGGAATCAATGCGCGTTCTCCACCTTGATCAATATTTCTGTTCTCTCTTAAGATGAGTACATCAGAAGGATTTCTCCATCTCTTTTAGCATAAGATTTTTCAAAGCTGATCCTTTCCATTATTGAGAGCATAACAATTGTACCTAGATCTCCTCAAATGAGTCAGCAACTTTGGTCAATATGTTTGCAATCCCTCTATCAAAAATATTGACCATGCTCAATCTTCAAGAGTCCTATTCTTATTTCCACAACTCCATCTGCTGTGGTGTTCTTGGAGCTAAGAGGTTGAATAATTCTTCTTTGAATACAACATTCTTCTATTCTGGCATTATCCAAATCTGTTCCATGATCTGATCTGATGTAAACCCCATTTGTTTCTATCTATACTTGGATCTTCTTGACAAAAGCCACAATTACTTGAAAGATCTCGTCCTTGGTTCTGAAGAACAGAGTCCAAGTGGACTTGGAGTAGTCATTCACTGTCAATAGATATATCTTCTTTCTTTTATGTTAGGCTCTCTCACTACTCCATACATATCCATATGAGGAAGATCATTTGGCCTTGAGGTGTTGACTGCCCCTTTTTGGGGCTTAAATGGAGATCTGACATACTTTCCGTTTGCACAGACATTGCACATTTTGTGTTCCTTGATACTCAACTTGGTCAGATCACAAACCAGGTCCTTCAGGGCCAGTTTATGCAGTGATCAAACACTTGCATATCCCGGCCTTCTGTCCCATAGTTCAACATTGTTTTCAACAGCTCTCAACCAACTTATATCACCACTCTGCAGAGGCTCAAACCCAGAAACATAAGTATTCTTGTATTTTTTGGCTACAACATCACCTCACCAGTCACAGGATTTGAGATTGCACATATCCTGGACAAGAATTCCACTTTATTTTCCTTGAGACATATCTTCCAACTCCTAAAGTGTACCCCTTTTAGCTATTTTCAAAAGGGTACACTTTTTCCTTGCAGGGCTTTTAGTGAAGGAAAATTGATCGTATTTTCAGTCATGTACTTTGAGCAGCTGCTGTCTATATGTCATTGTTGGATGCTCACCTTCACTGTTCCCTACACAAGGAAATCAAGGGTTAGATTTAGGAACCCAAACAAGTTTGGGTCCCTTGTTAAGAGAGAAGGGATGAATGAGTGCTCTCTTAGTCCAAGCAGGCAAAATGTGTTTCCTATTTGAAGGACCAGGTCCTCTAGCAGTAGTTACTCTCTCAGCAATGACTTTATTTTTCTAATAAGACTGAACCCTGGCCATGAAATTTTCCTTGAGGTGCCCATTGTTACCACAGTGGGTACATAGCAAATTGTCGGTTATAGTAACGTACTTGCTATGAGGGTAGTAGGGAATCTTTTCCCTTTGAAACCCAATCCCCTGCCTGTTTCCCCCGTTGTTGGTGTACATGGCAGTGATAGCATCAGAGGACCAGATCCACTTAAGCATTTTTTCAAGGTCACTCTTTACCTTCCCTAGTTCTTCCTGAAGCTGTTTGTTTTTCTTAAGCTCAGCACACAGACTAGTCTTCACCAAATTCAACTCATTTTCAAGCTTAATGTGTGCTTCACTTGCAACTTCCTTTCCCTTTTCAGAGTTTACAGGCCTATTTACCATTTTAAATTCCTCAATTGTTTCTTTCAAGTGTACTACCACCACTACTAGGTCATCTCTTTCTTGCTCAATAATAGCAACTCTCTTAGTCAAGGTTTCTTTTTCTTCACTTGCACACTCAATGGTCTCTTTTAAGTCCACCACAACAAGCATTAGATCATCTCTTTCATGTTCTATACCTGCAATTTTCTCATCTAAGGCATTCTTTTCTTTTGCAGGTTCTCTATTGTTTCTTTCAAATCGATACAACAACTACTTAAGTCATCTCTGGTTTGTTCAGCTTCCCCTAGTTACAAAGTTAATGCATCTTTATTATTGATAAGGCTATGGTATGCATCAATTAGCACATTTGCTAATAACATGAGCTTTTTAGGAGAATAAGATTTCAGATTTCTCTGAACATTCAGAAAGTTTACCTCATCATTGTCGTCATCTTCATCGTCATAAGATTGAGCCATTAAAGCAAAGATTGAATTCTTAGTTGTTTTATTTTGCATTGCCATCATTGAACTACCACCATGGTCGTTTTCTTCTTTTGATTCGCTGGGGAAGTCTTCCCATGCAGCAAGAGCTTGCTTGACAACATTGTCAGCATCTTTCTTCCTCTTGTAACATTTGTCATGAATCGAGTTCCTCTTGGCTGCTTTATCAAAGTTGTTATTGTACTGATCTTGCTTTAGGAGGGGGCAATCTGTTATATCTCACATTTTCGTACGTAAAAGTTTCGTCTTCAGTTATTTGACATAGACTCGAGGATGAGATTATCTTGAGGTTAACATATTTACGCTATTTATAACAAGTGATAAATAAGTGTCATGAAGGATAAATGGTACACGAATTAAAGAAAACGAGTTTCGTTGAAAATGACCAATTTGGGATAAAGTGCGGGTCGATACTACCCGATAATTATGGACTAGTACCATACAAGTTAGCCATATGGCCATGATAATATATATATATATATATATATATATATATATTTAAAATGAGTAGTATTTTAAGTAATTTGGGATATTTTTTTAAATTATGCGGGTAATTGATTAATTACCGTGTAACAAGACATTACCCAGTTAACTAATAAGTGGATAAAAATTTATAAATTATTTCCCCCAATACGTGGCAAGAAGCCACAAATCAAGAAGTGACTAAGCAGTCACTTAT
This sequence comes from Nicotiana sylvestris, assembly GCF_000393655.2. Lineage (NCBI taxonomy): Eukaryota > Viridiplantae > Streptophyta > Magnoliopsida > Solanales > Solanaceae > Nicotiana > Nicotiana sylvestris. The sequence goes on from NC_091059.1 coordinate 40,943,396, forward strand.
GCCTAAGTGGCAACCTAGGAATGAATAATTATCCAAAAATAAGACACATATACAAGTCTTATAATTCAATATGGAACAAATAAGGAGGATACAAAGTAATGTTACTCATTTCAAAAAGAAAGCAAGAAGGATTCCATTCTTAATTTGAAAGGTTGGAAGCTAATTCTTCATAAAGGAAAACGTTGAAGCAGAAGCATTTCGTCCAAATTTCAAAGAATCAAAGAAAGATTTCGTTCCTCAATTCGAAGCACAGAAGCTTAATCCGATTTTTGGGTTCTAAGTTCAATCCACGAAGGTTTCCAATGGAATATTATACGGAGTTTTTCCTATTCCAGGTATGTTAAGGCCATCCCTTCTTTCTTTTGGCATGGTCCAAATTATACCGAAAAAACAAGCAAACGCATAGTTTCCATAAATTACTCTATTCATAGAAATATTAAGGGTGTTTATATTCTTGATTCCCTATGAAAATTATTATTATCTTCTGTTCATGGGTCTCAGAATAATATGCAGTTGAAAGAGTTTATCCGAAAGGAATATTGAGATTATTACGTATTTTTCATGCATTTCACCCATTTATACATGTGCATTGACCCATGACAAGATGGCGTTATATACGTGTATATATGTATATGGGATATGGGAAAAGGTTACGGTGTTATATACGCACCACCACCTGATTAGCTGGTATATGTTGATGATGTTTCCTACAGTGGCCGAGACGATATGATGGGATGCCCTTAGTGACTTGATGATATTATGTACACCCATACCTATGCATGACACAACATTTATACGCATGTGCATGACGTTATAAACGTTTTAGAATTTACAAAGTTATTCAGATTTAAAGATGTGTTTCTTTATTACATGTTTCATCTATGTCTTTTACGTACTAATTTTCATGCCTTACATACTAAGTACATTTTTCGTACTGACGCCCTATTTCACGAGGCTTGCGTTTCATGCCTGCAGGTGCAAGTAGGCAAGCTGACGGTCCCCCTTTTTATGATCTGTGATCAGCGAGAGTTGGCGTGCTCCACTTGATCCAGAGCTGCTTTGATTTTGGTATGATATATATATATGGGTATGACGTGGCTCAGTACTGTCTTTGTACATTTATGTTTCTATTAGAGGTCCGTAGATAGTATGTCTAGTTGGGTTGTGTGTGGCCTTGTCGGCTTTCAGTTTTGGATGTATAGTTGTCTATAGAAGCCTTGCCGGCTCGCCCACTATATTCTGCATATATATGTACATATGCCTAGTTGGTAGGTTTCCTTCATGTATGTTATTTTCGTAACTCAACCGATGTTATTCAGGTTCATATCTTAGACGTAAGCTTAGGGGTGTTTGACAGGTTGGACTCATACACCCGTCGTGGTCCATCGGTTTGGGTCGTGATAAAAGTGGTATCAGAGCAATTCTGTACTAGGTTTGTCTACAGTCCTTGCCTAGTAGACTCTTGTTTATGGGTGTGTTGTGCACCACACTTATAAATAGGAGGCTACATGACATATAGGATGTTATCCTCTCTTTTATCTCAGATCGTGCGATACAAGAATTCATATTCCTAACGATATGTTATATTTTCAGAAATGCCTCCAAAGAGTATGGCCGCCCAAAAGGGAAAGTCTGTGGCTGGTGATACTACTAGTCGAGCACCATGAGTTACCAGGGATCGGGGAGAGTCTCATGGTGAGGTTCCATCTTAGACTTCACATACCCCGCCTTTTCCAGAAGAGCTCCGAGGGGCACCAGCTCCAGCGCCCCCCTGTACATTCAGCACCTCAGCTGGATGCACCGGGTCAGGAGATGAGAGATGCTATTTAGTTATTGACCCGATTAGTAGCCGCACATGCTCGATATTAGAAAGTAGGTATTGGTCATGCAGATAGGTCCGTGAGTGCAAGGGTTCATGACTTTATAGACCCTTCGGTATTCACTAGAGCAGATCCAAATGAGGACCCTCAAGTATTTATTGATAGAATGTAGAGGACATTAAGGGTAATGAAGGCCACTGCGACTGAGTCAGTTGAGCTAGCTTCCTATAGACTTTGAGATGTTGCAGTTAATTGGTATGAGTCTTGAGAATTGTCCAGAGGTGAGGATGCCCCTCCAGCAGTATGGCAGGAGTTTACAGAAGCTTTTCTTCGTCATTATCTGCCACCAGAGCTTAGGCGGGCCAGAGTTGATAGGTTCTTGACCCTTCGACAGGGTAACATGAGTGTTCGGGAGTACAGTCTTCAGTTTGATTCATTGGCCAGGTATGCTCCCACTATTATATCTAAGATGGAGTATTGGGTTCACCGGTTCGTGATAGGATTAGAGACTCACTTTCTTAATGATTGTATGTCGATCTCACTTTAGCCAGACATGGATATTTCTTGTATTCAGGCATACGCTCAGGGTGTAGAGGAGCGTAAACAGAAACTGAGGGCCAATCGTGAGCATGATAGGGCCCAAAATAAGAGAGCTATGTCTTCGGGTCCTTTTGGTGAGTTTCGAGGTGGTTAGAGGCAATAGTACCCGAGGTATCAAGCCCAGCCATTGGCTAGTGCACCCCCTCAGTTTGGCGGTAAGAGATTCGATCGTTCCACATATTCAGGGTCTGGTCAAAATTTCAGGGCCTCAGGTTCCCAGTATAGGGGTGAGTCAAATCAAATAAGGTCGTCCTTGCCACGATGTGCTCAATGTGGTAAGCAGCATACAGGGCAGTGCCGTATGAGATTAGATATTTGTTATACATATGGTTATCCGGGCCACGTTATGAGGGATTATCCGATGAGAGGTGATGCAAGCATAGCTCAGCCAGTGGGATCTGTAGCTGGTTCGTCATCATCAGTACGCCCCCCTGGGCAAGGTCCACAAGCACCAATGAGTCGTGGTAGAGGCGGAGCATCTAGTTCGAGCAATCCTCAGAACTGCATTTATGCGTTAGCAGGGCGACAAGATCAGGAGTCATCGCCCGATGTTGTTATAGGTATATTATCAGTCTTCTCATATGATGTATATGCACTGATTGACCCAAGTTCCACCTTATCATACATTACTCCGTTAGTTGCTAGTAAATTTTGAATAACACCTGAATTGGTTAAACCTTTTGAGGTGTCTACACCTGTTGGGGACTCAGTGATAGCCAAGTGGGTATATAGGGGTTGTATAATAGTAGTTCATGGTCGATCTACCGTAGCAGATCTAATCAAGTTAGATATGGTAGAATTTGATGTGATTATAGGTATGGATTTTTTGGCTTCTTGTCATGCCAACATTGATTGTAGAGCAAAGATAGTCAGATTTCAATTTCCAGGGGAGGCTATTTTGGAGTGGAAAGGTAATATGACATCACCGAAAGGAAGATTCATTTTCTATCTCAAGGCAAGGAAGATGATCAATAAGGGCTGTATTTATCACTTAGTTCGGGTTCAGGATATGGAAGTGGAATCACCAACCATTCAGTCCATCCCTATGGTGAATGAGTTTCCCGATGTTTTCTCGACAAGCTTCCGGGTCTTCTGCCAGAGCGAGAAATTGAGTTTGTTATTGACCTACTACCAGATACTCACCCAATATCTATTCCTCTATAGAATGGCCCCCGCAGAGCTGAAAGAGTTGAAAGAACAACTAAAGGACTTGCTTGAAAAAGGCTTTATCAGACCTAGTACGTCACCGTGGGGGAGCACCTGTTTTGTTTGTGAGAAATAAAGATGGTTCCTTACGAATGTGTATTGATTATAGATAGTTGAATAAGGTGACGATCAAGAATAAGTACCCGCTCCCGAGAATTGATAATTTATTTGATCAGTTGCAAGGTGCCAAGTGTTTTTTAAAGATATACTTGAGGTTCGGGTACCATCAGTTATGGGTTAAGGATGAAGATATTCCGAAGACAACATTCAGGACTAGATATGTGCACTTTGAGTTTTGGGTTATGTCGTTCGGTCTGACCAATGCCCCAACAGTATTCATGGATTTGATGAACTGTCGACACCCCCTTTTCCCTCCTAAAAGAAGGCGAAATCGGGTTTACGACATTATGGACAAAACAACTCTTATTCCCTTTCGAGGAATCGGGTTATGGAATTTGAAGAGTCGCCACCTAATGATTATAGTACATTAGGACACTTTTAAAGAAGATAACATTTTTTGAAAGATAAACCAGAGTTCGGGTAAGGGCTTGAGATTATCTCGAGGGGAAGGTGTTAGGCACCCCTAAAGATCCACTAGGAAGAGTAGGAATAAACAAGCAAAGTTTGCATATAACAAGTTGAAAAATTTTGAAAGAAGAAAGACACAAGTGATTTTAAAAGGAGAAAGCTTAGTTAAAGAAAACACTAATTTAAGAAAACATTGATAACTAAAGAAGGAGAAAAGGGGTCCTAGGTTTAAATATAATATGAATCAGTTTGGTGCAATACCCAGCAATCATTCTCGCACGAGATATTAGCGCACCGTCATCATCTCCATATTCTACCCTTCCCGCCCCGTAAAGGTTAATTAAATGTGTGGATTGGTAGCGAGTGCTTATTGCGTGCTATTACCCGTCCCGTCCTATAAGTCCTAGAGGGTATTTAGGACCATTATTCCTATAAGGTAAGGACTAGGTTGAACCCTTAGGTTTAAATGTCAAAATACTAGGCGACATACAAAACAAATAAGACTTCATGTAAGGGATCAAATAAAGGCATGTAAGAGGCTCAAATGTCCCTCCACGGATAGACATATAATTAGCACGTCTCAATCACATTTAAGGTCTAAAGAAATGAGAGTTAAAAGCAGGAATATTAAAGATAGGTTTTGGCAGAAATCAAAAGTTTGATCGAAATTTTCAGAAGTATAACTAAAAAATGGCAGTAGGTATATAATAGTTTAGGAATTAGTAAAAGACATATTGAAACACTTTCAAAATATAGTAATGATGTAGTAAAATAGCACGATTCTGGACAAGCAAACAACCCAGTAGAAGACATGATAAAACATTTGCATGATTCCGAGAGTATGTCAAAATGGGACTGGAGTTTTAATAGAAATCAGAGTAATCCTCAGCGAGGCAAACAAGGAATGGAGTTCAGTAGTTTAAGAAAGAGACGGAGTAGTCTGAAAACTGGCAAAACAAAATCAATCAATTTTATTAGGCCTAAAGCTTGCCTAGGCGTCGTATGTATTGCCTACTTGAAAGGTGAGCATGCATATTAATCCAGGTTTAAGGAGAGGAGGCATAGTTCATCAGACTTATGTTGTTAAATTAGACAAATTAGTGAGGCGTTCAGAAATTGCAACTCAAATGAAGATCCTAAGTAACATGATGTCTAATGCACATAAAGCTCCTAAAACATGGTCCCTAAATGCAGTAGCAATTTGTATAACAGGTTGTTAATAATCGTGATTACAAAGTGAGTATAATAACGAGCTGAAAGTAAAAGAGCCTAAAACAGGATTTCTAATCGTGAGATATGCATGTCCTATGCAGGATATCTATTGCACAAATAAGTAAGTAAAACTCTATAGACATGTTCTCTACCCATTAACCAAGCATGCATAATCCCACCCAATTTCACTATAGCCCCAATTATTCATTACAAATTATTACATGCGAAGTAATCAGATTACAGTAGTGAAGAGTAGAAAAATAAGAAGCTATTCTATAGGGAGCCTTCAACCAGGGCCAAGTTTCCAATCCTCACTTCTTTCGAGTTTCACAACCTTTACCAAGGTTTGGGTGCGGCAAAGCTCCCTAAAGTCCCATTGGGACCCTTGGCCAATAACAGGAAACCAAAATAAATTAACAAGACAAGTGCAAGTGTGGAATTACTAGCCTTGTGCATCAAAGTTCAGTGGGTACTCAAGGTACCCAAAGCAATGCTTACACTAAGGTGGCTGACCCTAAACTTCTAAGAGTAGTGAGATAGTAATGGAGTTTCAAAAGATTGAATTGAAAAGCAGTTTGAAATAGAAGATACAATGTCAGGTAAGCACAAGCAGGGGCAGAGGATAAGGGGACAAGTAATTCACGAGTGAGAACACAGTTACACAAACATCAAAGAGAAGCACTTCAACACTTAAACAATCAGGCAGGTTTCAACCAAAGAGGTCAGAACTTCATGCTGATAACTACACTGGGGTTAGGGGATAAGGAAAGACATGCATGAGACATATAAGGGGAGTAATGGGCATGCCAGATTAAGATAGTCATGTTAATCGACATAGAAGCATGCTAATTGCAGCAAGAACAACAAAAGCATAAGTAGAAACATACGAGAAACAAAAGGAAGTGCAATATCCATAGAAAACATATTGCTTTGAAGCTGTAAATCAAATAGGAGACATACCAGTTGAAGGCAAAGTAATGCAGGACAGTAGTGAGTTATAATATGCAAAGTGGTGAAGTGAGCAACAATATAGAGAGTGTGCAGCGATAGTAGTGAAGTGAGCAGCAATATAGAGAGCAATGGAACAATGAAGCAGCCTGAAACTCAGCCTGAGTTTCAAGCTAGTTGAGCAGCCAGTAGTCACAAGGGGAGAGAGATTGTGTGAAACAAAGAGAGAGTACTGAATTACTTCTTTTGTGTAAGAGAGAGTTCAGAAAATGATTCCGTCCTCCTATGCTAAAGAGAGGGTAGAGTATATATAGTCTTCAAATAAGTGAAAAATAAGGTAACACATATAGACTGATTATAATTATAGAAAGAAAACCTATTAGAATCAATTAAAACTCAAATTGCCTTCAATTAGGGAGTCACAGCTCAAACGGTAAAGAAAAATGCATCAAATAAGGAAGGTACAACATAATTACAAGTAAGGAAAGTAAATAAGCATATAGTGTGCATATAAACAGACTGATTTTGAAAGCAATTAGTTAAGGAAAATCACGGGTGAGATGGAAAATCACATGGAATCATCCTTAAGTAAGGAAAACATCTCACAATCAAGGAAACAATTCAAATCAGTGGAGCATCTCCAAGGAAATCATATACGGATAATCAGGGATTCAAGGAGATGCACAGAATTATTTAGAATAACAATTAGACCTATAAACACAATAGGTGTGAAAATCAGAGAACACTAAGCGAGAAGATCACAATTTCAACACAAGACAGGAGCCCTAATAGAAACTTAAAGCTTGGAACTCGGATTAACCAGAAAACCACAGAAACAAGCTCATAACACAAACATAAACAAATAATACATGCATAAGCACATAATACTCAAAAATAAGCAGAAGATATAGTGATTTTTGAAAGGGGTTCGGAAACCCTAGCTTTTGAGAAAAGAACAAAACATTTAAAACTTGAGAATCAGGCAGAAGGGAGTGTAAAACATAAAAGGATAAGTTAAAAATGCTTTTAAAAAGATAGATATCGAGAGACTTAGGCGGAAATTAAGGTTTTTTTCAATAAATCAGTGAGGTAAGGAACCTGGATGTGAAACTCGTTAATAATGGCATTCATAGTGCCATCGGACTGAAAACCATCAGAGAAAAGGCCGGAGATAATCCAAGCAAGGCTTCCAGTGACCATCTTGCATGGTGGAAGTCTCTGGAGCCTCAAAACTTAGAGAAGATCAACGAGACACAGCTCCATGGCGACTGGTGGTCGAGAGAAGTGAGGACGGAGCATGGCCGGAGAGGCGATGAAGCTCGTCGGAGAAGGAGGAGGGAACCAGAGGGCTCTAGAGAGAAGGAGGAGACGAAGAGACCAAGAGAGAGACTGGTCTCCCTGAGAAATGAGGTGTCAAAGGGGGGGTCGTTTGATTTAATTTGGAAATAGAATCTGGGCCGTTGATCTCATTTGATCAACGGCTCAGATCAGATCAAGGCTGGATCGGGTAAATTAATTGGGTATGGGTTGGGTAATCTAGGAATACGGGTTGGGGTTGAAATTGAGGGTGCAATTTGGGCTACAATTGAAATAAAAAGGGACTGCAATTTAAATAGCCAATTTTCCTCGTTTTGATTTTATAAAAATAGTAAATAGTGTTTAAAATCAAATTAAAAATACCGAGTTAATAAGAAATGCATAAGTATTGATTTAAAAATATTAGAAATGATTTTGTGGTTACGAATGCTATTAAATCGAGAAATAGGCTAAAATTGCAATTTCATGCAATTTTAGTTTAAAAATACCAAATGGACTTGTAAAATTATGCAAAAATCATGTAATTTATATTTTGTGTAAATGCGAGAATAAAATAAATTATTCGCCAAAATGACAAGTTTTTGGGAAATTGGTTTTTATAGTGCAAAATAGGCCATAAATTGGTTTTAAAAATCTTTAAAAATTTAGGAAAATACCAAAGCCTTTGGGTGTGCTTGTATATGCATACATATGCTATTTTGAAAGTATTTTGAGTATAAAAATACATAGAAAAAAATTGGGTATCAACAGCTGCCCCTCTTTACCCGAGGAGGATGAAAGAGTTGTCGGGTAAAGACAAGATGGCCAATTTTGACCGGAAACGGCGATTGTAAAAGAATTTTGACCGTTCTCTGGTTTTTGAGCTTCCTACATATCCCTGGTTTTACAGGAATCAGGCCACATGCAGTTCAGGAACCATTGGCGGAATATGCCGATGGAAATTTAAAAGAACGATCGCGATGGTCAGGTTTGAGAGGGTACTTGGAATCGGACAGGCTGCGGAGAACTGGAGCGGGATTGATGAGACAGCCGTGAGCCAGTCGAAGTACCTGCAAGTGCGTGTTGTGCGTATATATTTGCGTAATTTAAGAGTGATGCAAGTTTCCATTGGACCATGAATGTTGTCGTTGGACGGTTAGGATGACGTCCTCAGACTATGATGTCCTGGGCCATGAAGCGCATAAAATAAAGATTCGCAGGCCATGAAATGATGTTCTCGGGCTATGCAGATGCTGCCTCCGAACTATGACGCCTTTGAATAAGTTGGCGATTTTTCACCCCATGAGAAGGTGGCAATCTTTCAGCCGAATGAATGCAAAGAGTGGCGATTTTTCAGCCAAGGCGTGAATTTGAATGCAGGTGGCGATATTTCAGCCAAAGCGAGAATTTAAATAAAGTGGCGATATTTCAGCCATGCAGGATGGAGACAGAGCTTAGTCTCGAAAGGCAGATAGATAGCCTTATGCAATATGGAGGTAGAGCTTAACCTCGGAGGGCAGAGAGTAGCCTTATGCAAAATGCGGATGGAGACAGAGCTTTGTCTCGGAAGGCAGATAGCTAGCCTTATGCAATATGGAGGTAGAGCTTAACCTCGAAAGGTAGAGAGTAGCCTTATGCAAAATGCAGATGGAGACAGAGCTTAGTCTCGGAAGGCAGAGAGTAGCCTTATGCAGAAATGCAAATGGAGACAGAGCTTAGTCTCGGAAGGTAGATAGCTAGCCTTATGCAATATGGAGGTAGAGCTTAACCTCGGAAGGCAGAGAGTAGCCTTATACAATATGGAGGTAGAGCTTAACCTCGAAAGGCAGAGAGTAGCCTTATGCAAAATGCAGATGGAGACGGAGCTTAGTCTCGAAAGGCAGCAAGTAGCCTTATGCAATGCATAAATGTAAAGAAACGAACAGTAGTAAGTTCTCTTAGCTGATAGATGATTGCGCTATCATGACTGCTGGGAAATGCTGGGTGTAGATAGTAGACTTTTGCGAAATGAGTGATTGCTTTGAGAGTTTCGACTCTAAAGAGTGGGTGCGTTTTGCTTTTGCGGCCTGAATTCTGGTGGGCGATTTGCGCTATTAAGACTGCTGGGGAGTGTCGAGTGCAGATAGTGACCTTCTGGAGGGTTTTTGATTCTGAAGAGCAAATATACTTTGATTCGTTGCCTGAATTCCTGCATCCAAAGAAAAATTGTGAGTTTTATAGGGGGGAGGTTAGTTCATATCCTCCGGCTCTTGCTTTTGCGTATCATTGGGGTAGCGTTGCTAAACGATGCGATCCAAATGATATTCGGGCATGACCTAGTGAATTTAAGGCAAGTGCATGTATATATAGGTAAAAAGAATTCCTTGATTATTTCGGAATGAACCAACAACTACAACGTGGTTCAAGACACGTCAACCTCGCTTGCTCCAGAATTTTGAGGGTCCTCCTCAAAATTCTGCCCCAGTTTACTGGGCTGGCGCTGCTGACGGCTGTGCTGGATGACTGAACGCGGAACAATCCTAGAATTTTAAGGGCCCTCCTCAAAATTCTGCCCCAGTTTACTAGGTTGGTGCTGATGAGAAAACTGACGACTGACTTCGGAATTTTGAGGGTCCTCCTCAAAATTCTGCCCCAGTTCCAATAGCAGGGGGAAAGATGGAATTTTTATTAAAATGTGACCGAACCCATAGGGCTGCCTACTTATCCCCTCTTAAACGAGAATTAGGTCAGGCGTAGTTCAAAATACATCATGAAGGAAAAACATATGATCAAATGTAGTATCGTTTCACTGCGTCTGTGTTGATAGGCTTCGGCCAGACTTCTCCGTCCATTTCCGCGAGAATAAGGGCTCATCCGGTTAGAACCCGATGCACCATATACGAACCCTGCCAATTAGGAGAGAATTTCCCTTTGGCTTCATCTTGATATGGAAATATCTTCTTCAACACCAGCTGTCCTGGTGTAAACTTCCTTGGCTTGACTCTCTTGTTGAAGGCTCTGGACATTCTGTTCTGATATAATTGACCGTGACAAACAACGCTCATTATTTTTTCGTCTATGAGGGCTAACTGCTCGTAGCGACTCTTGACCCATTCTGCATCATCTAATTCTGCTTCTTGTATGACCCTTAAGGAAGGAATTTCTACCTCGGCGTGGATGACCGCCTCTGTACCATAAACCAACATGTAGGGAGTGGCTCCAGTTGATGTGCGGACCGTGGTACGATAACCCAGTAAGGCGAATGACAACTTCTCATGCCACTGTTTGTGCTTTTCGATCATCTTCCTTAGTATCTTCTTGATGTTCTTATTGGCTGCTTCTATAGCTCCATTCATTGAGGTCTGTAAGCCATAGAGTTCTTGTGTTTAATCTTGAGAACCCTGGCTTTGACTTGCTTGGTGACTTCTTCTTTGATGTTAAACTCATGTCTGGTTTGAACTTTCTGAGTTTCTGTTTGACCGGCGGGCATGCCGGATCTGTCGGCAGCTTGTGAGCCACGATGGATGTGCTGAGACCGGTCATATCATCATACGACCAAGCGAATATATCCTCATATTCTTTCAAAAACTCTGTGTATTCTTCCTTTTCTGATGGTGACAAGTGTACGCTGATACGTGTTTCCTTGACATTTTCTGTGTTCCTCAAATTGATAACCTCAGTTTCGTCTAAGTTAGACTTGGGCCTGTTCTCGAAATTCTTGACCTCCCTAACAACCTCTTCTGGTATCTCATCTTCTTCTGAGTCTATATCCGTTTGTCGCACTGTCTTGTTGCAAGTCACAGTCGTTGGTTCATCATCAAGATATGTAATAGTAATGCTGTGTAAAATAAAGTAAATGGTAGAGAAAATAAATGAGATCGAAACGTAAAGATAAACTTGGAAAATGCTTTTTCATAATCGTTTAAAACATCGGAGCTCTTTTCAAAAGTAAAGACAATGCGGAGAAGTAAAATCAACTAAAGTAAAGTGTGATGCATATGCGTCGTTTAGCCTTGCTACCCCGAGGCTCTTCGGGCACTGGTGGTCCTGATTGACCAATTGGCGAGGTGCTCTCCTTGGTTCATAGCTTGAATGGAAGGGCCTTTCTCAACTTCCTCCTCGAAGATAACACAACAATCCATATCATCTTCCAGAAACAAGTTCTTTATTGCTGCTAGTGCCTCGTCTTCCTCTGATCCGTACAAAGTGTCGGCTGGCTGAAAAATCTGCCCCAACTGAGGTATAGGGTGCTCCAGCAGATGGTATGGTCCGCACCATGGGGGTGACCAGTGGTTGAACTCCTCCCAAGTGTACTCATACCCTAGGCCAAAAGTGGTACCGTGCTTCTTCAGCTTGATAGGTTTGGTGATACCCTGCAGGTTCTTTCCAAGTCCTTTTCCGGGTTCATACCCGCTCCAATTCAGGATGCTCTCAATTTTGTTATCCCACCACTTGTCTTTGTCTATGGCGTTGACTCGCTCTATGTGATGGTATGTTTCTCCACCGATTTTCCTTCTACCTCTAATCATCGGGATGTCTTGGAGACTATATATAGGGTTGCTACCGTCGCCATGAATGATTACTTCCTGATGATTCCATTCAAATTTTACAGCCCGATGCAAAGTTGATGCCACAGCCCCAGCAGCGTGGATCCAGGGTCGTCCTAGCAACAAATTGTAGGACGCTGGTACGTCAATGACTTGGAACTCGACATCGAACCAGGTGGATCCCATCTGCAGGCATAAGCTAATTTCTCCAAATGGTGGTCCTCTGAGATCCATCAAAAGCTTTGACACTGATAGCCCCGTCTTTGATCTCGTGCAATCCCTTACCCAATGTCCTGAGAGTTACCAACGGACAAATGTTGAGGCTGGATCCCCCGTCGACTAGAATTCTGGTGACAAAGTGATCCTCGCATTGCGCAGTGATGTGCAATGCTTTGTTGTGACCAAGCCCTTCGGGCGGTAATTCATCTTCATGAAAGGTGATCTTATGGCTTTCCAGTACCTGGCCCACCATGTTTGCTATTTCGCCTCCTATTATGTTGCTGGGAACATAAGCTTCACTCAGTACTTTTATTAAGGCGTTTTTATGTGCCTCTGAGCTTTGTAGAAGAGCCAGAATAGAAATCTGTGCTGGCGTTTTGTTCAGTTGCTCGACGACCGAGTACTCTTTGGCATGTACCTTCCTCCAAAGGTCATCGGGTCCAGTTTCAACAGCCCGCCCGGAGGCCTGCTTGCTGGACTCAGCCAAGTGTTCCGGGGTGTATACCCCGCCTGTCCTGGTCATGCCCTGTGCGGCAATCGCTTCCCTAGTATTTGTCTTTCCCTTCCTTCTAGCCTCAGCGGTGTAATCCCAAGGTATAACATTTGTCTTGAACGAGGTTACGTCTATCATGGAGACTGGAATTGGTGCCTTAGGAGGTAACACAGTAACTTCAAACGGCGTAGGCGCCCTTGGAACTCCGAACTCAACCTCAATTGGTTTTGGCGCCTTTGAAGGTGGTGCTTCAAACTCGAGTGGTACAGACACATTTACCACATCGCCCTCAGAGGGCTGAATCTGGACAACAATGGGATTGAGAGTAACTATTGGCTTCTTAGGCTCGTCTCCTTCAGCTATCAACCCGATTGACCCCTTGGGGTCCCAATTATCTTCAATCTCGATCATTTGGATACCACTACCCTCGTGGTCAGGTAGAGGGTTGTTGCGGACATTAGGAGCGGGCTCCTTTGCTATAATGATCTTGTTGTCAATCAGGTTCTGAATCTTGTCTTTCAACGAGCGACACTCGTCGATGGTATGGCCCTTCATCCCGAAATGGTATGCGCAAGTCTTGTTTGGGTTGATCCACTGGGAAGGATTTTTTGGAGTTACGGCTGGGATAGGGGTAACGTAACCAGGTGCCTTGAGTTTTTGATATAATTGGTCAATTGGCTCGGCTATGGCGGTATATTGTCTGGGAGGTTTGCGGTCGAAGTTTGGTCTAGGTCGAGGGAAGTTTTGACGGGTAGGAGGTGATGGGTAGTGAGAAGGTTGGGAGTTATATGCTTGGTATATAGGTGCGGGTTGGGAAAATCTGTGTGAAGCGGGTTCATACGTAGGTGGTGGAGCAGGTGATGGAATTTGGTAGGTGGGTGATGGTGCTTGGTAGTTTAGGGTAGGTTGATATGTGAGTGGAGCTGAGGGATAGGTTTGGTACTTCATAGGGGAGTTGTTCCTTTGCACAACCATCACAGAATTCACATCCTTTTTCTTTGATTAACCACCAGACTGTAAAGCCTTGTTGGTAGTTTGCAATGCCTCGAGGTTAGTGACCATACCATTTTTGATGCCTTCTTCGATTCTTTCTCCCAACTTGATGATGTCGGAGAACTTTTGGCCCTCTATTAGCATCAGCCTCTCGTAGTACTGCGAATCCTGAGCACGGACGAAGAACCTGTTCATTTGTTCTTCCTCTAAGGCCGGTCTGACCTTAGTAGCTTCTGACCTCCAACGAGTAGCATACTCGCGAAAGGTCTCTGTGGGCTTCTTCTTGAGATTCTGGATATAGAACAAATCTAGTGCGTTCTCAGTGTTGAACCTAAACCGATCCATAAAGTCAGATGCCATGTTCACCCAACTAGTCCATTTCTTTGCATCCTGGCTAATATACCATGATAAAGCATCACCCTTCAAACTCCTCATGAACAACTTCATGCGAATCTTCTCGTCCCTTCCGACTCCTACCGGCTTATCACAATACATTCTGAGGTGGACCCTGAGATCACTTGTACCGTCGAATAGTTCGAACTTGGGAGGTTTGTACCCTTCCGGGAGCTCAACATCTGGCTGAACACAGAGATCTTCGTAATTTAACCCTTCAACACTTTTGTTACTTTCGAAATCTTGGATCCGGCTAGTCAACTTCTTGATCTCAGCGGCCAAATTCTGAATGAGGGAGCTCTTGTCATCTATCTCGATTGCACTGGCGATTAGATGACTGTAATGTGGCATGGTGTCCACAAAGATTGGAGTGTTATGGTCTTTTGTGGTATTTTGTGTTTCAGGAACGTGCAGTGGAGTGTTGTTGCAGGTGTTGCAGGCTTGGGCATGAGCGGGTTGTGCTGGTGGTGTAGTATGGTTCTGGTTGTTGGCATCAGCAACAGCAAGAGTGATTGACAGACTTGCCAGGTTTCGAACTTGTTCCAATTCTTCTCGAAATCTCAGCAAAGTTTGCTCAAGATGAGCAGTAGTTTCCTTAGTGATTGAAGCGTTCTGAGAGGTTTCCTCGATTTCCTTTCTAGCACTTGTATCTCCCATTTTGCCTTTGTTCCTGTTTCTAGTAGGACTTGGAGGAGGAGGAGGTGGAGGACCCTTGGATCTTGTTGAGTACGCTGATGGTGC